>NW_027671292.1:1200000-1744373 GCF_964165515.1 Mesoplodon bidens | reverse complement strand
TCTGGTTACTAGGGCAGCAGAGCCTCAATGGATGTCGCGTTCTAGATTGGATTGTAGAACGGAATGTGCCAGGAGAAAGCCCCTCAAGTGTGTCTCACTACTTCTTGTTCTTGTTTTTAATTTAATTTTTTATTTTTTTATTACAGCATGTTTGAGTACAACGTTTAGCTTGTTGTAGGTGTGCAAGAGGTGGTTCTTTTACACATATACATATGTCTGTTCTTCCTGGGATCCTTTTCCCATGTACGTTATGACAGAATGTTGAGTAGTCTTCTCTTGGTACTCCGTAGGTCTTTGGTGATTATATACGTCTACTGTGTTTGTATATGTCTGTTAACCCCAATATCGTAATGAATTCAATCCTCACACCTTTCCTTTGGTGAACCATAAGTTTCTTTAATGAATCTGTGATTGCCCTTCTCCGTGGAAATATCTGCCCTGGTTTCAATTTATAGGTAACACCTATAAGTGATATGATACGATATGTGTCTTTCACTTTCTGACTTACTCCAAGTCACGTGATTACCTCGAGACTCATCTACGGTGCTGCAAATGGCATTGTGTCCTTTTTTTCCTTGGCGAATATTCTGTCTTAGCGAGGTCCATTTTCTGCAATGTGATTCCCTGAGGGCTGAGGATTAGCTTCCCTGGGCAGCCTGACCCTGCCGGCAAGCCCTCCCCAGGTGTGCCTGGGTTGAGGTCAATATAAACAGCACCCCAGGCAGCAATAGCCCCTGCAGCTGTGCCTGACTCCATATTCTCTGCCCCGTCAGCAGTCTCGGGGCTGTGCTGGTGGGAGGGTGTGAGGGTCCACGGCTTTGTGGGTGGCCCGGTGTGAGTGGGGCTCTGCTGGACTTTCGGCAGGAGTTGCCAGGCTGCCACCTGTAAAGAAGAGGATGTGTCACCCATAACTTCCACTGGAATATCTCTCCGGGCTGAGGTGAGGAAGGAAAAAAAGGAGTTGGGGCCGGGACAGGAGGGGTATCTCAGGCAGGGCAATGGAAAGCTTCCAGAAGAGCGCCCGTGGCCAGGACCATCCTGGCTGACCTGCAGGCACCAAGTTGGCCTGCGTGCCGTCGCTGGTGTGGCTCCACGGCCCTCCCTCTAGGCTTTCAAGCTGTTGTACATATTCAGGTGTTTTACCTGGGAAGGGTGGGAACAGTTCAGCAGCATCAGGCCTGCGGCTCAGCTCACGTTAACTCACAGAGGCCTGGGCACGGTCTCCCAGCTTTGCAATAAGGACGCTCCTTGCGTGGGCGGGTGGGGCTGCTGGCTGTATGGGAGATGATTCCCCACCTCTGACCAATTTCAGAATTGTTTACCACTGGAGCAAGTTCCTTGGTAGTGTTTTCCTCTCTATAACTGTTAGGTTCGGTTTTTTTTTTTCTTTTTTGGTTCAAGTTAGATTTTATTCCTCTTTTATGTATTTATAGATATAAGCATGGAAATAATTCATTGTTATATATACATCAGTGTGAATGGAAGAACTTTTTTTCTGTTTTATTTTTACATTTTATTTTTAAAAATTTTGAAATTTAATTTTATTTTTTTATACAGTAGGTTATTATTAGTTATCTATTTTATGCATATACATGTATACAGGTCAATCCCAATCTCCCAACTCATCCCACCACCACCACCCCATGGCTTCCCCCACTTTGTGTCCATACGTCTGTTCTCTACCTCTGTGTCTCTATTTCTGCCCTGCAAACCAGTTCATCTGTACCATTTTTCTAGGTTCCACATATAGGCATTAATATACAATATTTGTTTTTCTCTTTCTGACTTACTTCACTCTGTATGACAGTCTCTAGATCCATCAACTTCTCCACAAATGACCCAGTTTCATTCCTTTTTATGGCTGAGTAATATTCCATTTTATATATGTACCACATCTTTATCCACTCGTCTGTCTGTGGGCACTTAGGTTGCTTCCATTACCTGGCTATTGTAAATAGTGCTGCAATGAACATTGTGGTGAATGTGTCTTTGTGATTTATGGTTTTCTCTGGGTATATGCCAAGAAGTGAGATTGCTGGATCCTATGGTAATTCTCTTTTTAGTTTTTTAAAGGAACCTCCATACTGTTCTCCATAGTGACTGTATCAATTTACATTCCCACCAATAGCGGAAGAGGGTTCCTTTTGTCCACACCCTCCCCAGAATTTGTTGTTTGTACATTATCTGATGATGCCGATTCTAACAGGTGTGAGGTCTTACCTCATTGTAGTTTTGATTTGCATTTCTCTAATAATTAGTGATGTTGAGCAGCTTCTCATGAGCGTCTTGGCCATCTCTGTGACTTCTTTGAAGAAACGTCTCTTTAGATCTTCTGCCCATTTTTGTATTGGGTTGTTTGATTTATTAATATTAAGCTGCAGGAGCTGTTTATATATATTGGAGATTAAACCTTTGTCCATTGATTCGTTTGTGAACGTTTTCGCCTATTCTGAGGGTTGCCTTTTTCCATTCCCGTTTTTTTAACAAAGAAAGAAAGAAAGCAAAAGAAGCAGAACACTAATGTGCGTGAAATATGCCTCTTGAAACTGTCGTTTTGAAATATGGACGTCTTTTGAATTTTTTGGTCGATATATGACCCCAGGATTTGTTTTCAGGGCAGGTGTCATTTACAGGCCTGTAATGATTTGGAATATCCACTGACCATTATGGCTGGGATTAAAGCTGCAGTTGTGAGAAACGGCCACAAGGTGGCAGCAGTTCTCCCTTACCAAATCTGGTTACTAGGGCATCAGAGCCTCAATGGAAGTCGCGTTCTAGATTGGAATGTAGAACGGAATGTGCCAGGAGAAAGCCCCTCAAGTGTGTCTCACTACTTCTTGTTCTTGTTTTTAATTTAATTTTTTATTTTTTATTACAGCAAGTTTGAGTACAACGTTTAGCTTGTTGTAGGTGTGCAAGAGGTGGTTCTTTTACACATATACATATGTCTGTTCTTCCTGGGATCCTTTTCCCATGTACGTTATGACAGAATGTTGAGTAGTCTTCTCTTGGTACTCCGTAGGTCTTTGGTGATTATATACGTCTACTGTGTTTGTATATGTCTGTTAACCCCAATATCGTAATGAATTCAATCCTCACACCTTTCCTTTGGTGAACCATAAGTTTGTTTAATGAATCTGTGATTGCCCTTCTCCGTGGAAATATCTGCCCTGGTATCAATTTATAGGTAACACCTATAAGTGATATGATACGATATGTGTCTTTCACTTTCTGACTTACTCCAAGTCACGTGATTACCACGAGACTCATCTACGGTGCTGCGAAAGGCATTGTGTCCTTTTTTTCCTTGGCGAATATTCTGTCTTAGCGAGGTCCATTTTCTGCAATGTGATTCCCTGAGGGCTGAGGATTAGCTGCCCTGGGCAGCCTGACCCTGCCGGCAAGCCCTCACCAGGTGTGCCTGGGTTGAGGTCAATATAAACAGCACCCCAGGCAGCAATAGCCCCTGCAGCTGTGCCTGACTCCATATTCTCTGCCCCGTCAGCAGTCTCGGGGCTGTGCTGGTGGGAGGGTGTGAGGGTCCACGGCTTTGTGGGTGGCCCGGTGTGAGTGGGGCTCTGCTGGACTTTCGGCAGGAGTTGCCAGGCTGCCACCTGTAAAGAAGAGGATGTGTCACCCATAACTTCCACTGGAATATCTCTCCGGGCTGAGGTGAGGAAGGAAAAAGAGGAGTGGGGGCCGGGACAGGAGGGGTATCTCAGGCAGGGCAATGGAAAGCTTCCAGAAGAGCGCCCGTGGCCAGGACCATCCTGGCTGACCTGCAGGCACCAAGTTGGCCTGCGTGCCGTCGCTGGTGTGGCTCCACGGCCCTCCCTCTAGGCTTTCAAGCCCTTGTACATATTCAGGTGTTTCACCTGGGAAGGGTGGGAACAGTTCAGCAACATCTGGCCTGGGGCTCAGCTCACGTTTACTCACAGAGGCCTGGGCACCGTCTCCCAGCTTTGCAATAAGGACGCTCCTTGCGTGGGCGGGTGGGGCTGCTGGCTGTATGGGAGATGATTCCCCACCTCTGACCAATTTCAGAATTGTTTACCACTGGAGCAAGTGCCTTGGTAGTGTTTTCCTCTGTATAACTGTTAGGTTCGGTTTTTTTTTTTCTTTTTTGGTTCAAGTTAGATTTTATTCCTCTTTTATGTATTTATAGATATAAGCATGGAAATAATTCATTGTTATATATACATCAGTGTGAATGGAAGAACTTTTTTTCTGTTTTATTTATACATTTTATTTTTAAAAATTTTGAAATTTAATTTTGTTTATTTTTTTATACAGTAGGTTATTATTAGTTATCTATTTTATGCATATACATGTATACAGGTCAATCCCAATCTCCCAACTCATCCCACCACCACCACCCCATGGCTTCCCCCACTTTGTGTCCATACGTCTGTTCTCTACCTCTGTGTCTCTATTTCTGCCCTGCAAACCAGTTCATCTGTACCATTTTTCTAGGTTCCACATATAGGCATTAATATACAATATTTGTTTTTCTCTTTCTGACTTACTTCACTCTGTATGACAGTCTCTAGATCCATCAACTTCTCTACAAATGACCCAGTTTCATTCCTTTTTATGGCTGAGTAATATTCCATTTTATATATGTACCACATCTTTATCCATTCGTCTGTCTGTGGGCATTTAGGTTGCTTCCATTACCTGGCTATTGTAAATAGTGCTGCAATGAACATTGTGGTGAATGTGTCTTTGTGATTTATGGTTTTCTCTGGGTATATGCCCAGAAGTGGGATTGCTGGATCCTATGGTAATTCTCTTTTTAGTTTTTTAAAGGAACCTCCATACTGTTCTCCATAGTGACTGTATCAATTTACATTCCCACCAATAGCGGAAGAGGGTTCCTTTTGTCCACACCCTCCCCAGAATTTGTTGTTTGTACATTATCTGATGATGCCGATTCTAACAGGTGTGAGGTCTTACCTCATTGTAGTTTTGATTTGCATTTCTCTAATAATTAGTGATGTTGAGCAGCTTCTCATGTGCGTCTTGGCCATCTCTGTGACTTCTTTGAAGAAACGTCTCTTTAGATCTTCTGCCCATTTTTGTATTGGGTTGTTTGTTTTATTAATATTAAGCAGCATGAGCTGTTTATATATATTGGAGATTAAACCTTTGTCCATTGTTTCGTTTGTGAAAGTTTTCGCCCATTCTGAGGGTTGCCTTTTTCCATTCCCGTTTTTTTAACAAAGAAAGAAAGAAAGCAAAAGAAGCAGAACACTAATGTGCGTGAAATATGCCTCTTGAAACTGTCGTTTTGAAATATGGACGTCTTTTGAATTTTTTGGTCGATATATGACCCCAGGATTTGTTTTCAGGGCAGGTGTCATTTACAGGCCTGTAATGATTTGGAATATCCACTGACCATTAGCGCTGGGATTAAAGCTGCAGTTGTGAGAAACGGCCACAAGGTGGCAGCAGTTCTCCCTTACCAAATCTGGTTACTAGGGCAGCAGAGCCTCAATGGAAGTCGCGTTCTAGATTGGAATGTAGAACGGAATGTGCCAGGAGAAGGCCCCTCAAGTGTGTCTCACTACTTCTTGTTCATGTTTTTAATTTAATTTTTTATTTTTTTATTACAGCATGTTTGAGTACAACGTTTAGCTTGTTGTAGGTGTGCAAGAGGTGGTTCTTTTACATATATACATATGTCTGTTCTTCATGGGATCCTTTTCCCATGTACGTTATGACAGAATGTTGAGTAGTCTTCTCTTGGTACTCCGTAGGTCTTTGGTGATTATATACGTCTACTGTGTTTGTATATGTCTGTTAACCCCAATATCGTAATGAATTCAATCCTCACACCTTTCCTTTGGTGAACCATAAGTTTGTTTAATGAATCTGTGATTGCCCTTCTCCGTGGAAATATCTGCCCTGGTATCAATTTATAGGTAACACCTATAAGTGATATGATACGATATGTGTCTTTCACTTTCTGACTTACTCCAAGTCACGTGATTACCTCGAGACTCATCTACGGTGCTGCGAATGGCATTGTTTCCTTTTTTTCCTTGGCGAATATTCTGTCTTAGCGAGGTCCATTTTCTGCAATGTGATTCCCTGAGGGCTGAGGATTAGCTTCCCTGGGCAGCCTGACCCTGCCGGCAAGCCCTCCCCAGGTGTGCCTGGGTTGAGGTCAATATAAACAGCACCCCAGGCAGCAATAGCCCCTGCAGCTGTGCCTGACTCCATATTCTCTGCCCCGTCAGCAGTCTCGGGGCTGTGCTGGTGGGAGGGTGTGAGGGTCCACGGCTTTGTGGGTGGCCCGGTGTGAGTGGGTCTCTGCTGGACTTTCGGCAGGAGTTGCCAGGCTGCCACCTGTAAAGAAGAGGATGTGTCACCCTTAACTTCCACTGGAATATCTCTCCGGGCTGAGGTGAGGAAGGAAAAAAAGGAGTGGGGGCCGGGACAGGAGGGGTATCTCAGGCAGGGCAATGGAAAGCTTCCAGAAGAGCGCCCGTGGCCAGGACCATCCTGGCTGACCTGCAGGCACCAAGTTGGCCTGCGTGCCGTCGCTGGTGTGGCTCCACGGCCCTCCCTCTAGGCTTTCAAGCCCTTGTACATATTCAGGTGTTTCACCTGGGAAGGGTGGGAACAGTTCAGCAGCATCTGGCCTGGGGCACAGCTCAGGTTTACTCACAGAGGCCTGGGCACGGTCCCCCAGCTTTGCAATAAGGACGCTCCTTGCGTGGGCGGGTGGGGCTGCTGGCTGTATGGGAGATGATTCCCCACCTCTGACCAATTTCAGAATTGTTTACCACTGGAGCAAGTGCCTTGGTAGTGTTTTCCTCTGTATAACTGTTAGGTTCGGTTTTTTTTTTTTCTTTTTTGGTTCAAGTTAGATTTTATTCCTCTTTTATGTATTTATAGATATAAGCATGGAAATAATTCATTGTTATATATACATCAGTGTGAATGGAAGAACTTTTTTTCTGTTTTATTTATACATTTTATTTTTAAAAATTTTGAAATTTAATTTTGTTTATTTTTTTATACAGTAGGTTATTATTAGTTATCTATTTTATGCATATACATGTATACAGGTCAATCCCAATCTCCCAACTCATCCCACCACCACCACCCCATGGCTTCCCCCACTTTGTGTCCATACGTCTGTTCTCTACCTCTGTGTCTCTATTTCTGCCCTGCAAACCAGTTCATCTGTACCATTTTTCTAGGTTCCACATATAGGCATTAATATACAATATTTGTTTTTCTCTTTCTGACTTACTTCACTCTGTATGACAGTCTCTAGATCCATCAACTTCTCTACAAATGACCCAGTTTCATTCCTTTTTATGGCTGAGTAATATTCCATTTTATATATGTACCACATCTTTATCCATTCGTCTGTCTGTGGGCATTTAGGTTGCTTCCATTACCTGGCTATTGTAAATAGTGCTGCAATGAACATTGTGGTGAATGTGTCTTTGTGATTTATGGTTTTCTCTGGGTATATGCCCAGAAGTGGGATTGCTGGATCCTATGGTAATTCTCTTTTTAGTTTTTTAAAGGAACCTCCATACTGTTCTCCATAGTGACTGTATCAATTTACATTCCCACCAATAGCGGAAGAGGGTTCCTTTTGTCCACACCCTCCCCAGAATTTGTTGTTTGTACATTATCTGATGATGCCGATTCTAACAGGTGTGAGGTCTTACCTCATTGTAGTTTTGATTTGCATTTCTCTAATAATTAGTGATGTTGAGCAGCTTCTCATGTGCGTCTTGGCCATCTCTGTGACTTCTTTGAAGAAACGTCTCTTTAGATCTTCTGCCCATTTTTGTATTGGGTTGTTTGTTTTATTAATATTAAGCAGCATGAGCTGTTTATATATATTGGAGATTAAACCTTTGTCCATTGTTTCGTTTGTGAAAGTTTTCGCCCATTCTGAGGGTTGCCTTTTTCCATTCCCGTTTTTTTAACAAAGAAAGAAAGAAAGCAAAAGAAGCAGAACACTAATGTGCGTGAAATATGCCTCTTGAAACTGTCGTTTTGAAATATGGACGTCTTTTGAATTTTTTGGTCGATATATGACCCCAGGATTTGTTTTCAGGGCAGGTGTCATTTACAGGCCTGTAATGATTTGGAATATCCACTGACCATTAGCGCTGGGATTAAAGCTGCAGTTGTGAGAAACGGCCACAAGGTGGCAGCAGTTCTCCCTTACCAAATCTGGTTACTAGGGCAGCAGAGCCTCAATGGAAGTCGCGTTCTAGATTGGAATGTAGAACGGAATGTGCCAGGAGAAGGCCCCTCAAGTGTGTCTCACTACTTCTTGTTCTTGTTTTTAATTTAATTTTTTATTTTTTTATTACAGCATGTTTGAGTACAACGTTTAGCTTGTTGTAGGTGTGCAAGAGGTGGTTCTTTTACACATATACATATGTCTGTTCTTCCTGGGATCCTTTTCCCATGTACGTTATGACAGAATGTTGAGTAGTCTTCTCTTGGTACTCCGTAGGTCTTTGCTGATTATATACGTCTACTGTGTTTGTATATGTCTGTTATCCCCAATATCGTAATGAATTCAATCCTCACACCTTTCCTTTGGTGAACCATAAGTTTGTTTAATGAATCTGTGATTGCCCTTCTCCGTGGAAATATCTGCCCTGGTATCAATTTATAGGTAACACCTATAAGTGATATGATACGATATGTGTCTTTCACTTTCTGACTTACTCCAAGTCACGTGATTACCTCGAGACTCATCTACGGTGCTGTGAATGGCATTGTGTCCTTTTTTTCCTTGGCGAATATTCTGTCTTAGCGAGGTCCATTTTCTGCAATGTGATTCCCTGAGGGCTGAGGATTAGCTGCCCTGGGCAGCCTGACCCTGCCGGCAAGCCCTCCCCAGGTGTGCCTGGGTTGAGGTCAATATAAACAGCACTCCAGGCAGCAATAGCCCCTGCAGCTGTGCCTGACTCCATATTCTCTGCCCCGTCAGCAGTCTCGGGGCTGTGCTGGTGGGAGGGTGTGAGGGTCCACGGCTTTGTGGGTGGCCCGGTGTGAGTGGGGCTCTGCTGGACTTTCGGCAGGAGTTGCCAGGCTGCCACCTGTAAAGAAGAGGATGTGTCACCCATAACTTCCACTGGAATATCTCTCCGGGCTGAGGTGAGGAAGGAAAAAAAGGAGTGTGGGCCGGGACAGGAGGGGTATCTCAGGCAGGGCAATGGAAAGCTTCCAGAAGAGCGCCCGTGGCCAGGACCATCCTGGCTGACCTGCAGGCACCAAGTTGGCCTGCGTGCCGTCGCTGGTGTGGCTCCACGGCCCTCCCTCTAGGCTTTCAAGCTGTTGTACATATTCAGGTGTTTTACCTGGGAAGGGTGGGAACAGTTCAGCAGCATCAGGCCTGCGGCTCAGCTCACGTTAACTCACAGAGGCCTGGGCACGGTCTCCCAGCTTTGCAATAAGGACGCTCCTTGCGTGGGCGGGTGGGGCTGCTGGCTGTATGGGAGATGATTCCCCACCTCTGACCAATTTCAGAATTGTTTACCACTGGAGCAAGTGTCTTGGTAGTGTTTTCCTCTGTATAACTGTTAGGTTCAGTTTTTTTTTTCTCTTTTGGTTCAAGTTAGATTTTATTCCTCTTTTATGTATTTATAGATATAAGCATGGAAATAATTCATTGTTATATATACATCAGTGTGAATGGAAGAACTTTTTTTCTGTTTTATTTTTACATTTTATTTTTAAAAATTTTGAAATTTAATTTTGTTTATTTTTTTATACAGTAGGTTATTATTAGTTATCTATTTTATGCATATACATGTATACAGGTCAATCCCAATCTCCCAACTCATCCCACCACCACCACCCCATGGCTTCCCCCACTTTGTGTCCATACGTCTGTTCTCTACCTCTGTGTCTCTATTTCAGCCCTGCAAACCAGTTCATCTGTACCATTTTTCTAGGTTCCACATATAGGCATTAATATACAATATTTGTTTTTCTCTTTCTGACTTACTTCACTCTGTATGACAGTCTCTAGATCCATCAACTTCTCCACAAATGACCCAGTTTCATTCCTTTTTATGGCTGAGTAATATTCCATTTTATATATGTACCACATCTTTATCCATTCGTCTGTCTGTGGGCACTTAGGTTGCTTCCATTACCTGGCTATTGTAAATAGTGCTGCAATGAACATTGTGGTGAATGTGTCTTTGTGATTTATGGTTTTCTCTGGGTATATGCCCAGAAGTGGGATTGCTGGATCCTATGGTAATTCTCTTTTTAGTTTTTTAAAGGAACCTCCATACTGTTCTCCATAGTGACTGTATCAATTTACATTCCCACCAATAGCGGAAGAGGGTTCCTTTTGTCCACACCCTCCCCAGAATTTGTTGTTTGTACATTATCTGATGATGCCGATTCTAACAGGTGTGAGGTCTTACCTCATTGTAGTTTTGATTTGCATTTCTCTAATAATTAGTGATGTTGAGCAGCTTCTCATGTGCGTCTTGGCCATCTCTGTGACTTCTTTGAAGAAACGTCTCTTTAGATCTTCTGCCCATTTTTGTATTGGGTTGTTTGTTTTATTAATATTAAGCTGCATGAGCTGTTTATATATATTGGAGATTAAACCTTTGTCCATTGATTCGTTTGTGAACGTTTTCCCCCATTCTGAGGGTTGCCTTTTTCCATTCCCGTTTTTTTAACAAAGAAAGAAAGAAAGCAAAAGAAGCAGAACACTAATGTGCGTGAAATATGCCTCTTGAAACTGTCGTTTTGAAATATGGACGTCTTTTGAATTTTTTGGTCGATATATGACCCCAGGATTTGTTTTCAGGGCAGGTGTCATTTACAGGCCTGTAATGATTTGGAATATCCACTGACCATTATGGCTGGGATTAAAGCTGCAGTTGTGAGAAACGGCCACAAGGTGGCAGCAGTTCTCCCTTACCAAATCTGGTTACTAGGGCAGCAGAGCCTCAATGGATGTCGCGTTCTAGATTGGATTGTAGAACGGAATGTGCCAGGAGAAAGCCCCTCAATTGTGTCTCACTACTTCTTGTTCTTGTTTTTAATTTAATTTTTTATTTTTTTATTACAGCATGTTTGAGTACAACGTTTAGCTTGTTGTAGGTGTGCAAGAGGTGGTTCTTTTACACATATACATATGTCTGTTCTTCCTGGGATCCTTTTCCCATGTACGTTATGACAGAATGTTGAGTAGTCTTCTCTTGGTACTCCGTAGGTCTTTGGTGATTATATACGTCTACTGTGTTTGTATATGTCAGTTAACCCCAATATCGTAATGAATTCAATCCTCACACCTTTCCTTTGGTGAACCATAAGTTTGTTTAATGAATCTGTGATTGCCCTTCTCCGTGGAAATATCTGCCCTGGTTTCAATTTATAGGTAACACCTATAAGTGATATGATACGATATGTGTCTTTCACTTTCTGACTTACTCCAATTCACGTGATTACCTCGAGACTCATCTACGGTGCTGCAAATGGCATTGTGTCCTTTTTTTCCTTGGCGAATATTCTGTCTTAGCGAGGTCCATTTTCTGCAATGTGATTCCCTGAGGGCTGAGGATTAGCTTCCCTGGGCAGCCTGACCCTGCCGGCAAGCCCTCCCCAGGTGTGCCTGGGTTGAGGTCAATATAAACAGCACCCCAGGCAGCAATAGCTCCTGCAGCTGTGCCTGACTCCATATTCTCTGCCCCGTCAGCAGTCTCGGGGCTGTGCTGGTGGGAGGGTGTGAGGGTCCACGGCTTTGTGGGTGGCCCGGTGTGAGTGGGGCTCTGCTGGACTTTCGGCAGGAGTTGCCAGGCTGCCACCTGTAAAGAAGAGGATGTGTCACCCATAACTTCCACTGGAATATCTCTCCGGGCTGAGGTGAGGAAGGAAAAAAAGGAGTTGGGGCCGGGACAGGAGGGGTATCTCAGGCAGGGCAATGGAAAGCTTCCAGAAGAGCGCCCGTGGCCAGGACCATCCTGGCTGACCTGCAGGCACCAAGTTGGCCTGCGTGCCGTCGCTGGTGTGGCTCCACGGCCCTCCCTCTAGGCTTTCAAGCTTTTGTACATATTCAGGTGTTTTACCTGGGAAGGGTGGGAACAGTTCAGCAGCATCAGGCCTGCGGCTCAGCTCACGTTAACTCACAGAGGCCTGGGCACGGTCTCCCAGCTTTGCAATAAGGACGCTCCTTGCGTGGGCGGGTGGGGCTGCTGGCTGTATGGGAGATGATTCCCCACCTCTGACCAATTTCAGAATTGTTTACCACTGGAGCAAGTTCCTTGGTAGTGTTTTCCTCTCTATAACTGTTAGGTTCGGTTTTTTTTTTTCTTTTTTGGTTCAAGTTAGATTTTATTCCTCTTTTATGTATTTATAGATATAAGCATGGAAATAATTCATTGTTATATATACATCAGTGTGAATGGAAGAACTTTTTTTCTGTTTTATTTTTACATTTTATTTTTAAAAATTTTGAAATTTAATTTTGTTTATTTTTTTATACAGTAGGTTATTATTAGTTATCTATTTTATGCATATACATGTATACAGGTCAATCCCAATCTCCCAACTCATCCCACCACCACCACCCCATGGCTTCCCCCACTTTGTGTCCATACGTCTGTTCTCTACCTCTGTGTCTCTATTTCTGCCCTGCAAACCAGTTCATCTGTACCATTTTTCTAGGTTCCACATATAGGCATTAATATACAATATTTGTTTTTCTCTTTCTGACTTACTTCACTCTGTATGACAGTCTCTAGATCCATCAACTTCTCCACAAATGACCCAGTTTCATTCCTTTTTATGGCTGAGTAATATTCCATTTTATATATGTACCACATCTTTATCCATTCGTCTGTCTGTGGGCACTTAGGTTGCTTCCATTACCTGGCTATTGTAAATAGTGCTGCAATGAACATTGTGGTGAATGTGTCTTTGTGATTTATGGTTTTCTCTGGGTATATGCCCAGAAGTGGGATTGCTGGATCCTATGGTAATTCTCTTTTTAGTTTTTTAAAGGAACCTCCATACTGTTCTCCATAGTGACTGTATCAATTTACATTCCCACCAATAGCGGAAGAGGGTTCCTTTTGTCCACACCCTCCCCAGAATTTGTTGTTTGTACATTATCTGATGATGCCGATTCTAACAGGTGTGAGGTCTTACCTCATTGTAGTTTTGATTTGCATTTCTCTAATAATTAGTGATGTTGAGCAGCTTCTCATGAGCGTCTTGGCCATCTCTGTGACTTCTTTGAAGAAACGTCTCTTTAGATCTTCTTCCCATTTTTGTATTGGGTTGTTTGTTTTATTAATATTAAGCTGCATGAGCTGTTTATATATATTGGAGATTAAACCTTTGTCCATTGATTCGTTTGTGAACGTTTTCGCCTATTCTGAGGGTTGCCTTTTTCCATTCCCGTTTTTTTAACAAAGAAAGAAAGAAAGCAAAAGAAGCAGAACACTAATGTGCGTGAAATATGCCTCTTGAAACTGTCGTTTTGAAATATGGACGTCTTTTGAATTTTTTGGTCGATATATGACCCCAGGATTTGTTTTCAGGGCAGGTGTCATTTACAGGCCTGTAATGATTTGGAATATCCACTGACCATTAGCGCTGGGATTAAAGCTGCAGTTGTGAGAAACGGCCACAAGGTGGCAGCAGTTCTCCCTTACCAAATCTGGTTACTAGGGCAGCAGAGCCTCAATGGATGTCGCGTTCTAGATTGGATTGTAGAACGGAATGTGCCAGGAGAAAGCCCCTCAAGTGTGTCTCACTACTTCTTGTTCTTGTTTTTAATTTAATTTTTTATTTTTTTATTACAGCATGTTTGAGTACAACGTTTAGCTTGTTGTAGGTGTGCAAGAGGTGGTTCTTTTACACATATACATATGTCTGTTCTTCCTGGGATCCTTTTCCCATGTACGTTATGACAGAATGTTGAGTAGTCTTCTCTTGGTACTCCGTAGGTCTTTGGTGATTATATACGTCTACTGTGTTTGTATATGTCTGTTAACCCCAATATCGTAATGAATTGAATCCTCACACCTTTCCTTTGGTGAACCATAAGTTTGTTTAATGAATCTGTGATTGCCCTTCTCCGTGGAAATATCTGCCCTGGTTTCAATTTATAGGTAACACCTATAAGTGATATGATACGATATGTGTCTTTCACTTTCTGACTTACTCCAAGTCACGTGATTACCTCGAGACTCATCTACGGTGCTGCAAATGGCATTGTGTCCTTTTTTTCCTTGGCGAATATTCTGTCTTAGCGAGGTCCATTTTCTGCAATGTGATTCCCTGAGGGCTGAGGATTAGCTTCCCTGGGCAGCCTGACCCTGCCGGCAAGCCCTCCCCAGGTGTGCCTGGGTTGAGGTCAATATAAACAGCACCCCAGGCAGCAATAGCCCCTGCAGCTGTGCCTGACTCCATATTCTCTGCCCCGTCAGCAGTCTCGGGGCTGTGCTGGTGGGAGGGTGTGAGGGTCCACGGCTTTGTGGGTGGCCCGGTGTGAGTGGGGCTCTGCTGGACTTTCGGCAGGAGTTGCCAGGCTGCCACCTGTAAAGAAGAGGATGTGTCACCCATAACTTCCACTGGAATATCTCTCCGGGCTGAGGTGAGGAAGGAAAAAAAGGAGTTGGGGCCGGGACAGGAGGGGTATCTCAGGCAGGGCAATGGAAAGCTTCCAGAAGAGCGCCCGTGGCCAGGACCATCCTGGCTGACCTGCAGGCACCAAGTTGGCCTGCGTGCCGTCGCTGGTGTGGCTCCACGGCCCTCCCTCTAGGCTTTCAAGCTTTTGTACATATTCAGGTGTTTTACCTGGGAAGGGTGGGAACAGTTCAGCAGCATCAGGCGTGCGGCTCAGCTCACGTTAACTCACAGAGGCCTGGGCACGGTCTCCCAGCTTTGCAATAAGGACGCTCCTTGCGTGGGCGGGTGGGGCTGCTGGCTGTATGGGAGATGATTCCCCACCTCTGACCAATTTCAGAATTGTTTACCACTGGAGCAAGTTCCTTGGTAGTGTTTTCCTCTCTATAACTGTTAGGTTCGGTTTTTTTTTTCTTTTTTGGTTCAAGTTAGATTTTATTCCTCTTTTATGTATTTATAGATATAAGCATGGAAATAATTCATTGTTATATATACATCAGTGTGAATGGAAGAACTTTTTTTCTGTTTTATTTTTACATTTTATTTTTAAAAATTTTGAAATTTAATTTTGTTTATTTTTTTATACAGTAGGTTATTATTAGTTATCTATTTTATGCATATACATGTATACAGGTCAATCCCAATCTCCCAACTCATCCCACCACCACCACCCCATGGCTTCCCCCACTTTGTGTCCATACGTCTGTTCTCTACCTCTGTGTCTCTATTTCTGCCCTGCAAACCAGTTCATCTGTACCATTTTTCTAGGTTCCACATATAGGCATTAATATACAATATTTGTTTTTCTCTTTCTGACTTACTTCACTCTGTATGACAGTCTCTAGATCCATCAACTTCTCCACAAATGACCCAGTTTCATTCCTTTTTATGGCTGAGTAATATTCCATTTTATATATGTACCACATCTTTATCCATTCGTCTGTCTGTGGGCACTTAGGTTGCTTCCATTACCTGGCTATTGTAAATAGTGCTGCAATGAACATTGTGGTGAATGTGTCTTTGTGATTTATGGTTTTCTCTGGGTATATGCCCAGAAGTGGGATTGCTGGATCCTATGGTAATTCTCTTTTTAGTTTTTTAAAGGAACCTCCATACTGTTCTCCATAGTGACTGTATCAATTTACATTCCCACCAATAGCGGAAGAGGGTTCCTTTTGTCCACACCCTCCCCAGAATTTGTTGTTTGTACATTATCTGATGATGCCGATTCTAACAGGTGTGAGGTCTTACCTCATTGTAGTTTTGATTTGCATTTCTCTAATAATTAGTGATGTTGAGCAGCTTCTCATGAGCGTCTTGGCCATCTCTGTGACTTCTTTGAAGAAACGTCTCTTTAGATCTTCTGCCCATTTTTGTATTGGGTTGTTTGTTTTATTAATATTAAGCTGCAGGAGCTGTTTATATATATTGGAGATTAAACCTTTGTCCATTGATTCGTTTGTGAACGTTTTCGCCTATTCTGAGGGTTGCCTTTTTCCATTCCCGTTTTTTTAACAAAGAAAGAAAGAAAGCAAAAGAAGCAGAACACTAATGTGCGTGAAATATGCCTCTTGAAACTGTCGTTTTGAAATATGGACGTCTTTTGAATTTTTTGGTCGATATATGACCCCAGGATTTGTTTTCAGGGCAGGTGTCATTTACAGGCCTGTAATGATTTGGAATATCCACTGACCATTAGCGCTGGGATTAAAGCTGCAGTTGTGAGAAACGGCCACAAGGTGGCAGCAGTTCTCCCTTACCAAATCTGGTTACTAGGGCAGCAGAGCCTCAATGGATGTCGCGTTCTAGATTGGATTGTAGAACGGAATGTGCCAGGAGAAAGCCCCTCAAGTGTGTCTCACTACTTCTTGTTCTTGTTTTTAATTTAATTTTTTATTTTTTTATTACAGCATGTTTGAGTACAACGTTTAGCTTGTTGTAGGTGTGCAAGAGGTGGTTCTTTTACACATATACATATGTCTGTTCTTCCTGGGATCCTTTTCCCATGTACGTTATGACAGAATGTTGAGTAGTCTTCTCTTGGTACTCCGTAGGTCTTTGGTGATTATATACGTCTACTGTGTTTGTATATGTCTGTTAACCCCAATATCGTAATGAATTCAATCCTCACACCTTTCCTTTGGTGAACCATAAGTTTCTTTAATGAATCTGTGATTGCCCTTCTCCGTGGAAATATCTGCCCTGGTTTCAATTTATAGGTAACACCTATAAGTGATATGATACGATATGTGTCTTTCACTTTCTGACTTACTCCAAGTCACGTGATTACCTCGAGACTCATCTACGGTGCTGCAAATGGCATTGTGTCCTTTTTTTCCTTGGCGAATATTCTGTCTTAGCGAGGTCCATTTTCTGCAATGTGATTCCCTGAGGGCTGAGGATTAGCTTCCCTGGGCAGCCTGACCCTGCCGGCAAGCCCTCCCCAGGTGTGCCTGGGTTGAGGTCAATATAAACAGCACCCCAGGCAGCAATAGCCCCTGCAGCTGTGCCTGACCCAATATTCTCTGCCCCGTCAGCAGTCTCGGGGCTGTGCTGGTGGGAGGGTGTGAGGGTCCACGGCTTTGTGGGTGGCCCGGTGTGAGTGGGGCTCTGCTGGACTTTCGGCAGGAGTTGCCAGGCTGCCACCTGTAAAGAGGATGTGTCACCCATAACTTCCACTGGAATATCTCTCCGGGCTGAGGTGAGGAAGGAAAAAAAGGAGTTGGGGCCGGGACAGGAGGGGTATCTCAGGCAGGGCAATGGAAAGCTTCCAGAAGAGCCCCCGTGGCCAGGACCATCCTGGCTGACCTGCAGGCACCAAGTTGGCCTGCGTGCCGTCGCTGGTGTGGCTCCACGGCCCTCCCTCTAGGCTTTCAAGCTGTTGTACATATTCAGGTGTTTTACCTGGGAAGGGTGGGAACAGTTCAGCAGCATCAGGCCTGCGGCTCAGCTCACGTTAACTCACAGAGGCCTGGGCACGGTCTCCCAGCTTTGCAATAAGGACGCTCCTTGCGTGGGCGGGTGGGGCTGCTGGCTGTATGGGAGATGATTCCCCACCTCTGACCAATTTCAGAATTGTTTACCACTGAAGCAAGTTCCTTGGTAGTGTTTTCCTCTCTATAACTGTTAGGTTCGGTTTTTTTTTTCTTTTTTGGTTCAAGTTAGATTTTATTCCTCTTTTATGTATTTATAGATATAAGCATGGAAATAATTCATTGTTATATATACATCAGTGTGAATGGAAGAACTTTTTTTCTGTTTTATTTTTACATTTTATTTTTAAAAATTTTGAAATTTAATTTTGTTTATTTTTTTATACAGTAGGTTATTATTAGTTATCTATTTTATGCATATACATGTATACAGGTCAATCCCAATCTCCCAACTCATCCCACCACCACCACCCCATGGCTTCCCCCACTTTGTGTCCATACGTCTGTTCTCTACCTCTGTGTCTCTATTTCTGCCCTGCAAACCAGTTCATCTGTACCATTTTTCTAGGTTCCACATATAGGCATTAATATACAATATTTGTTTTTCTCTTTCTGACTTACTTCACTCTGTATGACAGTCTCTAGATCCATCAACTTCTCCACAAATGACCCAGTTTCATTCCTTTTTATGGCTGAGTAATATTCCATTTTATATATGTACCACATCTTTATCCATTCGTCTGTCTGTGGGCACTTAGGTTGCTTCCATTACCTGGCTATTGTAAATAGTGCTGCAATGAACATTGTGGTGAATGTGTCTTTGTGATTTATGGTTTTCTCTGGGTATATGCCCAGAAGTGAGATTGCTGGATCCTATGGTAATTCTCTTTTTAGTTTTTTAAAGGAACCTCCATACTGTTCTCCATAGTGACTGTATCAATTTACATTCCCACCAATAGCGGAAGAGGGTTCCTTTTGTCCACACCCTCCCCAGAATTTGTTGTTTGTACATTATCTGATGATGCCGATTCTAACAGGTGTGAGGTCTTACCTCATTGTAGTTTTGATTTGCATTTCTCTAATAATTAGTGATGTTGAGCAGCTTCTCATGAGCGTCTTGGCCATCTCTGTGACTTCTTTGAAGAAACGTCTCTTTAGATCTTCTGCCCATTTTTGTATTGGGTTGTTTGTTTTATTAATATTAAGCTGCAGGAGCTGTTTATATATATTGGAGATTAAACCTTTGTCCATTGATTCGTTTGTGAACGTTTTCGCCTATTCTGAGGGTTGCCTTTTTCCATTCCCGTTTTTTTAACAAAGAAAGAAAGAAAGCAAAAGAAGCAGAACACTAATGTGCGTGAAATATGCCTCTTGAAACTGTCGTTTTGAAATATGGACGTCTTTTGAATTTTTTGGTCGATATATGACCCCAGGATTTGTTTTCAGGGCAGGTGTCATTTACAGGCCTGTAATGATTTGGAATATCCACTGACCATTATGGCTGGGATTAAAGCTGCAGTTGTGAGAAACGGCCACAAGGTGGCAGCAGTTCTCCCTTACCAAATCTGGTTACTAGGGCATCAGAGCCTCATTGGAAGTCGCGTTCTAGATTGGAATGTAGAACGGAATGTGCCAGGAGAAAGCCCCTCAAGTGTGTCTCACTACTTCTTGTTCTTGTTTTTAATTTAATTTTTTATTTTTTATTACAGCAAGTTTGAGTACAACGTTTAGCTTGTTGTAGGTGTGCAAGAGGTGGTTCTTTTACACATATACATATGTCTGTTCTTCCTGGGATCCTTTTCCCATGTACGTTATGACAGAATGTTGAGTAGTCTTCTCTTGGTACTCCGTAGGTCTTTGGTGATTATATACGTCTACTGTGTTTGTATATGTCTGTTAACCCCAATATCGTAATGAATTCAATCCTCACACCTTTCCTTTGGTGAACCATAAGTTTGTTTAATGAATCTGTGATTGCCCTTCTCCGTGGAAATATCTGCCCTGGTATCAATTTATAGGTAACACCTATAAGTGATATGATACGATATGTGTCTTTCACTTTCTGACTTACTCCAAGTCACGTGATTACCACGAGACTCATCTACGGTGCTGCGAATGGCATTGTGTCCTTTTTTTCCTTGGCGAATATTCTGTCTTAGCGAGGTCCATTTTCTGCAATGTGATTCCCTGAGGGCTGAGGATTAGCTGCCCTGGGCAGCCTGACCCTGCCGGCAAGCCCTCACCAGGTGTGCCTGGGTTGAGGTCAATATAAACAGCACCCCAGGCAGCAATAGCCCCTGCAGCTGTGCCTGACTCCATATTCTCTGCCCCGTCAGCAGTCTCGGGGCTGTGCTGGTGGGAGGGTGTGAGGGTCCACGGCTTTGTGGGTGGCCCGGTGTGAGTGGGGCTCTGCTGGACTTTCGGCAGGAGTTGCCAGGCTGCCACCTGTAAAGAAGAGGATGTGTCACCCATAACTTCCACTGGAATATCTCTCCGGGCTGAGGTGAGGAAGGAAAAAGAGGAGTGGGGGCCGGGACAGGAGGGGTATCTCAGGCAGGGCAATGGAAAGCTTCCAGAAGAGCGCCCGTGGCCAGGACCATCCTGGCTGACCTGCAGGCACCAAGTTGGCCTGCGTGCCGTCGCTGGTGTGGCTCCACGGCCCTCCCTCTAGGCTTTCAAGCTTTTGTACATATTCAGGTGTTTCAACTGGGAAGGGTGGGAACAGTTCAGCAACATCTGGCCTGGGGCTCAGCTCACGTTTACTCACAGAGGCCTGGGCACCGTCTCCCAGCTTTGCAATAAGGACGCTCCTTGCGTGGGCGGGTGGGGCTGCTGGCTGTATGGGAGATGATTCCCCACCTCTGACCAATTTCAGAATTGTTTACCACTGGAGCAAGTGCCTTGGTAGTGTTTTCCTCTCTATAACTGTTAGGTTCGGTTTTTTTTTTTCTTTTTTGGTTCAAGTTAGATTTTATTCCTCTTTTATGTATTTATAGATATAAGCATGGAAATAATTCATTGTTATATATACATCAGTGTGAATGGAAGAACTTTTTTTCTGTTTTATTTATACATTTTATTTTTAAAAATTTTGAAATTTAATTTTGTTTATTTTTTTATACAGTAGGTTATTATTAGTTATCTATTTTATGCATATACATGTATACAGGTCAATCCCAATCTCCCAACTCATCCCACCACCACCACCCCATGGCTTCCCCCACTTTGTGTCCATACGTCTGTTCTCTACCTCTGTGTCTCTATTTCTGCCCTGCAAACCAGTTCATCTGTACCATTTTTCTAGGTTCCACATATAGGCATTAATATACAATATTTGTTTTTCTCTTTCTGACTTACTTCACTCTGTATGACAGTCTCTAGATCCATCAACTTCTCTACAAATGACCCAGTTTCATTCCTTTTTATGGCTGAGTAATATTCCATTTTATATATGTACCACATCTTTATCCATTCGTCTGTCTGTGGGCATTTAGGTTGCTTCCATTACCTGGCTATTGTAAATAGTGCTGCAATGAACATTGTGGTGAATGTGTCTTTGTGATTTATGGTTTTCTCTGGGTATATGCCCAGAAGTGGGATTGCTGGATCCTATGGTAATTCTCTTTTTAGTTTTTTAAAGGAACCTCCATACTGTTCTCCATAGTGACTGTATCAATTTACATTCCCACCAATAGCGGAAGAGGGTTCCTTTTGTCCACACCCTCCCCAGAATTTGTTGTTTGTACATTATCTGATGATGCCGATTCTAACAGGTGTGAGGTCTTACCTCATTGTAGTTTTGATTTGCATTTCTCTAATAATTAGTGATGTTGAGCAGCTTCTCATGTGCGTCTTGGCCATCTCTGTGACTTCTTTGAAGAAACGTCTCTTTAGATCTTCTGCCCATTTTTGTATTGGGTTGTTTGTTTTATTAATATTAAGCAGCATGAGCTGTTTATATATATTGGAGATTAAACCTTTGTCCATTGTTTCGTTTGTGAACGTTTTCGCCCATTCTGAGGGTTGCCTTTTTCCATTCCCGTTTTTTTAACAAAGAAAGAAAGAAAGCAAAAGAAGCAGAACACTAATGTGCGTGAAATATGCCTCTTGAAACTGTCGTTTTGAAATATGGACGTCTTTTGAATTTTTTGGTCGATATATGACCCCAGGATTTGTTTTCAGGGCAGGTGTCATTTACAGGCCTGTAATGATTTGGAATATCCACTGACCATTAGCGCTGGGATTAAAGCTGCAGTTGTGAGAAACGGCCACAAGGTGGCAGCAGTTCTCCCTTACCAAATCTGGTTACTAGGGCAGCAGAGCCTCAATGGAAGTCGCGTTCTAGATTGGAATGTAGAACGGAATGTGCCAGGAGAAGGCCCCTCAAGTGTGTCTCACTACTTCTTGTTCTTGTTTTTAATTTAATTTTTTATTTTTTTATTACAGCATGTTTGAGTACAACGTTTAGCTTGTTGTAGGTGTGCAAGAGGTGGTTCTTTTACATATATACATATGTCTGTTCTTCATGGGATCCTTTTCCCATGTACGTTATGACAGAATGTTGAGTAGTCTTCTCTTGGTACTCCGTAGGTCTTTGGTGATTATATACGTCTACTGTGTTTGTATATGTCTGTTAACCCCAATATCGTAATGAATTCAATCCTCACACCTTTCCTTTGGTGAACCATAAGTTTGTTTAATGAATCTGTGATTGCCCTTCTCCGTGGAAATATCTGCCCTGGTATCAATTTATAGGTAACACCTATAAGTGATATGATACGATATGTGTCTTTCACTTTCTGACTTACTCCAAGTCACGTGATTACCTCGAGACTCATCTACGGTGCTGCGAATGGCATTGTGTCCTTTTTTTCCTTGGCGAATATTCTGTCTTAGCGAGGTCCATTTTCTGCAATGTGATTCCCTGAGGGCTGAGGATTAGCTTCCCTGGGCAGCCTGACCCTGCCGGCAAGCCCTCCCCAGGTGTGCCTGGGTTGAGGTCAATATAAACAGCACCCCAGGCAGCAATAGCCCCTGCAGCTGTGCCTGACTCCATATTCTCTGCCCCGTCAGCAGTCTCGGGGCTGTGCTGGTGGGAGGGTGTGAGGGTCCACGGCTTTGTGGGTGGCCCGGTGTGAGTGGGTCTCTGCGGGACTTTCGGCAGGAGTTGCCAGGCTGCCACCTGTAAAGAAGAGGATGTGTCACCCTTAACTTCCACTGGAATATCTCTCCGGGCTGAGGTGAGGAAGGAAAAAAAGGAGTGGGGGCCGGGACAGGAGGGGTATCTCAGGCAGGGCAATGGAAAGCTTCCAGAAGAGCGCCCGTGGCCAGGACCATCCTGGCTGACCTGCAGGCACCAAGTTGGCCTGCGTGCCGTCGCTGGTGTGGCTCCACGGCCCTCCCTCTAGGCTTTCAAGCCCTTGTACATATTCAGGTGTTTCACCTGGGAAGGGTGGGAACAGTTCAGCAGCATCTGGCCTGGGGCACAGCTCAGGTTTACTCACAGAGGCCTGGGCACGGTCCCCCAGCTTTGCAATAAGGACGCTCCTTGCGTGGGCGGGTGGGGCTGCTGGCTGTATGGGAGATGATTCCCCACCTCTGACCAATTTCAGAATTGTTTACCACTGGAGCAAGTGCCTTGGTAGTGTTTTCCTCTGTATAACTGTTAGGTTCGGTTTTTTTTTTTTCTTTTTTGGTTCAAGTTAGATTTTATTCCTCTTTTATGTATTTATAGATATAAGCATGGAAATAATTCATTGTTATATATACATCAGTGTGAATGGAAGAACTTTTTTTCTGTTTTATTTATACATTTTATTTTTAAAAATTTTGAAATTTAATTTTGTTTATTTTTTTATACAGTAGGTTATTATTAGTTATCTATTTTATGCATATACATGTATACAGGTCAATCCCAATCTCCCAACTCATCCCACCACCACCACCCCATGGCTTCCCCCACTTTGTGTCCATACGTCTGTTCTCTACCTCTGTGTCTCTATTTCTGCCCTGCAAACCAGTTCATCTGTACCATTTTTCTAGGTTCCACATATAGGCATTAATATACAATATTTGTTTTTCTCTTTCTGACTTACTTCACTCTGCATGACAGGCTCTAGATCCATCAACTTCTCTACAAATGACCCAGTTTCATTCCTTTTTATGGCTGAGTAATATTCCATTTTATATATGTACCACATCTTTATCCATTCGTCTGTCTGTGGGCATTTAGGTTGCTTCCATTACCTGGCTATTGTAAATAGTGCTGCAATGAACATTGTGGTGAATGTGTCTTTGTGATTTATGGTTTTCTCTGGGTATATGCCCAGAAGTGGGATTGCTGGATCCTATGGTAATTCTCTTTTTAGTTTTTTAAAGGAACCTCCATACTGTTCTCCATAGTGACTGTATCAATTTACATTCCCACCAATAGCGGAAGAGGGTTCCTTTTGTCCACACCCTCCCCAGAATTTGTTGTTTGTACATTATCTGATGATGCCGATTCTAACAGGTGTGAGGTCTTACCTCATTGTAGTTTTGATTTGCATTTCTCTAATAATTAGTGATGTTGAGCAGCTTCTCATGTGCGTCTTGGCCATCTCTGTGACTTCTTTGAAGAAACGTCTCTTTAGATCTTCTGCCCATTTTTGTATTGGGTTGTTTGTTTTATTAATATTAAGCAGCATGAGCTGTTTATATATATTGGAGATTAAACCTTTGTCCATTGTTTCGTTTGTGAAAGTTTTCGCCCATTCTGAGGGTTGCCTTTTTCCATTCCCGTTTTTTTAACAAAGAAAGAAAGAAAGCAAAAGAAGCAGATCACTAATGTGCGTGAAATATGCCTCTTGAAACTGTCGTTTTGAAATATGGACGTCTTTTGAATTTTTTGGTCGATATATGACCCCAGGATTTGTTTTCAGGGCAGGTGTCATTTACAGGCCTGTAATGATTTGGAATATCCACTGACCATTAGCGCTGGGATTAAAGCTGCAGTTGTGAGAAACGGCCACAAGGTGGCAGCAGTTCTCCCTTACCAAATCTGGTTACTAGGGCAGCAGAGCCTCAATGGAAGTCGCGTTCTAGATTGGAATGTAGAACGGAATGTGCCAGGAGAAGGCCCCTCAAGTGTGTCTCACTACTTCTTGTTCTTGTTTTTAATTTAATTTTTTATTTTTTTATTACAGCATGTTTGAGTACAACGTTTAGCTTGTTGTAGGTGTGCAAGAGGTGGTTCTTTTACACATATACATATGTCTGTTCTTCCTGGGATCCTTTTCCCATGTACGTTATGACAGAATGTTGAGTAGTCTTCTCTTGGTACTCCGTAGGTCTTTGCTGATTATATACGTCTACTGTGTTTGTATATGTCTGTTATCCCCAATATCGTAATGAATTCAATCCTCACACCTTTCCTTTGGTGAACCATAAGTTTGTTTAATGAATCTGTGATTGCCCTTCTCCGTGGAAATATCTGCCCTGGTATCAATTTATAGGTAACACCTATAAGTGATATGATACGATATGTGTCTTTCACTTTCTGACTTACTCCAAGTCACGTGATTACCTCGAGACTCATCTACGGTGCTGTGAATGGCATTGTGTCCTTTTTTTCCTTGGCGAATATTCTGTCTTAGCGAGGTCCATTTTCTGCAATGTGATTCCCTGAGGGCTGAGGATTAGCTGCCCTGGGCAGCCTGACCCTGCCGGCAAGCCCTCCCCAGGTGTGCCTGGGTTGAGGTCAATATAAACAGCACTCCAGGCAGCAATAGCCCCTGCAGCTGTGCCTGACTCCATATTCTCTGCCCCGTCAGCAGTCTCGGGGCTGTGCTGGTGGGAGGGTGTGAGGGTCCACGGCTTTGTGGGTGGCCCGGTGTGAGTGGGGCTCTGCTGGACTTTCGGCAGGAGTTGCCAGGCTGCCACCTGTAAAGAAGAGGATGTGTCACCCATAACTTCCACTGGAATATCTCTCCGGGCTGAGGTGAGGAAGGAAAAAAAGGAGTGTGGGCCGGGACAGGAGGGGTATCTCAGGCAGGGCAATGGAAAGCTTCCAGAAGAGCGCCCGTGGCCAGGACCATCCTGGCTGACCTGCAGGAACCAAGTTGGCCTGCGTGCCGTCGCTGGTGTGGCTCCACGGCCCTCCCTCTAGCCTTTCAAGCCCTTCTACATATTCAGGTGTTTCACCTGGGAAGGGTGGGAACAGTTCAGCAGCATCTGGCCTGGGGCTCAGCTCACGTTTACTCACAGAGGCCTGGGCACGGTCTCCCAGCTTTGCAATAAGGACGCTCCTTGCGTGGGCGGGTGGGGCTGCTGGCTGTATGGGAGATGATTCCCCACCTCTGACCAATTTCAGAATTGTTTACCACTGGAGCAAGTGTCTTGGTAGTGTTTTCCTCTGTATAACTGTTAGGTTCAGTTTTTTTTTTCTCTTTTGGTTCAAGTTAGATTTTATTCCTCTTTTATGTATTTATAGATATAAGCATGGAAATAATTCATTGTTATATATACATCAGTGTGAATGGAAGAACTTTTTTTCTGTTTTATTTTTACATTTTATTTTTAAAAATTTTGAAATTTAATTTTGTTTATTTTTTTATACAGTAGGTTATTATTAGTTATCTATTTTATGCATATACATGTATACAGGTCAATCCCAATCTCCCAACTCATCCCACCACCACCACCCCATGGCTTCCCCCACTTTGTGTCCATACGTCTGTTCTCTACCTCTGTGTCTCTATTTCTGCCCTGCAAACCAGTTCATCTGTACCATTTTTCTAGGTTCCACATATAGGCATTAATATACAATATTTGTTTTTCCCTTTCTGACTTACTTCACTCTGCATGACAGTCTCTAGATCCATCAACTTCTCCACAAATGACCCAGTTTCATTCCTTTTTATGGCTGAGTAATATTCCATTTTATATATGTACCACATCTTTATCCATTCGTCTGTCTGTGGGCATTTAGGTTGCTTCCATTACCTGGCTATTGTAAATAGTGCTGCAATGAACATTGCGGTGAATGTGTCTTTGTGATTTATGGTTTTCAATGGGTATATGCCCAGAAGTGGGATTGCTGGATCCTATGGTAATTCTCTTTTTAGTTTTTTAAAGGAACCTCCATACTGTTCTCCATAGTGACTGTATCAATTTACATTCCCACCAATAGCGGAAGAGTGTTCCTTTTGTCCACACCCTCCCCAGAATTTGTTGTTTGTACATTATCTGATTATGCCGATTCTAACAGGTGTGAGGTCTTACCTCATTGTAGTTTTGATTTGCATTTCTCTAATAATTAGTGATGTTGAGCAGCTTCTCATGTGCGTCTTGGCCATCTCTGTGTCTTCTTTGAAGAAACGTCTCTTTAGATCTTCTGCCCATTTTTGTATTGGGTTGTTTGTTTTATTAATATTAAGCGGCATGAGCTGTTTATATATATTGGAGATTAAAACTTTGTCCATTGTTTCGTTTGTGAACGTTTTCGCCCATTCTGAGGGTTGCCTTTTTCCATTCCCGTTTTTTTAACAAAGAAAGAAAGAAAGCAAAAGAAGCAGAACACTAATGTGCGTGAAATATGCCTCTTGAAACTGTCGTTTTGAAATATGGACGTCTTTTGAATTTTTTGGTCGATATATGACCCCAGGATTTGTTTTCAGGGCAGGTGTCATTTACAGGCCTGTAATGATTTGGAATACCCACTGACCATTAGCGCTGGGATTAAAGCTGCAGTTGTGAGAAACGGCCACAAGGTGGCAGCAGTTCTCCCTTACCAAATCTGGTTACTAGGGCAGCAGAGCCTCAATGGAAGTCGCGTTCTAGATTGGAATGTAGAACGGAATGTGCCAGGAGAAGGCCCCTCAAGTGTGTCTCACTACTTCTTGTTCATATTTTTAATTTAATTTTTTATTTTTTTATTACAGCATGTTTGAGTACAACGTTTAGCTTGTTGTAGGTGTGCAAGAGGTGGTTCTTTTACACATATACATATGTCTGTTCTTCCTGGGATCCTTTTCCCATGTACGTTATGACAGAATGTTGAGTAGTCTTCTCTTGGTACTCCGTAGGTCTTTGGTGATTATATACGTCTACTGTGTTTGTATATGTCTGTTAACCCCAATATCGTAATGAATTCAATCCTCACACCTTTCCTTTGGTGAACCATAAGTTTGTTTAATGAATCTGTGATTGCCTTTCTCCGTGGAAATATCTGCCCTGGTATCAATTTATAGGTAACACCTATAAGGGTTATGATACGATATGTGTCTTTCACTTTCTGACTTACTCCAAGTCACGTGATTACCTCGAGACTCATCTACGGTGCTGCGAATGGCATTGTTTCCTTTTTTTCTTTGGCGAATATTCTGTCTTAGCGAGGTCCATTTTCTGCAATGTGATTCCCTGAGGGCTGAGGATTAGCTGCCCTGGGCAGCCTGACCCTGCCGGCAAGCCCTCCCCAGGTGTGCCTGGTTTGAGGTCAATATAAACAGCACTCCAGGCAGCAATAGCCCCTGCAGCTGTGCCTGACTCCATATTCTCTGCCCCGTCAGCAGTCTCGGGGCTGTGCTGGTGGGAGGGTGTGAGGGTCCACGGCTTTGTGGGTGTCCCGGTGTGAGTGGGGCTCTGCTGGACTTTCGGCAGGAGTTGCCAGGCTGCCACCTGTAAAGAAGAGGATGTGTCACCCATAACTTCCACTGGAATATCTCTCCGGGCTGAGGTGAGGAAGGAAAAAAAGGAGTGGGGGCCGGGACAGGAGGGGTATCTCAGGCAGGGCAATGGAAAGCTTCCAGAAGAGCGCCCGTGGCCAGGACCATCCTGGCTGACCTGCAGGCACCAAGTTGGCCTGCGTGCCGTCGCTGGTGTGGCTCCACGGCCCTCCCTCTAGGCTTTCAAGCCCTTCTACATATTCAGGTGTTTCACCTGGGAAGGGTGGGAACAGTTCAGCAGCATCTGGCCTGGGGCTCAGCTCACGTTTACTCACAGAGGCCTGGGCACGGTCTCCCAGCTTTGCAATAAGGACGCTCCTTGCGTGGGCGGGTGGGGCTGCTGGCTGTATGGGAGATGATTCCCCACCTCTGACCAATTTCAGAATTGTTTACCACTGGAGCAAGTGCCTTGGTAGTGTTTTCCTCTGTATAACTGTTAGGTTCAGTTTTTTTTTTTTCTTTTTTGGTTCAAGTTAGATTTTATTCCTCTTTTATGTATTTATAGATATAAGCATGGAAATAATTCATTGTTATATATACATCAGTGTGAATGGAAGAACTTTTTTTCTGTTTTATTTTTACATTTTATTTTTAAAAATTTTGAAAGTTAATTTTGTTTATTTTTTTATACAGTAGGTTATTATTAGTTATCTATTTTATGCATATACATGTATACAGGTCAATCCCAATCTCCCAACTCATCCCACCACCACCACCCCATGGCTTCCCCCACTTTGTGTCCATACGTCTGTTCTCTACCTCTGTGTCTCTATTTCTGCCCTGCAAACCAGTTCATCTGTACCATTTTTCTAGGTTCCACATATAGGCATTAATATACAATATTTGTTTTTCTCTTTCTGACTTACTTCACTCTGTATGACAGTCTCTAGATCCATCAACTTCTCTACAAATGACCCAGTTTCATTCCTTTTTATGGCTGAGTAATATTCCATTTTATATATGTACCACATCTTTATCCATTCGTCTGTCTGTGGGCATTTAGGTTGCTTCCATTACCTGGCTATTGTAAATAGTGCTGCAATGAACATTGTGGTGAATGTGTCTTTGTGATTTATGGTTTTCTCTGGGTATATGCCCAGAAGTGGGATTGCTGGATCCTATGGTAATTCTCTTTTTAGTTTTTTAAAGGAACCTCCATACGGTTCTCCATAGTGACTGTATCAATTTACATTCCCACCAATAGCGGAAGAGGGTTCCTTTTGTCCACACCCTCCCCAGAATTTGTTGTTTGTACATTATCTGATGATGCCGATTCTAACAGGTGTGAGGTCTTACCTCATTGTAGTTTTGATTTGCATTTCTCTAATAATTAGTGATGCTGAGCAGCTTCTCATGTGCGTCTTGGCCATCTCTGTGTCTTCTTTGAAGAAACGTCTCTTTAGATCTTCTGCCCATTTTTGTATTGGGTTGTTTGTTTTATTAATATTAAGCTGCATGAGCTGTTTATATATATTGGAGATTAAACCTTTGTCCATTGATTCGTTTCTGAAAGTTTTCGCCCATTCTGAGGGTTGCCTTTTTCCATTCCCGTTTTTTTAACAAAGAAAGAAAGAAAGCAAAAGAAGCAGAACACTAATGTGCGTGAAATATGCCTCTTGAAACTGTCGTTTTGAAATATGGACGTCTTTTGAATTTTTTGGTCGATATATGACCCCAGGATTTGTTTTCAGGGCAGGTGTCATTTACAGGCCTGTAATGATTTGGAATATCCACTGACCATTAGCGCTGGGATTAAAGCTGCAGTTGTGAGAAACGGCCACAAGGTGGCAGCAGTTCTCCCTTACCAAATCTGGTTACTAGGGCAGCAGAACCTCAATGGAAGTCGCGTTCTAGATTGGAATGTAGAACGGAATGTGCCAGGAGAAAGCCCCTCAAGTGTGTCTCACTACTTCTTGTTCTTGTTTTTAATTTAATTTTTTATTTTTTTATTACAGCATGTTTGAGTACAACGTTTAGCTTGTTGTAGGTGTGCAAGAGGTGGTTCTTTTACACATATACATATGTCTGTTCTTCCTGGGATCCTTTTCCCATGTACGTTATGACAGAATGTTGAGTAGTCTTCTCTTGGTACTCCGTAGGTCTTTGGTGATTATATACGTCTACTGTGTTTGTATATGTCTGTTAACCCCAATATCGTAATGAATTCAATCCTCACACCTTTCCTTTGGTGAACCATAAGTTTGTTTAATGAATCTGTGATTGCCCTTCTCCGTGGAAATATCTGCCCTGGTATCAATTTATAGGTAACACCTATAAGTGATATGATACGATATGTGTCTTTCACTTTCTGACTTACTCCAAGTCACGTGATTACCTCGAGACTCATCTACGGTGCTGCAAATGGCATTGTGTCCTTTTTTTCCTTGGCGAATATTCTGTCTTAGCGAGGTCCATTTTCTGCAATGTGATTCCCTGAGGGCTGAGGATTAGCTGCCCTGGGCAGCCTGACCCTGCCGGCAAGCCCTCACCAGGTGTGCCTGGGTTGAGGTCAATATAAACAGCACTCCAGGCAGCAATAGCCCCTGCAGCTGTGCCTGACTCCATATTCTCTGCCCCGTCAGCAGTCTCGGGGCTGTGCTGGTGGGAGGGTGTGAGGGTCCACGGCTTTGTGGGTGGCCCGGTGTGAGTGGGGCTCTGCTGGACTTTCGGCAGGAGTTGCCAGGCTGCCACCTGTAAAGAAGAGGATGTGTCACCCATAACTTCCACTGGAATATCTCTCCGGGCTGAGGTGAGGAAGGAAAAAAAGGAGTGGGGTCCGGGACAGGAGGGGTATCTCAGGCAGGGCAATGGAAAGCTTCCAGAAGAGCGCCCGTGGCCAGGACCATCCTGGCTGACCTGCAGGCACCAAGTTGGCCTGCGTGCCGTCGCTGGTGTGGCTCCACGGCCCTCCCTCTAGGCTTTCAAGCTTTTGTACATATTGAGGTGTTTCACCTGGGAAGGGTGGGAACAGTTCAGCAGCATCTGGCCTGGGGCTCAGCTCAGGTTTACTCACAGAGGCCTGGGCATGGTCTCCCAGCTTTGCAATAAGGACGCTCCTTGCGTGGGCGGGTGGGGCTGCTGGCTGTATGGGAGATGATTCCCCACCTCTGACCAATTTCAGAATTGTTTACCACTGGAGCAAGTGCCTTGGTAGTGTTTTCCTCTGTATAACTGTTAGATTCGGTTTTTTTTTTTTCTTTTTTGGTTCAAGTTAGATTTTATTCCTCTTTTATGTATTTATAGATACAAGCATGGAAATAATTCATTGTTATATATACATCAGTGTGAATGGAAGAACTTTTTTTCTGTTTTATTTTTACATTTTATTTTTAAAAATTTTGAAATTTAATTTTGTTTATTTTTTTATACAGTAGGTTGTTATTAGTTATCTATTTTATGCATATACATGTATACAGGTCAATCCCAATCTCCCAACTCATCCCACCACCACCACCCCATGGCTTCCCCCACTTTGTGTCCATACGTCTGTTCTCTACCTCTGTGTCTCTATTTCTGCCCTGCAAACCAGTTCATCTGTACCATTTTTCTAGGTTCCACATATAGGCATTAATATACAATATTTGTTTTTCTCTTTCTGACTTACTTCACTCTGTATGACAGTCTCTAGATCCATCAACTTCTCTACAAATGACCCAGTTTCATTCCTTTTTATGGCTGAGTAATATTCCATTTTATATATGTACCACATCTTTATCCATTCGTCTGTCTGTGGGCATTTAGGTTGCTTCCATTACCTGGCTATTGTAAATAGTGCTGCAATGAACATTGTGGTGAATGTGTCTTTGTGATTTATGGTTTTCAATGGGTATATGCCCAGAAGTGGGATTGCTGGATTCTATGGTAATTCTCTTTTTAGTTTTTTAAAGGAACCTCCATACTGTTCTCCATAGTGACTGTATCAATTTACATTCCCACCAATAGTGGAAGAGGGTTCCTTTTGTCCACACCCTCCCCAGAATTTGTTGTTTGTACATTATCTGATGATGCCGATTCTAACAGGTGTGAGGTCTTACCTCATTGTAGTTTTGATTTGCATTTCTCTAATAATTAGTGATGTTGAGCAGCTTCTCATGTGCGTCTTGGCCATCTCTGTGACTTCTTTGAAGAAACGTCTCTTTAGATCTTCTGCCCATTTTTGTATTGGGTTGTTTGTTTTATTAATATTAAGCTGCATGAGCTGTTTATATATATTGGAGATTAAACCTTTGTCCATTGATTCGTTTGTGAACGTTTTCGCCCATTCTGAGGGTTGCCTTTTTCCATTCCCGTTTTTTTAACAAAGAAAGAAAGAAAGCAAAAGAAGCAGAACACTAATGTCCGTGAAATATGCCTCTTGAAACTGTCGTTTTGAAATATGGACGTCTTTTGAATTTTTTGGTCGATATATGACCCCAGGATTTGTTTTCAGGGCAGGTGTCATTTACAGGCCTGTAATGATTTGGAATATCCACTGACCATTAGCGCTGGGATTAAAGCTGCAGTTGTGAGAAACGGCCACAAGGTGGCAGCAGTTCTCCCTTACCAAATCTGGTTACTAGGGCAGCAGAGCCTCAATGGAAGTCGCGTTCTAGATTGGATTGTAGAACGGAATGTGCCAGGAGAAAGCCCCTCAAGTGTGTCTCACTACTTCTTGTTCTTGTTTTTAATTTAATTTTTTATTTTTTTATTACAGCATGTTTGAGTACAACGTTTAGCTTGTTGTAGGTGTGCCAGAGGTGGTTCTTTTACACATATACATATGTCTGTTCTTCCTGGGATCCTTTTCCCATGTACGTTATGACAGAATGTTGAGTAGTCTTCTCTTGGTACTCCGTAGGTCTTTGGTGATTATATACGTCTACTGTGTTTGTATATGTCTGTTAACCCCAATATCGTAATGAATTCAATCCTCACACCTTTCCTTTGGTGAACCATAAGTTTGTTTAATGAATCTGTGATTGCCCTTCTCCGTGGAAATATCTGCCCTGGTTTCAATTTATAGGTAACACCTATAAGTGATATGATATGATATGTGTCTTTCACTTTCTGACTTACTCCAAATCACGTGATTACCTCGAGACTCATCTACGGTGCTGCAAATGGCATTGTGTCCTTTTTTTCCTTGGCGAATATTCTGTCTTAGCGAGGTCCATTTTCTGCAATGTGATTCCCTGAGGGCTGAGGATTAGCTGCCCTGGGCAGCCTGACCCTGCCGGCAAGCCCTCCCCAGGTGTGCCTGGTTTGAGGTCAATATAAACAGCACCCCAGGCAGCAATAGCCCCTGCAGCTGTGCCTGACACCATATTCTCTGCCCCGTCAGCAGTCTCGGGCCTGTGCTGGTGGGAGGGTGGGAGGGTCCACGGCTTTGTGGGTGGCCCGGTGTGAGTGGGGCTCTGCTGGACTTTCGGCAGGAGTTGCCAGGCTGCCACCTGTAAAGAAGAGGATGTGTCACACATAACTTCCACTGGAATATCTCTCCGGGCTGAGGTGAGGAAGGAAAAAAAGGAGTGGGGGCCGGGACAGGAGGGGTATCTCAGGCAGGGCAATGGAAAGCTTCCAGAAGAGCGCCCGTGGCCAGGACCATCCTGGCTGACCTGCAGGCACCAAGTTGGCCTGCGTGCCGTCGCTGGTGTGGCTCCACGGCCCTCCCTCTAGGCTTTCAAGCTTTTGTACATATTCAGGTGTTTTACCAGGGAAGGGTGGGAACAGTTCAGCAGCATCAGGCCTGCGGCTCAGCTCACGTTAACTCACAGAGGCCTGGGCACGGTCTCCCAGCTTTGCAATAAGGACGCTCCTTGCGTGGGCAGGTGGGGCTGCTGGCTGTATGGGAGATGATTCCCCACCTCTGACCAATTTCAGAATTGTTTACCACTGGAGCAAGTGCCTTGGTAGTGTTTTCCTCTGTATAACTGTTAGGTTCGGTTTTTTTTTTTCTTTTTTGGTTCAAGTTAGATTTTATTCCTCTTTTATGTATTTATAGATATAAGCATGGAAATAATTCATTGTTATATATACATCAGTGTGAATGGAAGAACTTTTTTTCTGTTTTATTTTTACATTTTATTTTTTAAAATTTTGAAATTTAATTTTGTTTATTTTTTTATACAGTAGGTTATTATTAGTTATCTATTTTATGCATATACATGTATACAGGTCAATCCCAATCTCCCAACTCATCCCACCACCACCACCCCATGGCTTCCCCCACTTTGTGTCCATACGTCTGTTCTCTACCTCTGTGTCTCTATTTCTGCCCTGCAAACCAGTTCATCTGTACCATTTTTCTAGGTTCCACATATAGGCCTTAATATACAATATTTGTTTTTCTCTTTCTGACTTACTTCACTCTGTATGACAGCCTCTAGATCCATTAACTTCTCCACAAATGACCCAGTTTCATTCCTTTTTATGGCTGAGTAATATTCCATTTTATATATGTACCACATCTTTATCCATTCGTCTGTCTGTGGGCACTTAGTTTGCTTCCATTACCTGGCTATTGTAAATAGTGCTGCAATGAACATTGTGGTGAATGTGTCTTTGTGATTTATGGTTTTCTCTGGGCATATGCCCAGAAGTGGGATTGCTGGATCCTATGGTAATTCTCTTTTTAGTTTTTTAAAGGAACCTCCATACTGTTCTCCATAGTGACTGTAACAGTTTACATTCCCACCAATAGCGGAAGAGGGTTCCTTTTGTCCACACCCTCCCCAGAATTTGTTGTTTGTACATTATCTGATGATGCCGATTCTAACAGGTGTGAGGTCTTACCTCATTGTAGTTTTGATTTGCATTTCTCTAATAATTAGTGATGTTGAGCAGCTTCTCATGTGCGTCTTGGCCATCTCTGTGACTTCTTTGAAGAAACGTCTCTTTAGATCTTCTGCCCATTTTTGTATTGGGTTGTTTGTTTTATTAATATTAAGCTGCATGAGCTGTTTATATATATTGGAGATTAAACCTTTGTCCATTGATTCGTTTGTGAACGTTTTCGCCCATTCTGAGGGTTGCCTTTTTCCATTCCCGTTTTTTTAACAAAGAAAGAAAGAAAGCAAAAGAAGCAGAACACTAATGTGCGTGAAATATGCCTCTTGAAACTGTCGTTTTGAAATATGGACGTCTTTTGAATTTTTTGGTCGATATATGACCCCAGGATTTGTTTTCAGGGCAGGTGTCATTTACAGGCCTGTAATGATTTGGAATATCCACTGACCATTAGCGCTGGGATTAAAGCTGCAGTTGTGAGAAACGGCCACAAGGTGGCAGCAGTTCTCCCTTACCAAATCTGGTTACTAGGGCAACAGAGCCTCAATGGAAGTCGCGTTCTAGATTGGAATGTAGAACGGAATGTGCCAGGAGAAAGCCCCTCAAGTGTGTCTCACTACTTCTTGTTCTTGTTTTTAATTTAATTTTTTATTTTTTATTACAGCAAGTTTGAGTACAACGTTTAGCTTGTTGTAGGTGTGCAAGAGGTGGTTCTTTTACACATATACATATGTCTGTTCTTCCTGGGATCCTTTTCCCATGTACGTTATGACAGAATGTTGAGTAGTCTTCTCTTGGTACTCCGTAGGTCTTTGGTGATTATATCCGTCTACTGTGTTTGTATATGTCTGTTAACCCCAATATCGTAATGAATTCAATCCTCGCAACTTTCCTTTGGTGAACCATAAGTTTGTTTAATGAATCTGTGATTGCCCTTCTCCGTGGAAATATCTGCCCTGGTATCAATTTATAGGTAACACCTATAAGTGATATGATATGATATGTGTCTTTCACTTTCTGACTTACTCCAAGTCACGTGATTACCTCGAGACTCATCTACGGTGCTGTGAATGGCATTGTGTCCTTTTTTTCCTTGGCGAATATTCTGTCTTAGCGAGGTCCATTTTCTGCAATGTGATTCCCTGAGGGCTGAGGATTAGCAGCCCTGGGCAGCCTGACCCTGCCGGCAAGACCTCACCAGGTGTGCCTGGGTTGAGGTCAATATAAACAGCACCCCAGGCAGCAATAGCCCCTGCAGCTGTGCCTGACTCCATATTCTCTGCACCATCAGCAGTCTCTGGGCTGTGCTGGTGGGAGGGTGTGAGGGTCCACGGCTTTGTGGGTGGCCCGGTGTGAGTGGGGCTCTGCTGGATTTTCGGCAGGAGTTGCCAGGCTGCCACCTGTAAAGAAGAGGATGTGTCACCCATAACTTCCACTGGAATATCTCTCCGGGCTGAGGTGAGGAAGGAAAAAAAGGAGTGGGGGCCGGGACAGGAGGGGTATCTCAGGCAGGGCAATGGAAAGCTTCCAGAAGAGCGCCCGTAGCCAGGGCCATCCTGGCTGACCTGCAGGCACCAAGTTGGCCTGCGTGCTGTCGCTGATGTGGCTCCACGGCCCTTCCTCTAGGCTTTCAAGCCCTTGTACATATTCAGGTGTTTCACCTGGGAAGGGTGGGAACAGTTCAGCAGCAGCTGGCCTGGGGCTCAGCTCACGTTTACTCACAGAGGCCTCGGCACGGTCCCCCAGCTCTGCAATAAGGACGCTCCTTACGTGGGCGGGCGGGGCTGCTGGCTGTATGGGAGATGATTCCCCACCTCTGACCAATTTCAGAATTGTTTACCACTGGAGCAAGTGCCTTGGTAGTGTTTTCCTCTGTATAACTGTTAGGTTCAGTTTTTTTTTTCTTTTTTGGTTCAAGTTAGATTTTATTCCTCTTTTATGTATTTAAGGATATAAACATGGAAATAATTCATTCTTATAAATACATCAGTGTGAATGGAAGAACTTTTTTTTCTGTATTATTTTTACATTTTATTTTTAAAAAATTTGAAATTTAATTTTATTTATTTTTTTATACAGTAGGTTATTATTAGTTATCTATTTTATGCATAAACATGTATACAGGTCAATCCCAATCTCCAATCTCATCCCACCACCACCACCCCATGGCTTCCCCCACTTTGTGTCCATACGTTTGTTCTCTACCTCTGTGTCTCTATTTCTGCCCTGCAAACCAGTTCATCTGTACCATTTTTCTAGGTTCCACATATAGGCATTAATATACAATATTTGTTTTTCTCTTTCTGACTTACTTCACTCTGCATGACAGTCTCTAGATCCATCAACTTCTCTACAAATGACCGTTTCATTCCTTTTTATGGCTGAGTAATATTCCATTTTATATATGTACCACATCTTTATCCATTCGTCTGTCTGTGGCCATTTAGGTTGCTTCCATTACCTGGCTATTGATAATAGTGCTGCAATGAACATTGTTGTGAATGTGTCTTTGTGATTTATGGTTTTCTCTGGGTATATGCCCAGAAGAGGGATTGCTGGATCCTGTGGTAATTCTCTTTTTCGTTTTTTAAAGGAACCTCCATACTGTTCTCCATAGTGACTGTATCAATTTACATTCCCACCAATAGCGGAAGAGCGTTCCTTTTGTCAACACCCTCCCCAGAATTTGTTGTTTGTAGATTATCTGATGATGCCGATTCTAACAGGTGTGAGGTCTTACCTCATTGTAGTTTTGATTTGCATTTCTCTAATAATTAGTGATGTTGAGCAGCTTTTCATGTGCGTCTTGGCCATCTCTGTGTCTTCTTTGAAGAAACGTCTCTTTAGATCTTCTGCCCATTTTTGTATTGGGTTGTTTGTTTTATTAATATTAAGCTGCATGAGCTGTTTATATATATTGGAGATTAAACCTTTGTCCATTGATTCGTTTGTGAACGTTTTCGCCCATTCTGAGGGTTGCCTTTTCCCATTCCTGTTTTTTTAACAAAGAAAGAAAGAAAGCAAAAGAAGCAGAACACTAATGTGCGTGTAATAAGCCTCTTGAAACTGTCGTTTTGAAATATGGACGTCTTTTGAATTTTTTGGTCGATATATGACCCCAGGATTTCTTTTCAGGGCAGGTGTCATTTACAGGCCTGTAATGATTTGGAATATCCACTGACCATTAGCGCTGGGATTAAAGATGCTGTTGTGTGAAACGGCCACAAGGTGGCAGCAGTTCTCCCTTACCAAATCTGGTTACTAGGGCAGCAGAGCCTCAATGGAAGTCGCGTTCTAGATTGGAATGTAGAACGGAATGTGCCATTAGAAAGCCCCTCAAGTTTGTCTCACTACTTCTTGTTCGTGTTTTTAATTTAATTTTTTATTTTTTATTACAGCAAGTTTGAGTACAACGTTTAGCTTGTTGTAGGTGTGCAAGAGGTGGTTCTTTTACTCATATACATATGTCTGCTCTCCCTGGGATCCTTTTCCCATGTACGTTATGACAGAATGTTGAGTAGTCTTCTCTTGGTACTCCGTAGGTCTTTGGTGATTATATACGTCTACTGTGTTTGTATATGTCTGTTAACCCCAATATCGTAATGAATTCAATCCTCACACCTTTCCTTTGGTGAACCATAAGTTTGTTTAATGAATCTGTGATTGCCCTTCTCCGTGGAAATATCTGCCCTGGTATCAATTTATAGGTAACACCTATAAGTGATATGATATGATATGTGTCTTTCACTTTCTGACTTACTCCAAGTCATGTGATTACCTCTAGACTCATCTACGGTGCTGCAAATGGCATTGTGTCCTTTTTTTCCTTGGCGAATATGCTGTCTTAGCGAGGTCCATTTTCTGCAATGTGATTCCCTGAGGGCTGAGGATTAGCTGACCTGGGCAGCCTGACCCTGCTGGCAAGGCCTCCCCAGTTGTGCCTGGGTTGAGGTCAATATAAACAGCACTCCAGGCAGCAATAGCCCCTGCAGCTGTGCCTGACTCCATATTCTCTGCACCATCAGCAGTCTCCGGGCTGTGCTGGTGGGAGGGTGTGAGGGTCCACGGCTTTGTGGGTGGCCCGGTGTGAGTGGGGCTCTGCTGGATTTTCGGCAGGAGTTGCCAGGCTGCCACCTGTAAAGAAGAGGATGTGTCACCCATAACTTCCACTGGAATATCTCTCCGGGCTGAGGTGAGGAAGGAAAAAGAGGAGTGGGGGCCGGGACAGGAGGGGTATCTCAGGCAGGGCAATGGAAAGCTTCCAGAAGAGCGCCCGTGGCCAGGACCATCCTGGCTGACCTGCAGACACCAAGTTGGCCTGCGTGCCGTCGCTGGTGTGGCTCCACGGCCCTCCCTCTAGGCTTTCAAGCTTTTGTACATATTCAGGTGTTTCACCTGGGAAGGGTGGGAACAGTTCAGCAGCATCTGGCCTGGGGCTCAGCTCACGTTTACTCACAGAGGCCTGGGCACGGTCTCCCAGCTTTGCAATAAGGAGGCTCCTTGCGTGGGCGGGTGGGGCTGCTGGCTGTATGGGAGATGATTCCCCACCTCTGACCAATTTCAGAATTGTTTACCACTGGAGCAAGTGCCTTGGTAGTGTTTTCCTCTGTATAACTGTTAGGTTCAGTTTTTTTTTTCTTTTTTGGTTAAAGTTAGATTTTATTCCTCTTTTATGTATTTATGCATATAAGCATGGAAATAATTCATTCTTATAAATACATCAGTGTGAATGGAAGAACTTTTCTTCTGTATTATTTTTACATTTTATTTTTAAAAAATTTGAAATTTAATTTTATTTATTTTTTTATACAGTAGGTTATTATTAGTTATCTATTTTATGCATAAACATGTATACAGGTCAATCCCAATCTCCCAACTCATACCACCACCACCACCCCATGGCTTCCCCCACTTTGTGTCCATACGTTTGTTCTCTACCTCTGTGTCTCTATTTCTGCCCTGCAAACCAGTTCATCTGTACCATTTTTCTAGGTTCCACATATAGGCATTAATATACAATATTTGTTTTTCTCTTTCTGACTTACTTCACTCTGCATGACAGTCTCTAGATCCATCAACTTCCCTACAAATGACCGTTTCATTCCATTTTATGGCTGAGTAATATTCCATTTTATATATGTACCACATCTTTATCCATTCGTCTGTCTGTGGCCATTTAGGTTGCTTCCATTACCTGGCTATTGATAATAGTGCTGCAATGAACATTGTGGTGAATGTGTCTTTGTGATTTATGGTTTTCTCTGGGTATATGCCCGGAAGTGGGATTGCTGGATCCTATGGTAATTCTCTTTTTCGTTTTTTAAAGGAACCTCCATACTGTTCTCCATAGTGACTGTATCAATTTACATTCCCACCAATAGCGGAAGAGGGTTCCTTTTGTCCACACCCTCCCCAGAATTGGTTGTTTGTAGATTATCTGATGATGCCGATTCTAACAGGTGTGAGGTCTTACCTCATTGTAGTTTTGATTTGCATTTCTCTAATAATTAGTGATGTTGAGCAGCTTTTCATGTGCGTCTTGGCCATCTCTGTGTCTTATTTGAAGAAACGTCTCTTTAGATCTTCTTCCCATTTTTGTATTGGGTTGTTTGTTTTATTAATATTAAGCTGCATGAACTGTTTATATATATTGGAGATTAAACCTTTGTCCATTGATTCGTTTGTGAACGTTTTCGCCCATTCTGAGGGTTGCCATTTTCCATTCTCGTATTTTAACAAAGAAAGAAAGAAAGCAAAAGAAGCAGAACACTAATGTGCGTGAAATATGCCTCTTGAAACTGTCGTTTTGAAATATGGACGTCTTTTGAATTTTTTGGTCGATATATGACCCCAGGATTTCTTTTCAGGGCAGGTGTCATTTACTGGCCTGTAATGATTTGGAATATCCACTGACCATTAGCAGAGGGATTAAAGCTGCTGTTGTGTGAAACGGCCACAAGGTGGCAGCAGTTCTCCCTTACCAAATCTGGTTACTAGGGCAGCAGAGCCTCAATGGAAGAAGCGTTCTAGATTGGAATGTAGAACGGAATGTGCCAGGAGAAAGCCCCTCAAGTTTGTCTCACTACTTCTTGTTCGTGTTTTTAATTTAATTTTTTATTTTTTATTACAGCATGTTTGAGTACAACGTTTAGCTTGTTGTAGGTGTGCAAGAGGTGGTTCTTTTACACATATTCATATGTCTGTTCTTCCTGGGATCCTTTTCCCATGTACGTTATGACAGAATGGTGAGTAGTCTTCTCTTGGTACTCCGTAGGTCTTTGGTGATTATATACGTCTGCTGCGTTTGTATATGTCTGTTAACCCCAATATCGTAATGAATTCAATCCTCACACCTTTCCTTTGGTGAACCATAAGTTTGTTTAATGAATCTGTGATTGCCCTTTTCCGTGGAAATATCTGCCCTGGTATCAATTTATAGGTAACACCTATAAGTGATATGATATGATATGTGTCTTTCACTTTCTGACTTACTCCAAGTCACGTGATTACCTCTAGACTCATCTACGGTGCTGCAAATGGCATAGTGTCCTTTTTTTCCTTGGCGAATATTCTGTCTTAGCGAGGTCCATTTTCTGCAATGTGATTCCCTGAGGGCTGAGGATTAGCTGACCTGGGCAGCCTGACCCTGCCGGCAAGCCCTCCCCAGGTGTGCCTGGGTTGAGGTCAATATAAACAGCACTCCAGGCAGCAATAGCCCCTGCAGCTGTGCCTGACTCCATATTCTCTGCACCATCAGCAGTCTCGGGGCTGTGCTGGTGGGAGGGTGTGAGGGTCCACGGCTTTGTGGGTGGCCCGGTGTGAGTGGGGCTCTGCTGGACTTTCGGCAGGAGTTGCCAGGGTGCCACCTGTAAAGAAGAGGATGTGTCACCCATAACTTCCACTGGAATATCTCTCCGGGCTGAGGTGAGGAAGGAAAAAAAGGAGTGGGGGCCGGGACAGGAGGGGTATCTCAGGCAGGGCAATGGAAAGCTTCCAGAAGAGCGCCCGTGGCCAGGACCATCCTGGCTGACCTGCAGGCACCAAGTTGGCCTGCGTGCTGTCGCTGGTGTGGCTCCACGGCCCTTCCTCTAGGCTTTCAAGCCCTTGTACATATTCAGGTGTTTCACCTGGGAAGGGTGGGAACAGTTCAGCTGCAGCTGGCCTGGGGCTCAGCTCACGTTTACTCACAGAGGCCTCGGCACGGTCCCCCAGCTCTGCAATAAGGACGCTCCTTGCATGGGCGGGCGGGGCTGCTGGCTGTATGGGAGATGATCCCCCCCTTGACCAATTTCAGAATTGTTTACCACAGGAGCAAGTGCCTTGGTAGTGTTTTCCTCTGTATAACTGTTAGGTTCAGTTTTTTTTTTCTTTCTTGGTTCAAGTTAGATTTTATTCCTCTTTTATGTATTTATGGATATAAGCATGGAAATAATTCATTGTTATATATACATCAGTGTGAATAGAAGAACTTTTTTTCTGTTTTATTTTTACATTTTATTTTTAAAAATTTTGAAATTTAATTTTCTTTATTTTTTTATACAGTAGGTTATTATTAGTTATCTATTTTATGCATATACATGTATACAGGTCAATCCCAATCTCCCAACTCATCCCACCACCACCACCCCATGGCTTCCCCCACTTTGTGTCCATACGTCTGTTCTCTACCTCTGTGTCTCTATTTCTGCCCTGCAAACCAGTTCATCTGTACCATTTTTCTAGGTTCCACATATAGGCATTAGTATACAATATTTGTTTTTCTCTTTCTGACTTACTTCACTCTGTATGACAGTCTCTAGATCCATCAACTTCTCTACAAATGACCCAGTTTCATTCCTTTTTATGGCTGAGTAATATTCCATTTTATATATGTACCACATCTTTATCCATTCGTCTGTCTGTGGGCATCTAGGTTGCTTCCATTACCTGGCTATTGTAAATAGTGCTGCAATGAACATTGTGGTGAATGTGTCTTTGTGATTTATGGTTTTCTCAGGGTATATGCCCAGAAGTGGGATTGCTGGATCCTATGGTAATTCTCTTTTTAGTTTTTTAAAGGAACCTCCATACTGTTCTCCATAGTGACTGTATCAATTTACATTCCCACCAATAGCGGAAGAGGGTTCCTTTTGTCCAAACCCTCCCCAAAATTTGTTGTTTGTAGATTATCTGATGATGTCGATTCTAACAGGTGTGAGGTCTTACCTCATTGTAGTTTGGATTTGCATTTCTCTAATAATTAGTGATGTTGAGCAGCTTCTCATGTGCGTCTTGGCCATCTCTGTGTCTTCTTTGAAGAAACGTCTCTTTAGATCTTCTGCCCATTTTTGTATTGGGTTGTTTGTTTTATTAATATTAAGCTGCATGAGCTGTTTATATATATTGGAGATTAAACCTTTGTCCATTGATTCGTTTGTGAACGTTTTCGCCCATTCTGATGGTTGCCTTTTTCCATTCCCGTTTTTTTATCAAAGAAAGAAAGAAAGCAAAAGAAGCAGAACACTAATGTGCGTGAAATATGCCTCTTGAAACTGTCGTTTTGAAATATGGACGTCTTTTGAATTTTTTGGTCGATATATGACCCCAGGATTTGTTTTCAGGGCAGGTGTCATTTACAGGCCTGTAATGATTTGGAATATCCACTGACCATTAGCGCTGGGATTAAAGCTGCAGTTGTGAGAAACGGCCACAAGGTGGCAGCAGTTCTCCCTTACCAAATCTGGTTACTAGGGCAACAGAGCCTCAATGGAAGTCGCGTTCTAGATTGGAATGTAGAACGGAATGTGCCAGGAGAAAGCCCCTCAAGTGTGTCTCACTACTTCTTGTTCTTGTTTTTAATTTAATTTTTTATTTTTTATTACAGCAAGTTTGAGTACAACGTTTAGCTTGTTGTAGGTGTGCAAGAGGTGGTTCTTTTACACATATACATATGTCTGTTCTTCCTGGGATCCTTTTCCCATGTACGTTATGACAGAATGTTGAGTAGTCTTCTCTTGGTACTCCGTAGGTCTTTGGTGATTATATCCGTCTACTGTGTTTGTATATGTCTGTTAACCCCAATATCGTAATGAATTCAATCCTCGCAACTTTCCTTTGGTGAACCATAAGTTTGTTTAATGAATCTGTGATTGCCCTTCTCCGTGGAAATATCTGCCCTGGTATCAATTTATAGGTAACACCTATAAGTGATATGATATGATATGTGTCTTTCACTTTCTGACTTACTCCAAGTCACGTGATTACCTCGAGACTCATCTACGGTGCTGTGAATGGCATTGTGTCCTTTTTTTCCTTGGCGAATATTCTGTCTTAGCGAGGTCCATTTTCTGCAATGTGATTCCCTGAGGGCTGAGGATTAGCAGCCCTGGGCAGCCTGACCCTGCCGGCAAGACCTCACCAGGTGTGCCTGGGTTGAGGTCAATATAAACAGCACCCCAGGCAGCAATAGCCCCTGCAGCTGTGCCTGACTCCATATTCTCTGCACCATCAGCAGTCTCTGGGCTGTGCTGGTGGGAGGGTGTGAGGGTCCACGGCTTTGTGGGTGGCCCGGTGTGAGTGGGGCTCTGCTGGATTTTCGGCAGGAGTTGCCAGGCTGCCACCTGTAAAGAAGAGGATGTGTCACCCATAACTTCCACTGGAATATCTCTCCGGGCTGAGGTGAGGAAGGAAAAAAAGGAGTGGGGGCCGGGACAGGAGGGGTATCTCAGGCAGGGCAATGGAAAGCTTCCAGAAGAGCGCCCGTAGCCAGGGCCATCCTGGCTGACCTGCAGGCACCAAGTTGGCCTGCGTGCTGTCGCTGGTGTGGCTCCACGGCCCTTCCTCTAGGCTTTCAAGCCCTTGTACATATTCAGGTGTTTCACCTGGGAAGGGTGGGAACAGTTCAGCAGCAGCTGGCCTGGGGCTCAGCTCACGTTTACTCACAGAGGCCTCGGCACGGTCCCCCAGCTCTGCAATAAGGACGCTCCTTACGTGGGCGGGCGGGGCTGCTGGCTGTATGGGAGATGATTCCCCACCTCTGACCAATTTCAGAATTGTTTACCACTGGAGCAAGTGCCTTGGTAGTGTTTTCCTCTGTATAACTGTTAGGTTCAGTTTTTTTTTTCTTTTTTGGTTCAAGTTAGATTTTATTCCTCTTTTATGTATTTAAGGATATAAACATGGAAATAATTCATTCTTATAAATACATCAGTGTGAATGGAAGAACTTTTTTTTCTGTATTATTTTTACATTTTATTTTTAAAAAATTTGAAATTTAATTTTATTTATTTTTTTATACAGTAGGTTATTATTAGTTATCTATTTTATGCATAAACATGTATACAGGTCAATCCCAATCTCCAATCTCATCCCACCACCACCACCCCATGGCTTCCCCCACTTTGTGTCCATACGTTTGTTCTCTACCTCTGTGTCTCTATTTCTGCCCTGCAAACCAGTTCATCTGTACCATTTTTCTAGGTTCCACATATAGGCATTAATATACAATATTTGTTTTTCTCTTTCTGACTTACTTCACTCTGCATGACAGTCTCTAGATCCATCAACTTCTCTACAAATGACCGTTTCATTCCTTTTTATGGCTGAGTAATATTCCATTTTATATATGTACCACATCTTTATCCATTCGTCTGTCTGTGGCCATTTAGGTTGCTTCCATTACCTGGCTATTGATAATAGTGCTGCAATGAACATTGTGGTGAATGTGTCTTTGTGATTTATGGTTTTCTCTGGGTATATGCCCAGAAGAGGGATTGCTGGATCCTGTGGTAATTCTCTTTTTCGTTTTTTAAAGGAACCTCCATACTGTTCTCCATAGTGACTGTATCAATTTACATTCCCACCAATAGCGGAAGAGCGTTCCTTTTGTCAACACCCTCCCCAGAATTTGTTGTTTGTAGATTATCTGATGATGCCGATTCTAACAGGTGTGAGGTCTTACCTCATTGTAGTTTTGATTTGCATTTCTCTAATAATTAGTGATGTTGAGCAGCTTTTCATGTGCGTCTTGGCCATCTCTGTGTCTTCTTTGAAGAAACGTCTCTTTAGATCTTCTGCCCATTTTTGTATTGGGTTGTTTGTTTTATTAATATTAAGCTGCATGAGCTGTTTATATATATTGGAGATTAAACCTTTGTCCATTGATTCGTTTGTGAACGTTTTCGCCCATTCTGAGGGTTGCCTTTTCCCATTCCTGTTTTTTTAACAAAGAAAGAAAGAAAGCAAAAGAAGCAGAACACTAATGTGCGTGTAATAAGCCTCTTGAAACTGTCGTTTTGAAATATGGACGTCTTTTGAATTTTTTGGTCGATATATGACCCCAGGATTTCTTTTCAGGGCAGGTGTCATTTACAGGCCTGTAATGATTTGGAATATCCACTGACCATTAGCGCTGGGATTAAAGATGCTGTTGTGTGAAACGGCCACAAGGTGGCAGCAGTTCTCCCTTACCAAATCTGGTTACTAGGGCAGCAGAGCCTCAATGGAAGTCGCGTTCTAGATTGGAATGTAGAACGGAATGTGCCATTAGAAAGCCCCTCAAGTTTGTCTCACTACTTCTTGTTCGTGTTTTTAATTTAATTTTTTATTTTTTATTACAGCAAGTTTGAGTACAACGTTTAGCTTGTTGTAGGTGTGCAAGAGGTGGTTCTTTTACTCATATACATATGTCTGCTCTCCCTGGGATCCTTTTCCCATGTACGTTATGACAGAATGTTGAGTAGTCTTCTCTTGGTACTCCGTAGGTCTTTGGTGATTATATACGTCTACTGTGTTTGTATATGTCTGTTAACCCCAATATCGTAATGAATTCAATCCTCACACCTTTCCTTTGGTGAACCATAAGTTTGTTTAATGAATCTGTGATTGCCCTTCTCCGTGGAAATATCTGCCCTGGTATCAATTTATAGGTAACACCTATAAGTGATATGATATGATATGTGTCTTTCACTTTCTGACTTACTCCAAGTCATGTGATTACCTCTAGACTCATCTACGGTGCTGCAAATGGCATTGTGTCCTTTTTTTCCTTGGCGAATATGCTGTCTTAGCGAGGTCCATTTTCTGCAATGTGATTCCCTGAGGGCTGAGGATTAGCTGACCTGGGCAGCCTGACCCTGCTGGCAAGGCCTCCCCAGGTGTGCCTGGGTTGAGGTCAATATAAACAGCACTCCAGGCAGCAATAGCCCCTGCAGCTGTGCCTGACTCCATATTCTCTGCACCATCAGCAGTCTCCGGGCTGTGCTGGTGGGAGGGTGTGAGGGTCCACGGCTTTGTGGGTGGCCCGGTGTGAGTGGGGCTCTGCTGGATTTTCGGCAGGAGTTGCCAGGCTGCCACCTGTAAAGAAGAGGATGTGTCACCCATAACTTCCACTGGAATATCTCTCCGGGCTGAGGTGAGGAAGGAAAAAAAGGAGTGGGGGCCGGGACAGGAGGGGTATCTCAGGCAGGGCAATGGAAAGCTTCCAGAAGAGCGCCCGTGGCCAGGGCCATCCTGGCTGACCTGCAGGCACCAAGTTGGCCTGCGTGCTGTCACTGGTGTGCCTCCACGGCCCTTCCTCTAGGCTTTCAAGCCCTTGTACATATTCAGGTGTTTCACCTGGGAAGGGTGGGAACAGTTCAGCAGCATCTGGCCTGGGGCTCAGCTCACGTTTACTGACAGAGGCCTCGGCACGGTCCCCCAGCTTTGCAATATGGACGCTCCTTGCGTGGGCGGGCGGGGCTGCTGGCTGTATGGGAGATGATTCCCCACCTCTGACCAATTTCAGAATTGTTTACCACTGGAGCAAGTGCCTTGGTAGTGTTTTCCTCTGTATAACTGTTAGGTTCAGTTTTTTTTTTCTTTTTTGGTTAAAGTTAGATTTTATTCCTCTTTTATGTATTTATGCATATAAGCATGGAAATAATTCATTCTTATAAATACATCAGTGTGAATGGAAGAACTTTTCTTCTGTATTATTTTTACATTTTATTTTTAAAAAATTTGAAATTTAATTTTATTTATTTTTTTATACAGTAGGTTATTATTAGTTATCTATTTTATGCATAAACATGTATACAGGTCAATCCCAATCTCCCAACTCATACCACCACCACCACCCCATGGCTTCCCCCACTTTGTGTCCATACGTTTGTTTTCTACCTCTGTGTCTCTATTTCTACCCTGCAAACCAGTTCATCTGTACCATTTTTCTAGGTTCCACATATAGGCATTAATATACAATATTTGTTTTTCTCTTTCTGACTTACTTCACTCTGCATGACAGTCTCTAGATCCATCAACTTCCCTACAAATGACCGTTTCATTCCATTTTATGGCTGAGTAATATTCCATTTTATATATGTACCACATCTTTATCCATTCGTCTGTCTGTGGCCATTTAGGTTGCTTCCATTACCTGGCTATTGATAATAGTGCTGCAATGAACATTGTGGTGAATGTGTCTTTGTGATTTATGGTTTTCTCTGGGTATATGCCCGGAAGTGGGATTGCTGGATCCTATGGTAATTCTCTTTTTCGTTTTTTAAAGGAACCTCCATACTGTTCTCCATAGTGACTGTATCAATTTACATTCCCACCAATAGCGGAAGAGGGTTCCTTTTGTCCACACCCTCCCCAGAATTGGTTGTTTGTAGATTATCTGATGATGCCGATTCTAACAGGTGTGAGGTCTTACCTCATTGTAGTTTGGATTTGCATTTCTCTAATAATTAGTGATGTTGAGCAGCTTCTCATGTGCGTCTTGGCCATCTCTGTGTCTTCTTTGAAGAAACGTCTCTTTAGATCTTCTGCCCATTTTTGTATTGGGTTGTTTGTTTTATTAATATTAAGCTGCATGAGCTGTTTATATATATTGGAGATTAAACCTTTGTCCATTGATTCGTTTGTGAACGTTTTCGCCCATTCTGATGGTTGCCTTTTTCCATTCCCGTTTTTTTATCAAAGAAAGAAAGAAAGCAAAAGAAGCAGAACACTAATGTGCGTGAAATATGCCTCTTGAAACTGTCGTTTTGAAATATGGACGTCTTTTGAATTTTTTGGTCGATATATGACCCCAGGATTTGTTTTCAGGGCAGGTGTCATTTACAGGCCTGTAATGATTTGGAATATCCACTGACCATTAGCGCTGGGATTAAAGCTGCAGTTGTGAGAAACGGCCACAAGGTGGCAGCAGTTCTCCCTTACCAAATCTGGTTACTAGGGCAACAGAGCCTCAATGGAAGTCGCGTTCTAGATTGGAATGTAGAACGGAATGTGCCAGGAGAAAGCCCCTCAAGTGTGTCTCACTACTTCTTGTTCTTGTTTTTAATTTAATTTTTTATTTTTTATTACAGCAAGTTTGAGTACAACGTTTAGCTTGTTGTAGGTGTGCAAGAGGTGGTTCTTTTACACATATACATATGTCTGTTCTTCCTGGGATCCTTTTCCCATGTACGTTATGACAGAATGTTGAGTAGTCTTCTCTTGGTACTCCGTAGGTCTTTGGTGATTATATCCGTCTACTGTGTTTGTATATGTCTGTTAACCCCAATATCGTAATGAATTCAATCCTCGCAACTTTCCTTTGGTGAACCATAAGTTTGTTTAATGAATCTGTGATTGCCCTTCTCCGTGGAAATATCTGCCCTGGTATCAATTTATAGGTAACACCTATAAGTGATATGATATGATATGTGTCTTTCACTTTCTGACTTACTCCAAGTCACGTGATTACCTCGAGACTCATCTACGGTGCTGTGAATGGCATTGTGTCCTTTTTTTCCTTGGCGAATATTCTGTCTTAGCGAGGTCCATTTTCTGCAATGTGATTCCCTGAGGGCTGAGGATTAGCAGCCCTGGGCAGCCTGACCCTGCCGGCAAGACCTCACCAGGTGTGCCTGGGTTGAGGTCAATATAAACAGCACCCCAGGCAGCAATAGCCCCTGCAGCTGTGCCTGACTCCATATTCTCTGCACCATCAGCAGTCTCTGGGCTGTGCTGGTGGGAGGGTGTGAGGGTCCACGGCTTTGTGGGTGGCCCGGTGTGAGTGGGGCTCTGCTGGATTTTCGGCAGGAGTTGCCAGGCTGCCACCTGTAAAGAAGAGGATGTGTCACCCATAACTTCCACTGGAATATCTCTCCGGGCTGAGGTGAGGAAGGAAAAAAAGGAGTGGGGGCCGGGACAGGAGGGGTATCTCAGGCAGGGCAATGGAAAGCTTCCAGAAGAGCGCCCGTAGCCAGGGCCATCCTGGCTGACCTGCAGGCACCAAGTTGGCCTGCGTGCTGTCGCTGGTGTGGCTCCACGGCCCTTCCTCTAGGCTTTCAAGCCCTTGTACATATTCAGGTGTTTCACCTGGGAAGGGTGGGAACAGTTCAGCAGCAGCTGGCCTGGGGCTCAGCTCACGTTTACTCACAGAGGCCTCGGCACGGTCCCCCAGCTCTGCAATAAGGACGCTCCTTACGTGGGCGGGCGGGGCTGCTGGCTGTATGGGAGATGATTCCCCACCTCTGACCAATTTCAGAATTGTTTACCACTGGAGCAAGTGCCTTGGTAGTGTTTTCCTCTGTATAACTGTTAGGTTCAGTTTTTTTTTTCTTTTTTGGTTCAAGTTAGATTTTATTCCTCTTTTATGTATTTAAGGATATAAACATGGAAATAATTCATTCTTATAAATACATCAGTGTGAATGGAAGAACTTTTTTTTCTGTATTATTTTTACATTTTATTTTTAAAAAATTTGAAATTTAATTTTATTTATTTTTTTATACAGTAGGTTATTATTAGTTATCTATTTTATGCATAAACATGTATACAGGTCAATCCCAATCTCCAATCTCATCCCACCACCACCACCCCATGGCTTCCCCCACTTTGTGTCCATACGTTTGTTCTCTACCTCTGTGTCTCTATTTCTGCCCTGCAAACCAGTTCATCTGTACCATTTTTCTAGGTTCCACATATAGGCATTAATATACAATATTTGTTTTTCTCTTTCTGACTTACTTCACTCTGCATGACAGTCTCTAGATCCATCAACTTCTCTACAAATGACCGTTTCATTCCTTTTTATGGCTGAGTAATATTCCATTTTATATATGTACCACATCTTTATCCATTCGTCTGTCTGTGGCCATTTAGGTTGCTTCCATTACCTGGCTATTGATAATAGTGCTGCAATGAACATTGTGGTGAATGTGTCTTTGTGATTTATGGTTTTCTCTGGGTATATGCCCAGAAGAGGGATTGCTGGATCCTGTGGTAATTCTCTTTTTCGTTTTTTAAAGGAACCTCCATACTGTTCTCCATAGTGACTGTATCAATTTACATTCCCACCAATAGCGGAAGAGCGTTCCTTTTGTCAACACCCTCCCCAGAATTTGTTGTTTGTAGATTATCTGATGATGCCGATTCTAACAGGTGTGAGGTCTTACCTCATTGTAGTTTTGATTTGCATTTCTCTAATAATTAGTGATGTTGAGCAGCTTTTCATGTGCGTCTTGGCCATCTCTGTGTCTTCTTTGAAGAAACGTCTCTTTAGATCTTCTGCCCATTTTTGTATTGGGTTGTTTGTTTTATTAATATTAAGCTGCATGAGCTGTTTATATATATTGGAGATTAAACCTTTGTCCATTGATTCGTTTGTGAACGTTTTCGCCCATTCTGAGGGTTGCCTTTTCCCATTCCTGTTTTTTTAACAAAGAAAGAAAGAAAGCAAAAGAAGCAGAACACTAATGTGCGTGTAATAAGCCTCTTGAAACTGTCGTTTTGAAATATGGACGTCTTTTGAATTTTTTGGTCGATATATGACCCCAGGATTTCTTTTCAGGGCAGGTGTCATTTACAGGCCTGTAATGATTTGGAATATCCACTGACCATTAGCGCTGGGATTAAAGATGCTGTTGTGTGAAACGGCCACAAGGTGGCAGCAGTTCTCCCTTACCAAATCTGGTTACTAGGGCAGCAGAGCCTCAATGGAAGTCGCGTTCTAGATTGGAATGTAGAACGGAATGTGCCATTAGAAAGCCCCTCAAGTTTGTCTCACTACTTCTTGTTCGTGTTTTTAATTTAATTTTTTATTTTTTATTACAGCAAGTTTGAGTACAACGTTTAGCTTGTTGTAGGTGTGCAAGAGGTGGTTCTTTTACTCATATACATATGTCTGCTCTCCCTGGGATCCTTTTCCCATGTACGTTATGACAGAATGTTGAGTAGTCTTCTCTTGGTACTCCGTAGGTCTTTGGTGATTATATACGTCTACTGTGTTTGTATATGTCTGTTAACCCCAATATCGTAATGAATTCAATCCTCACACCTTTCCTTTGGTGAACCATAAGTTTGTTTAATGAATCTGTGATTGCCCTTCTCCGTGGAAATATCTGCCCTGGTATCAATTTATAGGTAACACCTATAAGTGATATGATATGATATGTGTCTTTCACTTTCTGACTTACTCCAAGTCATGTGATTACCTCTAGACTCATCTACGGTGCTGCAAATGGCATTGTGTCCTTTTTTTCCTTGGCGAATATGCTGTCTTAGCGAGGTCCATTTTCTGCAATGTGATTCCCTGAGGGCTGAGGATTAGCTGACCTGGGCAGCCTGACCCTGCTGGCAAGGCCTCCCCAGGTGTGCCTGGGTTGAGGTCAATATAAACAGCACTCCAGGCAGCAATAGCCCCTGCAGCTGTGCCTGACTCCATATTCTCTGCACCATCAGCAGTCTCCGGGCTGTGCTGGTGGGAGGGTGTGAGGGTCCACGGCTTTGTGGGTGGCCCGGTGTGAGTGGGGCTCTGCTGGATTTTCGGCAGGAGTTGCCAGGCTGCCACCTGTAAAGAAGAGGATGTGTCACCCATAACTTCCACTGGAATATCTCTCCGGGCTGAGGTGAGGAAGGAAAAAAAGGAGTGGGGGCCGGGACAGGAGGGGTATCTCAGGCAGGGCAATGGAAAGCTTCCAGAAGAGCGCCCGTGGCCAGGGCCATCCTGGCTGACCTGCAGGCACCAAGTTGGCCTGCGTGCTGTCACTGGTGTGCCTCCACGGCCCTTCCTCTAGGCTTTCAAGCCCTTGTACATATTCAGGTGTTTCACCTGGGAAGGGTGGGAACAGTTCAGCAGCATCTGGCCTGGGGCTCAGCTCACGTTTACTGACAGAGGCCTCGGCACGGTCCCCCAGCTTTGCAATATGGACGCTCCTTGCGTGGGCGGGCGGGGCTGCTGGCTGTATGGGAGATGATTCCCCACCTCTGACCAATTTCAGAATTGTTTACCACTGGAGCAAGTGCCTTGGTAGTGTTTTCCTCTGTATAACTGTTAGGTTCAGTTTTTTTTTTCTTTTTTGGTTAAAGTTAGATTTTATTCCTCTTTTATGTATTTATGCATATAAGCATGGAAATAATTCATTCTTATAAATACATCAGTGTGAATGGAAGAACTTTTCTTCTGTATTATTTTTACATTTTATTTTTAAAAAATTTGAAATTTAATTTTATTTATATTTTTATACAGTAGGTTATTATTAGTTATCTATTTTATGCATAAACATGTATACAGGTCAATCCCAATCTCCCAACTCATACCACCACCACCACCCCATGGCTTCCCCCACTTTGTGTCCATACGTTTGTTTTCTACCTCTGTGTCTCTATTTCTACCCTGCAAACCAGTTCATCTGTACCATTTTTCTAGGTTCCACATATAGGCATTAATATACAATATTTGTTTTTCTCTTTCTGACTTACTTCACTCTGCATGACAGTCTCTAGATCCATCAACTTCCCTACAAATGACCGTTTCATTCCATTTTATGGCTGAGTAATATTCCATTTTATATATGTACCACATCTTTATCCATTCGTCTGTCTGTGGCCATTTAGGTTGCTTCCATTACCTGGCTATTGATAATAGTGCTGCAATGAACATTGTGGTGAATGTGTCTTTGTGATTTATGGTTTTCTCTGGGTATATGCCCGGAAGTGGGATTGCTGGATCCTATGGTAATTCTCTTTTTCGTTTTTTAAAGGAACCTCCATACTGTTCTCCATAGTGACTGTATCAATTTACATTCCCACCAATAGCGGAAGAGGGTTCCTTTTGTCCACACCCTCCCCAGAATTGGTTGTTTGTAGATTATCTGATGATGCCGATTCTAACAGGTGTGAGGTCTTACCTCATTGTAGTTTTGATTTGCATTTCTCTAATAATTAGTGATGTTGAGCAGCTTTTCATGTGCGTCTTGGCCATCTCTGTGTCTTATTTGAAGAAACGTCTCTTTAGATCTTCTTCCCATTTTTGTATTGGGTTGTTTGTTTTATTAATATTAAGCTGCATGAACTGTTTATATATATTGGAGATTAAACCTTTGTCCATTGATTCGTTTGTGAACGTTTTCGCCCATTCTGAGGGTTGCCATTTTCCATTCTCGTATTTTAACAAAGAAGGAAAGAAAGCAAAAGAAGCAGAACACTAATGTGCGTGAAATATGCCTCTTGAAACTGTCGTTTTGAAATATGGACGTCTTTTGAATTTTTTGGTCGATATATGACCCCAGGATTTCTTTTCAGGGCAGGTGTCATTTACTGGCCTGTAATGATTTGGAATATCCACTGACCATTAGCACTGGGATTAAAGCTGCTGTTGTGTGAAACGGCCACAAGGTGGCAGCAGTTCTCCCTTACCAAATCTGGTTACTAGGGCAGCAGAGCCTCAATGGAAGAAGCGTTCTAGATTGGAATGTAGAACGGAATGTGCCAGGAGAAAGCCCCTCAAGTTTGTCTCACTACTTCTTGTTCGTGTTTTTAATTTAATTTTTTATTTTTTATTACAGCATGTTTGAGTACAACGTTTAGCTTGTTGTAGGTGTGCAAGAGGTGGTTCTTTTACACATATTCATATGTCTGTTCTTCCTGGGATCCTTTTCCCATGTACGTTATGACAGAATGGTGAGTAGTCTTCTCTTGGTACTCCGTAGGTCTTTGGTGATTATATACGTCTGCTGCGTTTGTATATGTCTGTTAACCCCAATATCGTAATGAATTCAATCCTCACACCTTTCCTTTGGTGAACCATAAGTTTGTTTAATGAATCTGTGATTGCCCTTTTCCGTGGAAATATCTGCCCTGGTATCAATTTATAGGTAACACCTATAAGTGATATGATATGATATGTGTCTTTCACTTTCTGACTTACTCCAAGTCACGTGATTACCTCTAGACTCATCTACGGTGCTGCAAATGGCATAGTGTCCTTTTTTTCCTTGGCGAATATTCTGTCTTAGCGAGGTCCATTTTCTGCAATGTGATTCCCTGAGGGCTGAGGATTAGCTGACCTGGGCAGCCTGACCCTGCCGGCAAGCCCTCCCCAGGTGTGCCTGGGTTGAGGTCAATATAAACAGCACTCCAGGCAGCAATAGCCCCTGCAGCTGTGCCTGACTCCATATTCTCTGCACCATCAGCAGTCTCGGGGCTGTGCTGGTGGGAGGGTGTGAGGGTCCACGGCTTTGTGGGTGGCCCGGTGTGAGTGGGGCTCTGCTGGACTTTCGGCAGGAGTTGCCAGGGTGCCACCTGTAAAGAAGAGGATGTGTCACCCATAACTTCCACTGGAATATCTCTCCGGGCTGAGGTGAGGAAGGAAAAAAAGGAGTGGGGGCCGGGACAGGAGGGGTATCTCAGGCAGGGCAATGGAAAGCTTCCAGAAGAGCGCCCGTGGCCAGGACCATCCTGGCTGACCTGCAGGCAACAAGTTGGCCTGCGTGCTGTCGCTGGTGTGGCTCCACGGCCCTTCCTCTAGGCTTTCAAGCCCTTGTACATATTCAGGTGTTTCACCTGGGAAGGGTGGGAACAGTTCAGCTGCAGCTGGCCTGGGGCTCAGCTCACGTTTACTCACAGAGGCCTCGGCACGGTCCCCCAGCTCTGCAATAAGGACGCTCCTTGCGTGGGCGGGCGGGGCTGCTGGCTGTATGGGAGATGATCCCCCCCTTGACCAATTTCAGAATTGTTTACCACTGGAGCAAGTGCCTTGGTAGTGTTTTCCTCTGTATAACTGTTAGGTTCAGTTTTTTTTTTCTTTCTTGGTTCAAGTTAGATTTTATTCCTCTTTTATGTATTTATGGATATAAGCATGGAAATAATTCATTGTTATATATACATCAGTGTGAATAGAAGAACTTTTTTTCTGTTTTATTTTTACATTTTATTTTTAAAAATTTTGAAATTTAATTTTCTTTATTTTTTTATACAGTAGGTTATTATTAGTTATCTATTTTATGCATATACATGTATACAGGTCAATCCCAATCTCCCAACTCATCCCACCACCACCACCCCATGGCTTCCCCCACTTTGTGTCCATACGTCTGTTCTCTACCTCTGTGTCTCTATTTCTGCCCTGCAAACCAGTTCATCTGTACCATTTTTCTAGGTTCCACATATAGGCATTAGTATACAATATTTGTTTTTCTCTTTCTGACTTACTTCACTCTGTATGACAGTCTCTAGATCCATCAACTTCTCTACAAATGACCCAGTTTCATTCCTTTTTATGGCTGAGTAATATTCCATTTTATATATGTACCACATCTTTATCCATTCGTCTGTCTGTGGGCATCTAGGTTGCTTCCATTACCTGGCTATTGTAAATAGTGCTGCAATGAACATTGTGGTGAATGTGTCTTTGTGATTTATGGTTTTCTCAGGGTATATGCCCAGAAGTGGGATTGCTGGATCCTATGGTAATTCTCTTTTTAGTTTTTTAAAGGAACCTCCATACTGTTCTCCATAGTGACTGTATCAATTTACATTCCCACCAATAGCGGAAGAGGGTTCCTTTTGTCCAAACCCTCCCCAAAATTTGTTGTTTGTAGATTATCTGATGATGTCGATTCTAACAGGTGTGAGGTCTTACCTCATTGTAGTTTGGATTTGCATTTCTCTAATAATTAGTGATGTTGAGCAGCTTCTCATGTGCGTCTTGGCCATCTCTGTGTCTTCTTTGAAGAAACGTCTCTTTAGATCTTCTGCCCATTTTTGTATTGGGTTGTTTGTTTTATTAATATTAAGCTGCATGAGCTGTTTATATATATTGGAGATTAAACCTTTGTCCATTGATTCGTTTGTGAACGTTTTCGCCCATTCTGATGGTTGCCTTTTTCCATTCCCGTTTTTTTATCAAAGAAAGAAAGAAAGCAAAAGAAGCAGAACACTAATGTGCGTGAAATATGCCTCTTGAAACTGTCGTTTTGAAATATGGACGTCTTTTGAATTTTTTGGTCGATATATGACCCCAGGATTTGTTTTCAGGGCAGGTGTCATTTACAGGCCTGTAATGATTTGGAATATCCACTGACCATTAGCGCTGGGATTAAAGCTGCAGTTGTGAGAAACGGCCACAAGGTGGCAGCAGTTCTCCCTTACCAAATCTGGTTACTAGGGCAGCAGAGCCTCAATGGAAGTCGCGTTCTAGATTGGAATGTAGAACGCAATGTGCCAGGAGAAGGCCCCTCAAGTGTGTCTCACTACTTCTTGTTCTTGTTTTTAATTTAATTTTTTATTTTTTTATTACAGCATGTTTGAGTACAACGTTTAGCTTGTTGTAGGTGTGCAAGAGGTGGTTCTTTTACACATATACATATGTCTGTTCTTCCTGGGATCCTTTTTCCATGTACGTTATGACAGAATGTTGAGTAGTCTTCTCTTGGTACTCCGTAGGTCTTTGGTGATTATATACGTCTACTGTGTTTGTATATGTCTGTTAACCCCAATATCGTAATGAATTCAATCCTCACACCTTTCCTTTGGTGAACCATAAGTTTGTTTAATGAATCTGTGATTGCCCTTCTCCGTGGAAATATCTGCCCTGGTATCAATTTATAGGTAACACCTATAAGTGATATGATACGATATGTGTCTTTCACTTTCTGACTTACTCCAAGTCACGTGATTACCTCGAGACTCATCTACGGTGCTGCAAATGGCATTGTGTCCTTTTTTTCCTTGGCGAATATTCTGTCTTAGCGAGGTCCATTTTCTGCAATGTGATTCCCTGAGGGCTGAGGATTAGCTGCCCTGTGCAGCCTGACCCTGCCGGCAATCCCTCCCCAGGTGTGCCTGGGTTGAGGTCAATATAAACAGCACTCCAGGCAGCAATAGCCCCTGCAGCTGTGCCTGACTCCATATTCTCTGCCCCGTCAGCAGTCTCGGGGCTGTGATGGTGGGAGGGTGGGAGGGTCCACGGCTTTGTGGGTGGCCCGGTGTGAGTGGGGCTCTGCAGGACTTTCGGCAGGAGTTGCCAGGCTGCCACCTGTAAGGAAGAGGATGTGTCACCCATAACTTCCACTGGAATATCTCTCCGGGCTGAGGTGAGGAAGGAAAAAAAGGAGTGGGGGCCGGGACAGGAGGGGTATCTCAGGCAGGGCAATGGAAAGCTTCCAGAAGAGCGCCCGTGGCCAGGACCATCCTGGCTGACCTGCAGGCACCAAGTTGGCCTGCGTGCCGTCGCTGGTGTGGCTCCACGGCCCTCCCTCTAGGCTTTCAAGCCCTTGTACATATTCAGGTGTTTCACCTGGGAAGGGTGGGAACAGTTCAGCAGCATCTGGCCTGGGGCTCAGCTCACGTTTACTCACAGAGGCCTGGGCACGGTCTCCCAGCTTTGCAATAAGGACACTCCTTGCGTGGGCGGGTGGGGCTGCTGGCTGTATGGGAGATGATTCCCCACCTCTGACCAATTTCAGAATTGTTTACCACTGGAGCAAGTGCCTTGGTAGTGTTTTCCTCTGTATAACTGTTAGGTTCAGTTTTTTTTTTTCTTTTTTGGTTCAAGTTAGATTTTATTCCTCTTTTATGTATTTATAGATATAAGCATGGAAATAATTCATTGTTATATATACATCAGTGTGAATGGAAGAACTTTTTTTCTGTTTTATTTTTACATTTTATTTTTAAAAATTTTGAAATTTAATTTTCTTTATTTTTTTATACAGTAGGTTATTATTAGTTATCTATTTTATGCATATACATGTATACAGGTCAATCCCAATCTCCCAACTCATCCCACCACCACCACCCCATGGCTTCCCCCACTTTGTGTCCATACATCTGTTCTCTACCTCTGTGTCTCTATTTCTGCCCTGCAAACCAGTTCATCTGTACCATTTTTCTAGGTTCCACATATAGGCATTAATATACAATATTTGTTTTTCTCTTTCTGACTTAGTTCACTCTGGATGACAGTCTCTAGATCCATCAACTTCTCTACAAATGACCCAGTTTCATTCCTTTTTATGGCTGAGTAATATTCCATTTTATATATGTACCACATCTTTATCCATTCGTCTATCTGTGGGCATTTAGGTTGCTTCCATTACCTGGCTATTGTAAATAGTGCTGCAATGAACATTGTGGTGAATGTGTCTTTGTGATTTATGGTTTTCTCTGGGTATATGCCCAGAAGTGGGATTGCTGGATCCTATGGTAATTCTCTTTTTAGTTTTTTAAAGGAACCTCCATACTGTTCTCCATAGTGACTGTATCAATTTACATTCCCACCAATAGCGGAAGAGGGTTCCTTTTGTCCACACCCTCCCCAGAATTTGTTGTTTGTACATTATCTGATGATGCCGATTCTAACAGGTGTGAGGTCTTACCTCATTGTAGTTTTGATTTGCATTCCTCTAATAATTAGTGATGTTGAGCAGCTTCTCATGTGCGTCTTGGCCATCTCTGTGTCTTCTTTGAAGAAACGTCTCTTTAGATCTTCTGCCCATTTTTGTATTGGGTTGTTTGTTTTATTAATATTAAGCTGCAAGAGCTGTTTATATATATTGGAGATTAAACCTTTGTCCATTGATTCGTTTGTGAACGTTTTCGCCCATTCTGAGGGTTGCCTTTTTCCATTCCCGTTTTTTTAACAAAGAAAGAAAGAAAGCAAAAGAAGCAGAACACTAATGTGCGTGAAATATGCCTCTTGAAACTGTCGTTTTGAAATATGGACGTCTTTTGAATTTTTTGGTCGATATATGACCCCAGGATTTGTTTTCAGGGCAGGTGTCATTTACAGGCCTGTAATGATTTGGAATATCCACTGACCATTAGCGCTGGGATTAAAGCTGCAGTTGTGAGAAACGGCCACAAGGTGGCAGCAGTTCTCCCTTACCAAATCTGTTTACTAGGGCAGCAGAGCCTCAATGGAAGTCGCGTTCTAGATTGGAATGTAGAACGGAATGTGCCAGGAGAAAGCCCCTCAAGTGTGTCTCACTACTTCTTGTTCTTGTTTTTAATTTAATTTTTTATTTTTTTATTACAACATGTTTGAGTACAACGTTTAGCTTGTTGTAGGTGTGCAAGAGGTCGTTCTTTTACACATATACATATGTCTGTTCTTCCTGGGATCCTTTTCCCATGTACGTTATGACAGAATGTTGAGTAGTCTTCTCTTGGTACTCCATAGGTCTTTGGTGATTATATACGTCTACTGTGTTTGTATATGTCTGTTAACCCCAATATCGTAATGAATTCAATCCTCACACCTTTCCTTTGGTGAACCATAAGTTTGTTTAATGAATCTGTGATTGCCCTTCTCCGTGGAAATATCTGCCCTGGTATCAATTTATAGGTAACACCTATAAGTGATATGATACGATATGTGTCTTTCACTTTCTGACTTACTCCAAGTCACGTGATTACCTCGAGACTCATCTACGGTGCTGCGAATGGCATTGTGTCCTTTTTCTCCTTGGCGAATATTCTGTCTTAGCGAGGTCCATTTTCTGCAATGTGATTCCCTGAGGGCTGAGGATTAGCTGACCTGGCCAGCCTGACCCTGCCGGCAAGCCCTCCCCAGGTGTGCCTGGGTTGAGGTCAATATAAACAGCACTCCAGGCAGCAATAGCCCCTGCAGCTGTGCCTGACTCCATATTCTCTGCCCCGTCAGCAGTCTCGGGGCTGTGCTGGTGGGAGGGTGTGAGGGTCCACGGCTTTGTGGGTGGCCCGGTGTGAGTGGGGCTCTGCTGGACTTTCGGCAGGAGTTGCCAGGCTGCCACCTGTAAAGAAGAGGATGTGTCATCCATAACTTCCACTGGAATATCTCTCCGGGCTGAGGTGAGGAAGGAAAAAAAGGAGTGGGGGCCGGGACAGGAGGGGTATCTCAGGCAGGGCAATGGAAAGCTTCCAGAAGAGCGCCCGTGGCCAGGACCATCCTGGCTGACCTGCAGGCACCAAGTTGGCCTGCGTGCCGTCGCTGGTGTGGCTCCACGGCCCTCCCTCTAGGCTTTCAAGCCCTTGTACATATTCAGGTGTTTCACCTGGGAAGGGTGGGAACAGTTCAGCAGCATCTGGCCTGGGGCTCAGCTCACGTTTACTGACAGAGGCCTCGGCACGGCCCCCAGCTTTGCAATATGGACGCTCCTTGCGTGGGCGGGTGGGGCTGCTGGCTGTATGGGAGATGATTCCCCACCTCTGACCAATTTCAGAATTGTTTACCACTGGAGCAAGTGCCTTGGTAGTGTTTTCCTCTGTATGACTGTTAGGTTCAGTTTTTTTTTTCTTTTTTGGTTCAAGTTAGATTTTATTCCTCTTTTATGTATTTATAGATATAAGCATGGAAATAATTCATTGTTATATATACATCAGTGTGAATGGAAGAACTTTTTTTCTGTTTTATTTTTACATTTTATTTTTAAAAATTTTGAAATTTAATTTTGTTTATTTTTTTATACAGTAGGTTATTATTAGTTATCTATTTTATGCATATACATGTATACAGGTCAATCCCAATCTCCCAACTCATCCCACCACCACCACCCCATGGCTTCCCCCACTTTGTGTCCATACGTCTGTTCTCTACCTCTGTGTCTCTATTTCTGCCCTGCAAACCAGTTCATCTGTAGCATTTTTCTAGGTTCCACATATAGGCATTAATATACAATATTTGTTTTTCTCTTTCTGACTTACTTCACTCTGTATGACAGCCTCTAGATCCATTAACTTCTCCACAAATGACCCAGTTTCATTCCTTTTTATGGCTGAGTAATATTCCATTTTATATATGTACCACATCTTTATCCATTCGTCTGTCGGTGGGCACTTAGTTTGCTTCCATTACCTGGCTATTGTAAATAGTGCTGCAATGAACATTGTGGTGAATGTGTCTTTGTGATTTATGGTTTTCTCTGGGCATATGCCCAGAAGTGGGATTGCTGGATCCTATGGTAATTCTCTTTTTAGTTTTTTAAAGGAATCTCCATACTGTTCTCCATAGTGACTGTATCAATTTACATTCCCACCAATAGCGGAAGAGGGTTCCTTTTGTCCACACCCTCCCCAGAATTTGTTGTTTGTACATTATCTGATGATGCCGATTCTAACAGGTGTGAGGTCTTACCTCATTGTAGTTTTGATTTGCATTTCTCTAATAATTAGTGATGTTGAGCAGCTTCTCATGTGCGTCTTGGCCATCTCTGTGACTTCTTTGAAGAAACGTCTCTTTAGATCTTCTGCCCATTTTTGTATTGGGTTGCTTGTTTTATTAATATTAAGCTGCAAGAGCTGTTTATATATATTGGAGATTAAACCTTTGTCCATTGATTCGTTTGTGAACGTTTTCGCCCATTCTGAGGGTTGCCTTTTTCCATTCCCGTTTTTTTAACAAAGAAAGAAAGAAAGCAAAAGAAGCAGAACACTAGTGTGCGTGAAATATGCCTCTTGAAACTGTCGTTTTGAAATATGGACGTCTTTTGAATTTTTTGGTCGATATATGACCCCAGGATTTGTTTTCAGGGCAGGTGTCATTTACAGGCCTGTAATGATTTGGAATATCCACTGACCATTAGCGCTGGGATTAAAGCTGCAGTTGTGAGAAACGGCCACAAGGTGGCAGCAGTTCTCCCTTACCAAATCTGGTTACTAGGGCAACAGAGCCTCAATGGAAGTCGCGTTCTAGATTGGAATGTAGAACGGAATGTGCCAGGAGAAAGCCCCTCAAGTGTGTCTCACTACTTCTTGTTCTTGTTTTTAATTTAATTTTTTATTTTTTATTACAGCAAGTTTGAGTACAACGTTTAGCTTGTTGTAGGTGTGCAAGAGGTGGTTCTTTTACACATATACATATGTCTGTTCTTCCTGGGATCCTTTTCCCATGTACGTTATGACAGAATGTTGAGTAGTCTTCTCTTGGTACTCCGTAGGTCTTTGGTGATTATATACGTCTACTGTGTTTGTATATGTCTGTTAACCCCAATATCGTAATGAATTCAATCCTCGCAACTTTCCTTTGGTGAACCATAAGTTTGTTTAATGAATCTGTGATTGCCCTTCTCCGTGGAAATATCTGCCCTGGTATCAATTTATAGGTAACACCTATAAGTGATATGATATGATATGTGTCTTTCACTTTCTGACTTACTCCAAGTCACGTGATTACCTCGAGACTCATCTACGGTGCTGTGAATGGCATTGTGTCCTTTTTTTCCTTGGCGAATATTCTGTCTTAGCGAGGACCATTTTCTGAAATGTGATTCCCTGAGGGCTGAGGATTAGCTGACCTGGGCAGCCTGACCCTGCTGGCAAGGCCTCCCCAGGTGTGCCTGGGTTGAGGTCAATATAAACAGCACTCCAGGCAGCAATAGCCCCTGCAGCTGTGCCTGACTCCATATTCTCTGCACCATCAGCAGTCTCCGGGCTGTGCTGGTGGGACGGTGTGAGGGTCCACGGCTTTGTGGGTGGCCCGGTGTGAGTGGGGCTCTGCTGGATTTTCGGCAGGAGTTGCCAGGCTGCCACCTGTAAAGAAGAGGATGTGTCACCCATAACTTCCACTGGAATATCTCTCCGGGCTGAGGTGAGGAAGGAAAAAAAGGAGTGGGGGCCGGGACAGGAGGGGTATCTCAGGCAGGGCAATGGAAAGCTTCCAGAAGAGCGCCCGTGGCCAGGGCCATCCTGGCTGACCTGCAGGCACCAAGTTGGCCTGCGTGCTGTCACTGGTGTGCCTCCACGGCCCTTCCTCTAGGCTTTCAAGCCCTTGTACATATTCAGGTGTTTCACCTGGGAAGGGTGGGAACAGTTCAGCAGCATCTGGCCTGGGGCTCAGCTCACGTTTACTCACAGAGGCCTGGGCACGGTCTCCCAGCTTTGCAATAAGGACACTCCTTACGTGGGCGGGTGGGGCTGCTGGCTGTATGGGAGATGATTCCCCACCTCTGACCAATTTCAGAATTGTTTACCACTGGAGCAAGTGCCTTGGTAGTGTTTTCCTCTGTATAACTGTTAGGTTCAGTTTTTTTTTTTCTTTTTTGGTTCAAGTTAGATTTTATTCCTCTTTTATGTATTTATAGATATAAGCATGGAAATAATTCATTGTTATATATACATCAGTGTGAATGGAAGAACTTTTTTTCTGTTTTATTTTTACATTTTATTTTTAAAAATTTTGAAATTTAATTTTCTTTATTTTTTTATACAGTAGGTTATTATTAGTTATCTATTTTATGCATATACATGTATACAGGTCAATCCCAATCTCCCAACTCATCCCACCACCACCACCCCATGGCTTCCCCCACTTTGTGTCCATACATCTGTTCTCTACCTCTGTGTCTCTATTTCTGCCCTGCAAACCAGTTCATCTGTACCATTTTTCTAGGTTCCACATATAGGCATTAATATACAATATTTGTTTTTCTCTTTCTGACTTAGTTCACTCTGGATGACAGTCTCTAGATCCATCAACTTCTCTACAAATGACCCAGTTTCATTCCTTTTTATGGCTGAGTAATATTCCATTTTATATATGTACCACATCTTTATCCATTCGTCTATCTGTGGGCATTTAGGTTGCTTCCATTACCTGGCTATTGTAAATAGTGCTGCAATGAACATTGTGGTGAATGTGTCTTTGTGATTTATGGTTTTCTCTGGGTATATGCCCAGAAGTGGGATTGCTGGATCCTATGGTAATTCTCTTTTTAGTTTTTTAAAGGAACCTCCATACTGTTCTCCATAGTGACTGTATCAATTTACATTCCCACCAATAGCGGAAGAGGGTTCCTTTTGTCCACACCCTCCCCAGAATTTGTTGTTTGTACATTATCTGATGATGCCGATTCTAACAGGTGTGAGGTCTTACCTCATTGTAGTTTTGATTTGCATTCCTCTAATAATTAGTGATGTTGAGCAGCTTCTCATGTGCGTCTTGGCCATCTCTGTGTCTTCTTTGAAGAAACGTCTCTTTAGATCTTCTGCCCATTTTTGTATTGGGTTGTTTGTTTTATTAATATTAAGCTGCAAGAGCTCTTTATATATATTGGAGATTAAACCTTTGTCCATTGATTCGTTTGTGAACGTTTTCGCCCATTCTGAGGGTTGCCTTTTTCCATTCCCGTTTTTTTAACAAAGAAAGAAAGAAAGCAAAAGAAGCAGAACACTAATGTGCGTGAAATATGCCTCTTGAAACTGTCGTTTTGAAATATGGACGTCTTTTGAATTTTTTGGTCGATATATGACCCCAGGATTTGTTTTCAGGGCAGGTGTCATTTACAGGCCTGTAATGATTTGGAATATCCACTGACCATTAGCGCTGGGATTAAAGCTGCAGTTGTGAGAAACGGCCACAAGGTGGCAGCAGTTCTCCCTTACCAAATCTGTTTACTAGGGCAGCAGAGCCTCAATGGAAGTCGCGTTCTAGATTGGAATGTAGAACGGAATGTGCCAGGAGAAAGCCCCTCAAGTGTGTCTCACTACTTCTTGTTCTTGTTTTTAATTTAATTTTTTATTTTTTTATTACAACATGTTTGAGTACAACGTTTAGCTTGTTGTAGGTGTGCAAGAGGTCGTTCTTTTACACATATACATATGTCTGTTCTTCCTGGGATCCTTTTCCCATGTACGTTATGACAGAATGTTGAGTAGTCTTCTCTTGGTACTCCATAGGTCTTTGGTGATTATATACGTCTACTGTGTTTGTATATGTCTGTTAACCCCAATATCGTAATGAATTCAATCCTCACACCTTTCCTTTGGTGAACCATAAGTTTGTTTAATGAATCTGTGATTGCCCTTCTCCGTGGAAATATCTGCCCTGGTATCAATTTATAGGTAACACCTATAAGTGATATGATACGATATGTGTCTTTCACTTTCTGACTTACTCCAAGTCACGTGATTACCTCGAGACTCATCTACGGTGCTGCGAATGGCATTGTGTCCTTTTTCTCCTTGGCGAATATTCTGTCTTAGCGAGGTCCATTTTCTGCAATGTGATTCCCTGAGGGCTGAGGATTAGCTGACCTGGCCAGCCTGACCCTGCCGGCAAGCCCTCCCCAGGTGTGCCTGGGTTGAGGTCAATATAAACAGCACTCCAGGCAGCAATAGCCCCTGCAGCTGTGCCTGACTCCATATTCTCTGCCCCGTCAGCAGTCTCGGGGCTGTGCTGGTGGGAGGGTGTGAGGGTCCACGGCTTTGTGGGTGGCCCGGTGTGAGTGGGGCTCTGCTGGACTTTCGGCAGGAGTTGCCAGGCTGCCACCTGTAAAGAAGAGGATGTGTCATCCATAACTTCCACTGGAATATCTCTCCGGGCTGAGGTGAGGAAGGAAAAAAAGGAGTGGGGGCCGGGACAGGAGGGGTATCTCAGGCAGGGCAATGGAAAGCTTCCAGAAGAGCGCCCGTGGCCAGGACCATCCTGGCTGACCTGCAGGCACCAAGTTGGCCTGCGTGCCGTCGCTGGTGTGGCTCCACGGCCCTCCCTCTAGGCTTTCAAGCCCTTGTACATATTCAGGTGTTTCACCTGGGAAGGGTGGGAACAGTTCAGCAGCATCTGGCCTGGGGCTCAGCTCACGTTTACTGACAGAGGCCTCGGCACGGCCCCCAGCTTTGCAATATGGACGCTCCTTGCGTGGGCGGGTGGGGCTGCTGGCTGTATGGGAGATGATTCCCCACCTCTGACCAATTTCAGAATTGTTTACCACTGGAGCAAGTGCCTTGGTAGTGTTTTCCTCTGTATGACTGTTAGGTTCAGTTTTTTTTTTCTTTTTTGGTTCAAGTTAGATTTTATTCCTCTTTTATGTATTTATAGATATAAGCATGGAAATAATTCATTGTTATATATACATCAGTGTGAATGGAAGAACTTTTTTTCTGTTTTATTTTTACATTTTATTTTTAAAAATTTTGAAATTTAATTTTGTTTATTTTTTTATACAGTAGGTTATTATTAGTTATCTATTTTATGCATATACATGTATACAGGTCAATCCCAATCTCCCAACTCATCCCACCACCACCACCCCATGGCTTCCCCCACTTTGTGTCCATACGTCTGTTCTCTACCTCTGTGTCTCTATTTCTGCCCTGCAAACCAGTTCATCTGTAGCATTTTTCTAGGTTCCACATATAGGCATTAATATACAATATTTGTTTTTCTCTTTCTGACTTACTTCACTCTGTATGACAGCCTCTAGATCCATTAACTTCTCCACAAATGACCCAGTTTCATTCCTTTTTATGGCTGAGTAATATTCCATTTTATATATGTACCACATCTTTATCCATTCGTCTGTCGGTGGGCACTTAGTTTGCTTCCATTACCTGGCTATTGTAAATAGTGCTGCAATGAACATTGTGGTGAATGTGTCTTTGTGATTTATGGTTTTCTCTGGGCATATGCCCAGAAGTGGGATTGCTGGATCCTATGGTAATTCTCTTTTTAGTTTTTTAAAGGAATCTCCATACTGTTCTCCATAGTGACTGTATCAATTTACATTCCCACCAATAGCGGAAGAGGGTTCCTTTTGTCCACACCCTCCCCAGAATTTGTTGTTTGTACATTATCTGATGATGCCGATTCTAACAGGTGTGAGGTCTTACCTCATTGTAGTTTTGATTTGCATTTCTCTAATAATTAGTGATGTTGAGCAGCTTCTCATGTGCGTCTTGGCCATCTCTGTGACTTCTTTGAAGAAACGTCTCTTTAGATCTTCTGCCCATTTTTGTATTGGGTTGTTTGTTTTATTAATATTAAGCTGCAAGAGCTGTTTATATATATTGGAGATTAAACCTTTGTCCATTGATTCGTTTGTGAACGTTTTCGCCCATTCTGAGGGTTGCCTTTTTCCATTCCCGTTTTTTTAACAAAGAAAGAAAGAAAGCAAAAGAAGCAGAACACTAGTGTGCGTGAAATATGCCTCTTGAAACTGTCGTTTTGAAATATGGACGTCTTTTGAATTTTTTGGTCGATATATGACCCCAGGATTTGTTTTCAGGGCAGGTGTCATTTACAGGCCTGTAATGATTTGGAATATCCACTGACCATTAGCGCTGGGATTAAAGCTGCAGTTGTGAGAAACGGCCACAAGGTGGCAGCAGTTCTCCCTTACCAAATCTGGTTACTAGGGCAACAGAGCCTCAATGGAAGTCGCGTTCTAGATTGGAATGTAGAACGGAATGTGCCAGGAGAAAGCCCCTCAAGTGTGTCTCACTACTTCTTGTTCTTGTTTTTAATTTAATTTTTTATTTTTTATTACAGCAAGTTTGAGTACAACGTTTAGCTTGTTGTAGGTGTGCAAGAGGTGGTTCTTTTACACATATACATATGTCTGTTCTTCCTGGGATCCTTTTCCCATGTACGTTATGACAGAATGTTGAGTAGTCTTCTCTTGGTACTCCGTAGGTCTTTGGTGATTATATACGTCTACTGTGTTTGTATATGTCTGTTAACCCCAATATCGTAATGAATTCAATCCTCGCAACTTTCCTTTGGTGAACCATAAGTTTGTTTAATGAATCTGTGATTGCCCTTCTCCGTGGAAATATCTGCCCTGGTATCAATTTATAGGTAACACCTATAAGTGATATGATATGATATGTGTCTTTCACTTTCTGACTTACTCCAAGTCACGTGATTACCTCGAGACTCATCTACGGTGCTGCAAATGGCATTGTGTCCTTTTTTTCCTTGGCGAATATTCTGTCTTAGCGAGGACCATTTTCTGAAATGTGATTCCCTGAGGGCTGAGGATTAGCTGACCTGGGCAGACAGACCCTGCTGGCAAGGCCTCCCCAGGTGTGCCTGGGTTGAGGTCAATATAAACAGCACTCCAGGCAGCAATAGCCCCTGCAGCTGTGCCTGACTCCATATTCTCTGCACCATCAGCAGTCTCCGGGCTGTGCTGGTGGGAGGGTGTGAGGGTCCACGGCTTTGTGGGTGGCCCGGTGTGAGTGGGGCTCTGCTGGATTTTCGGCAGGAGTTGCCAGGCTGCCACGTGTAAAGAAGAGGATGTGTCACCCATAACTTCCACTGGAATATCTCTCCGGGCTGAGGTGAGGAAGGAAAAAAAGGAGTGGGGGCCGGGACAGGAGGGGTATCTCAGGCAGGGCAATGGAAAGCTTCCAGAAGAGCGCCCGTGGCCAGGGCCATCCTGGCTGACCTGCAGGCACCAAGTTGGCCTGCGTGCTGTCACTGGTGTGCCTCCACGGCCCTTCCTCTAGGCTTTCAAGCCCTTGTACATATTCAGGTGTTTCACCTGGGAAGGGTGGGAACAGTTCAGCAGCATCTGGCCTGGGGCTCAGCTCACGTTTACTGACAGAGGCCTCGGCACGGTCCCCCAGCTTTGCAATATGGACGCTCCTTGCGTGGGCGGGCGGGGCTGCTGGCTGTATGGGAGATGATTCCCCACCTCTGACCAATTTCAGAATTGTTTACCACTGGAGCAAGTGCCTTGGTAGTGTTTTCCTCTGTATAACTGTTAGGTTCAGTTTTTTTTTTCTTTTTTGGTTAAAGTTAGATTTTATTCCTCTTTTATGTATTTATGCATATAAGCATGGAAATAATTCATTCTTATAAATACATCAGTGTGAATGGAAGAACTTTTCTTCTGTATTATTTTTACATTTTATTTTTAAAAAATTTGAAATTTAATTTTATTTATTTTTTTATACAGTAGGTTATTATTAGTTATCTATTTTATGCATAAACATGTATACAGGTCAATCCCAATCTCCCAACTCATACCACCACCACCACCCCATGGCTTCCCCCACTTTGTGTCCATACGTTTGTTCTCTACCTCTGTGTCTCTATTTCTGCCCTGCAAACCAGTTCATCTGTACCATTTTTCTAGGTTCCACATATAGGCATTAATATACAATATTTGTTTTTCTCTTTCTGACTTACTTCACTCTGCATGACAGTCTCTAGATCCATCAACTTCCCTACAAATGACCGTTTCATTCCATTTTATGGCTGAGTAATATTGCATTTTATATATGTACCACATCTTTATCCATTCGTCTGTCTGTGGCCATTTAGGTTGCTTCCATTACCTGGCTATTGATAATAGTGCTGCAATGAACATTGTGGTGAATGTGTCTTTGTGATTTATGGTTTTCTCTGGGTATATGCCAAGAAGTGGGATTGCTGGATCTTATGGTAATTCTCTTTTTAGTTTTTTAAAGGAACCTCCATACTGTTCTCCATAGTGACTGTATCAATTTACATTCCCACCAATAGCGGAAGAGGGTTCCTTTTGTCCACACCCTCCCCAGAATTGGTTGTTTGTACATTATCTGATGATGCCGATTCTAACAGGTGTGAGGTCTTACCTCATTGTAGTTTTGATTTGCATTTCTCTAATAATTAGTGATGTTGAGCAGCTTCTCATGTGCGTCTTGGCCATCTCTGTGTCTTATTTGAAGAAACGTCTCTTTAGATCTTCTTCCCATTTTTGTATTGGGTTGTTTGTTTTATTAATATTAAGCTGCATGAACTGTTTATATATATTGGAGATTAAACCTTTGTCCATTGATTCGTTTGTGAACGTTTTCGCCCATTCTGAGGGTTGCCATTTTCCATTCTCGTATTTTAACAAAGAAAGAAAGAAAGCAAAAGAAGCAGAACACTAATGTGCGTGAAATATGCCTCTTGAAACTGTCGTTTTGAAATATGGACGTCTTTTGAATTTTTTGGTCGATATATGACCCCAGGATTTGTTTTCAGGGCAGGTGTCATTTACTGGCCTGTAATGATTTGGAATATCCACTGACCATTAGCACAGGGATTAAAGCTGCTGTTGTGTGAAACGGCCACAAGGTGGCAGCAGTTCTCCCTTACCAAATCTGGTTACTAGGGCAGCAGAGCCTCAATGGAAGAAGCGTTCTAGATTGGAATGTAGAACGGAATGTGCCAGGAGAAAGCCCCTCAAGTTTGTCTCACTACTTCTTGTTCGTGTTTTTAATTTAATTTTTTATTTTTTATTACAGCAAGTTTGAGTACAACGTTTAGCTTGTTGTAGGTGTGCAAGAGGTGGTTCTTTTACACATATACATCTGTCTGTTGTTCCTGGGATCCTTTTCCCATGTACGTTATGACAGAATGTTGAGTAGTCTTCTCTTGGTACTCCGTAGGTCTTTGGTGATTATATACGTCTGCTGCGTTTGTATATGTCTGTTAACCCCAATATCGTAATGAATTCAATCCTCACACCTTTCCTTTGGTGAACCATAAGTTTGTTTAATGAATCTGTGATTGCCCTTTTCCGTGGAAATATCTGCCCTGGTATCAATTTATAGGTAACACCTATAAGTGATATGATATGATATGTGTCTTTCACTTTCTGACTTACTCCAAGTCACGTGATTACCTCTAGACTCATCTACGGTGCTGCAAATGGCATTGTGTCCTTTTTTTCCTTGGCGAATATTCTGTCTTAGCGAGGTCCATTTTCTGCAATGTGATTCCCTGAGGGCTGAGGATTAGCTGCCCTGGGCAGCCTGACCCTGCCGGCAAGCCCTCCCCAGGTGTGCCTGGGTTGAGGTCAATATAAACAGCACTCCAGGCAGCAATAGCCCCTGCAGCTGTGCCTGACTCCATATTCTCTGCACCATCAGCAGTCTCGGGGCTGTGCTGGTGGGAGGGTGTGAGGGTCCACGGCTTTGTGGGTGGCCCGGTGTGAGTGGGGCTCTGCTGGACTTTCGGCAGGAGTTGCCAGGGTGCCCCCTGTAAAGAAGAGGATGTGTCACCCATAACTTCCACTGGAATATCTCTCCGGGCTGAGGTGAGGAAGGAAAAAAAGGAGTGGGGGCCGGGACCGGAGGGGTATCTCAGGCAGGGCAATGGAAAGCTTCCAGAAGAGCGCCCATGGCCAGGACCATCCTGGCTGACCTGCAGGCACCAAGTTGGCCTGCGTGCTGTCGCTGGTGTGGCTCCACGGCCCTTCCTCTAGGCTTTCAAGCCCTTGTACATATTCAGGTGTTTCACCTGGGAAGGGTGGGAACAGTTCAGCTGCAGCTGGCCTGGGGCTCAGCTCACGTTTACTCACAGAGGCCTCGGCACGGTCCCCCAGCTCTGCAATAAGGACGCTCCTTGCGTGGGCGGGCGGGGCTGCTGGCTGTATGGGAGATGATCCCCCCCTTGACCAATTTCAGAATTGTTTACCACTGGAGCAAGTGCCTTGGTAGTGTTTTCCTCTGTATAACTGTTAGGTTCAGTTTTTTTTTTCTTTCTTGGTTCAAGTTAGATTTTATTCCTCTTTTATGTATTTATGGATATAAGCATGGAAATAATTCATTGTTATATATACATCAGTGTGAATAGAAGAACTTTTTTTCTGTTTTATTTTTACATTTTATTTTTAAAATTTTTGAAATTTAATTTTCTTTATTTTTTTATACAGTAGGTTATTATTAGTTATCTATTTTATGCATATACATGTATACAGGTCAATCCCAATCTCCCAACTCATCCCACCACCACCACCCCATGGCTTCCCCCACTTTGTGTCCATACGTCTGTTCTCTACCTCTGTGTCTCTATTTCTGCCCTGCAAACCAGTTCATCTGTACCATTTTTCTAGGTTCCACATATAGGCATTAGTATACAATATTTGTTTTTCTCTTTCTGACTTACTTCACTCTGTATGACAGTCTCTAGATCCATCAACTTCTCTACAAATGACCCAGTTTCATTCCTTTTTATGGCTGAGTAATATTCCATTTTATATATGTACCACATCTTTATCCATTCGTCTGTCTGTGGGCATCTAGGTTGCTTCCATTACCTGGCTATTGTAAATAGTGCTGCAATGAACATTGTGGTGAATGTGTCTTTGTGATTTATGGTTTTCTCTGGGTATATGCCCAGAAGTGGGATTGCTGGATCCTATGGTAATTCTCTTTTTAGTTTTTTAAAGGAACCTCCATACTGTTCTCCATAGTGACTGTATCAATTTACATTCCCACCAATAGCGGAAGAGGGTTCCTTTTGTCCAAACCCTCCCAGGAATTTGTTGTTTGTAGATTATCTGATGATGTCGATTCTAACAGGTGTGAGGTCTTACCTCATTGTAGTTTGGATTTGCATTTCTCTAATAATTAGTGATGTTGAGCAGCTTCTCATGTGCGTCTTGGCCATCTCTGTGTCTTCTTTGAAGAAACGTCTCTTTAGATCTTCTGCCCATTTTTGTATTGGGTTGTTTGTTTTATTAATATTAAGCTGCATGAGCTGTTTATATATATTGGAGATTAAACCTTTGTCCATTGATTCGTTTGTGAACGTTTTCGCCCATTCTGATGGTTGCCTTTTTCCATTCCCGTTTTTTTATCAAAGAAAGAAAGAAAGCAAAAGAAGCAGAACACTAATGTGCGTGAAATATGCCTCTTGAAACTGTCGTTTTGAAATATGGACGTCTTTTGAATTTTTTGGTGGATATATGACCCCAGGATTTGTTTTCAGGGCAGGTGTCATTTACAGGCCTGTAATGATTTGGAATATCCACTGACCATTAGCGCTGGGATTAAAGCTGCAGTTGTGAGAAACGGCCACAAGGTGGCAGCAGTTCTCCCTTACCAAATCTGGTTACTAGGGCAGCAGAGCCTCAATGGAAGTCGCGTTCTAGATTGGAATGTAGAACGGAATGTGCCAGGAGAAAGACCCTCAAGTGTGTCTCACTACTTCTTGTTCTTGTTTTTAATTTAATTTTTTATTTTTTTATTACAGCATGTTTGAGTACAACGTTTAGCTTGTTGTAGGTGTGCAAGAGGTGGTTCTTTTACACATATACATATGTCTGTTCTTCCTGGGATCCTTTTCCCATGTACGTTATGACAGAATGTTGAGTAGTCTTCTCTTGGTACTCCGTAGGTCTTTGGTGATTATATACGTCTACTGTGTTTGTATATGTCTGTTAACCCCAATATCGTAATGAATTCAATCCTCACACCTTTCCTTTGGTGAACCATAAGTTTGTTTAATGAATCTGTGATTGCCCTTCTCCGTGGAAATATCTGCCCTGGTATCAATTTATAGGTAACACCTATAAGTGATATGATACGATATGTGTCTTTCACTTTCTGACTTACTCCAAGTCACGTGATTACCTCGAGACTCATCTACGGTGCTGCGAATGGCATTGTGTCCTTTTTTTCCTTGGCGAATATTCTGTCTTAGCGAGGTCCATTTTCTGCAATGTGATTCTTTGAGGGCTGAGGATTAGCTGCCCTGTGCAGCCTGACCCTGCCGGCAAGCCCTCCCCAGGTGTGCCTGGGTTGAGGTCAATATAAACAGCACTCCAGGCAGCAATAGCCCCTGCAGCTGTGCCTGACTCCATATTCTCTGCCCCGTCAGCAGTCTCGCGGCTGTGCTGGTGGGAGGGTGGGAGGGTCCACGGCTTTGTGGGTGGCCCGGTGTGAGTGGGGCTCTGCTGGACTTTCGGCAGGAGTTGCCAGGCTGCCACCTGTAAGGAAGAGGATGTGTCACCCATAACTTCCACTGGAATATCTCTCCGGGCTGAGGTGAGGAAGGAAAAAAAGGAGTGGGGGCCGGGACAGGAGGGGTATCTCAGGCAGGGCAATGGAAAGCTTCCAGAAGAGCGCCCGTGGCCAGAACCGTCCTGGCTGACCTGCAGGCACCAAGTTGGCCTGCGTGCCGTCGCTGGTGTGGCTCCACGGCCCTCCCTCTAGGCTTTCAAGCCCTTGTACATATTCAGGTGTTTCACCTGGGAAGGGTGGGAACAGTTCAGCAGCATCTGGCCTGGGGCTCAGCTCACGTTTACTCACAGAGGCCTGGGCACGGTCTCCCAGCTTTGCAATAAGGACGCTCCTTGCGTGGGCGGGTGGGGCTGCTGGCTGTATGGGAGATGATTCCCCACCTCTGACCAATTTCAGAATTGTTTACCACTGGAGCAAGTGCCTTGGTAGTGTTTTCCTCTGTATAACTGTTAGGTTCAGTTTTTTTTTTTCTTTTTTGGTTCAAGTTAGATTTTATTCCTCTTTTATGTATTTATAGATATAAGCATGGAAATAATTCATTGTTATATATACATCAGTGTGAATGGAAGAACTTTTTTTCTGTTTTATTTTTACATTTTATTTTTAAAAATTTTGAAATTTAATTTTCTTTATTTTTTTATACAGTAGGTTATTATTAGTTATCTATTTTATGCATATACATGTATACAGGTCAATCCCAATCTCCCAACTCATCCCACCACCACCACCCCATGGCTTCCCCCACTTTGTGTCCATACGTCTGTTCTCTACCTCTGTGTCTCTATTTCTGCCCTGCAAACCAGTTCATCTGTACCATTTTTCTAGGTTCCACATATAGGCATTAATATACAATATTTGTTTTTCTCTTTCTGACTTAGTTCACTCTGGATGACAGTCTCTAGATCCATCAACTTCTCTACAAATGACCCAGTTTCATTCCTTTTCATGGCTGAGTAATATTCCATTTTATATATGTACCACATCTTTATCCATTCGTGTATCTGTGGGCATTTAGGTTGCTTCCATTACCTGGCTATTGTAAATAGTGCTGCAATGAACATTGTGGTGAATGTGTCTTTGTGATTTATGGTTTTCTCAGGGTATATGCCCAGAAGTGGGATTGCTGGATCCTATGGTAATTCTCTTTTTAGTTTTTTAAAGGAACCTCCATACTGTTCTCCATAGTGACTGTATCAATTTACATTCCCACCAATAGCGGAAGAGGGTTCCTTTTGTCCACACCCTCCCCAGAATTTGTTGTTTGTACATTATCTGATGATGCCGATTCTAACAGGTGTGAGGTCTTACCTCATTGTAGTTTTGATTTGCATTCCTCTAATAATTAGTGATGTTGAGCAGCTTCTCATGTGCGTCTTGGCCATCTCTGTGTCTTCTTTGAAGAAACGTCTCTTTAGATCTTCTGCCCATTTTTGTATTGGGTTGTTTGTTTTATTAATATTAAGCTGCAAGAGCTGTTTATATATATTGGAGATTAAACCTTTGTCCATTGATTCGTTTGTGAACGTTTTCGCCCATTCTGAGGGTTGCCTTTTTCCATTCCAGTTTTTTTAACAAAGAAAGAAAGAAAGCAAAAGAAGCAGAACACTAGTGTGCGTGAAATATGCCTCTTGAAACTGTCGTTTTGAAATATGGACGTCTTTTGAATTTTTTGGTCGATATATGACCCCAGGATTTGTTTTCAGGGCAGGTGTCATTTACAGGCCTGTAATGATTTGGAATATCCACTGACCATTAGCGCTGGGATTAAAGCTGCAGTTGTGAGAAACGGCCACAAGGTGGCAGCAGTTCTCCCTTACCAAATCTGTTTACTAGGGCAGCAGAGCCTCAATGGAAGTCGCGTTCTAGATTGGAATGTAGAACGGAATGTGCCAGGAGAAAGCCCCTCAAGTGTGTCTCACTACTTCTTGTTCTTGTTTTTAATTTAATTTTTTATTTTTTTATTACAACATGTTTGAGTACAACGTTTAGCTTGTTGTAGGTGTGCAAGAGGTGGTTCTTTTACACATATACATATGTCTGTTCTTCCTGGGATCCTTTTCCCATGTACGTTATGACAGAATGTTGAGTAGTCTTCTCTTGGTACTCCATAGGTCTTTGGTGATTATATACGTCTACTGTGTTTGTATATGTCTGTTAACCCCAATATCGTAATGAATTCAATCCTCACACCTTTCCTTTGGTGAACCATAAGTTTGTTTAATGAATCTGTGATTGCCCTTCTCCGTGGAAATATCTGCCCTGGTATCAATTTATAGGTAACACCTATAAGTGATATGATACGATATGTGTCTTTCACTTTCTGACTTACTCCAAGTCACGTGATTACCTCGAGACTCATCTACGGTGCTGCGAATGGCATTGTGTCCTTTTTCTCCTTGGCGAATATTCTGTCTTAGCGAGGTCCATTTTCTGCAATGTGATTCCCTGAGGGCTGAGGATTAGCTGACCTGGCCAGCCTGACCCTGCCGGCAAGCCCTCCCCAGGTGTGCCTGGGTTGAGGTCAATATAAACAGCACTCCAGGCAGCAATAGCCCCTGCAGCTGTGCCTGACTCCATATTCTCTGCCCCGTCAGCAGTCTCGGGGCTGTGCTAGTGGGAGGGTGTGAGGGTCCACGGCTTCGTGGGTGGCCCGGTGTGAGTGGGGCTCTGCTGGACTTTCGGCAGGAGTTGCCAGGCTGCCACCTGTAAAGAAGAGGATGTGTCATCCATAACTTCCACTGGAATATCTCTCCGGGCTGAGGTGAGGAAGGAAAAAAAGGAGTGGGGGCCGGGACAGGAGGGGTATCTCAGGCAGGGCAATGGAAAGCTTCCAGAAGAGCGCCCGTGGCCAGGACCATCCTGGCTGACCTGCAGGCACCAAGTTGGCCTGCGTGCCGTCGCTGGTGTGGCTCCACGGCCCTCCCTCTAGGCTTTCAAGCCCTTGTACATATTCAGGTGTTTCACCTGGGAAGGGTGGGAACAGTTCAGCAGCAGCTGGCCTGGGGCTAGCTCACGTTTACTCACAGAGGCCTAGGCACAGTCCCCCAGCTTTGCAATAAGGACGCTCCTTGCGTGGGCGGGTGGGTCTGCTGGCTGTATGGGAGATGATTCCCCACCTCTGACCAATTTCAAAATTGTTTACCACTGGAGCAAGTGCCTTCGTAGTGTTTTCCTCTCTATAACTGTTAGGTTCGGTTTTTTTTTTCTTTTTTGGTTCAAGTTAGATTTTATTCCTCTTTTATGTATTTATAGATATAAGCATGGAAATAATTCATTGTTATATATACATCAGTGTGAATGGAAGAACTTTTTTTCTGTTTTATTTTTACATTTTATTTTTAAAAATTTTGAAATTTAATTTTGTTTATTTTTTTATACAGTAGGTTATTATTAGTTATCTATTTTATGCATATACATGTATACAGGTCAATCCCAATCTCCCAACTCATCCCACCACCACCACCCCATGGCTTCCCCCACTTTGTGTCCATACGTCTGTTCTCTACCTCTGTGTCTCTATTTCTGCTCTGCAAACCAGTTCATCTGTACCATTTTTCTAGGTTCCACATATAGGCATTAATATACAATATTTGTTTTTCTCTTTCTGACTTACTTCACTCTGTATGACAGTCTCTAGATCCATCAACTTCTCTACAAATGACCCAGTTTCATTCCTTTTTATGGCTGAGTAATATTCCATTTTATATATGTACCACATCTTTATCCATTATTCTGTCTGTGGGCATTTAGTTTGCTTCCATTACCTGGCTATTGTAAATAGTGCTGCAATGAACATTGTGGTGAATGTGTCTTTGTGATTTATGGTTTTCTCTGGGTATATGGCAAGAAGTGGGATTGCTGGATCCTATGGTAATTCTCTTTTTCGTTTTTTAAAGGAACCTCCATACTGTTCTCCATAGTGACTGTATCAATTTACATTCCCACCAATAGCGGAAGAGGGTTCCTTTTGTCCACACCCTCCCCAGAATTGGTTGTTTGTAGATTATCTGATGATGCCGATTCTAACAGGTGTGAGGTCTTACCTCATTGTAGTTTTGATTTGCATTTCTCTAATAATTAGTGATGTTGAGCAGCTTCTCATGTGCGTCTTGTCCATCTCTGTGTCTTCTTTGAAGAAACGTCTCTTTAGATCTTCTGCCCATTTTTGTATTGGGTTGTTTGTTTTATTAATATTAAGCTGCATGAGCTGTTTATATATATTGGAGATTAAACCTTTGTCCATTGATTCGTTTGTGAACGTTTTCGCCCATTCTGAGGGTTGCCTTTTTCCATTCCCGTTTTTTTAACAAAGAAAGAAAGAAAGCAAAAGAAGCAGAACACTAATGTGCGTGAAATATGCCTCTTGAAACTGTCGTTTTGAAATATGGACGTCTTTTGAATTTTTTGGTCGATATATGACCCCAGGATTTGTTTTCAGGGCAGGTGTCATTTACAGGCCTGTAATGATTTGGAATATCCACTGACCATCAGCGCTGGGATTAAAGCTGCAGTTGTGAGAAACGGCCACAAGGTGGCAGCAGTTCTCCCTAACCAAATCTGGTTACTAGGGCAGCAGAGCCTCAATGGAAGTCGCGTTCTAGATTGGAATGTAGAACGGAATGTGCCAGTAGAAGGCCCCTCAAGTGTGTCTCACTACTTCTTGTTCTTGTTTTTAATTTAATTTTTTATTTTTTTATTACAGCATGTTTGAGTACAACGTTTAGCTTGTTGTAGGTGTGCAAGAGGTGGTTCTTTTACACATATACATATGTCTGTTTTTCCTGGGATCCTTTTCTCATGTACGTTATGACAGAATGTTGAGTAGTCTTCTCTTGGTACTCCGTAGATCTTTGGTGATTATATACGTCTACTGTGTTTGTATATGTCTGTTAACCCCAATATCGTAATGAATTCAATCCTCACACCTTTCCTTTGGTGAACCATAAGTTTGTTTAATAAATCTGTGATTGCCCTTCTCCGTGGAAATATCTGCCCTGGTATCAATTTATAGGTAACACCTATAAGTGATATGATACGATATGTGTCTTTCACTCTCTGACTTACTCCAAGTCACGTGATTACCTCGAGACTCATCTACGGTGCTGCGAATGGCATTGTGTCCTTTTTTTCCTTGGCGAATATTCTGTCTTAGCGAGGTCCATTTTCTGCAATGTGATTCACTGAGGGCTGAGGATTAGCTGCCCTGGGCAGCCTGACCCTGCCGGCAAGCCCTCCCCAGGTCTGCCTGGGTTGAGGTCAATATAAACAGCACTCCAGGCAGCAATAGCCCCTGCAGCTGTGCCTGACTCCATATTCTCTGCCCCGTCAGCAGTCTCGGGGCTGTGCTGGTGGGAGGGTGGGAGGGTCCACGGCTTTGTGGGTGGCCCAGTGTGAGTGGGGCTCTGCTGGACTATCGGCAGGAGTTGCCAGGCTGCCACCTGTAAAGAAGAGGATGTGTCACCCATAACTTCCACTGGAATATCTCTCCGGGCTGAGGTGAGGAAGGAAAAAAAGGAGTGGGGCCCGGGACAGGAGGGGTATCTCAGGCAGGGCAATGGAAAGCTTCCAGAAGAGCGCCCGTGGCCAGGACAATCCTGGCTGACCTGCAGGCACCAAGTTGGCCTGCGTGCTGTCACTGGTGTGCCTCCACGGCCCTTCCTCTAGGCTTTCAAGCCCTTGTACATATTCAGGTGTTTCACCTGGGAAGGGTGGGAACAGTTCAGCAGCATCTGGCCTGGGGCTCAGCTCACGTTTACTGACAGAGGCCTCGGCACGGTCCCCCAGCTTTGCAATAAGGACGCTCCTTGAGTGGGCGGGCCGGGCTGCTGGCTGTATGGGAGATGATTCCCCACCTCTGACCAATTTCAGAATTGTTTACCACTGGAGCAAGTGCCTTGGTAGTGTTTTCCTCTGTATAACTGTTAGGTTCAGTTTTTTTTTCTTTTTTGGTTAAAGTTAGATTTTATTCCTCTTTTATGTATTTATGGATATAAGCATGGAAATAATTCAGTCTTATAAATACATCAGTGTGAATGGAAGTACTTTTCTTCTGTATTATTTTTATATTTTATTTTTAAAAAATTTGAAATTTAATTTTATTTATTTTTTATACAGTAGGTTATTATTAGTTATCTATTTTATGCATAAACATGTATACAGGTCAATCCCAATCTCCCAACTCATACCACCACCACCACCCCATGGCTTCCCCCACTTTGTGTCCATACGTTTGTTCTCTACCTCTGTGTCTCTATTTCTGCCCTGCAAACCAGTTCATCTGTACCATTTTTCTAGGTTCCACATATAGGCATTAATATACAATATTTGTTTTTCTCTTTCTGACTTACTTCACTCTGCATGACAGTCTCTAGATCCATCAACTTCCCTACAAATGACCGTTTCATTCCATTTTATGGCTGAGTAATATTCCATTTTATATATGTACCACATCTTTATCCATTCGTCTGTCTGTGGCCATTTAGGTTGCTTCCATTACCTGGCTATTGATAATAGTGCTGCAATGAACATTGTGGTGAATGTGTCTTTGTGATTTATGGTTTTCTCTGGGTATATGCCCGGAAGTGGTATTGCTGGATCCTATGGTAATTCTCTTTTTCGTTTTTTAAAGGAACCTCCATACTGTTCTCCATAGTGACTGTATCAATTTACATTCCCACCAATAGCGGAAGAGGGTTCCTTTTGTCCACACCCTCCCCAGAATTGGTTGTTTGTAGATTATCTGATGATGCCGATTCTAACAGGTGTGAGGTCTTACCTCATTGTAGTTTTGATTTGCATTTCTCTAATAATTAGTGATGTTGAGCAGCTTTTCATGTGCGTCTTGGCCATCTCTGTGTCTTCTTTGAAGAAACGTCTCTTTAGATCTTCTTCCCATTTTTGTATTGGGTTGTTTGTTTTATTAATATTAAGCTGCATGAGCTGTTTATATATATTGGAGATTAAACCTTTGTCCATTGATTCGTTTGTGAACGTTTTCGCCCATTCTGAGGGTTACCATTTTCCATTCTCGTATTTTATCAAAGAAAGAAAGAAAGCAAAAGAAGCAGAACACTAATGTGCGTGAAATATGCCTCTTGAAACTGTCGTTTTGAAATATGGACGTCTTTTGAATTTTTTGGTCGATATATGACCCCAGGATTTGTTTTCAGGGCAGGTGTCATTTACTGGCCTGTAATGATTTGGAATATCCACTGACCATTAGCACTGGGATTAAAGCTGCTGTTGTGTGAAACGGCCACAAGGTGGCAGCAGTTCTCCCTTACCAAATCTGGTTACTAGGGCAGCAGAGCCTCAATGGAAGAAGCGTTCTAGATTGGAATGTAGAACGGAATGTGCCAGGAGAAAGCCCCTGAAGTTTGTCTCACTACTTCTTGTTCGTGTTTTTAATTTATTTTTTTATTTTTTATTACAGCAAGTTTGAGTACAACGTTTAGCTTGTTGTAGGTGTGCAAGAGGTGGTTCTTTTACACATATACATATGTCTGTTCTTCCTGGGATCCTTTTCCCATGTACGTTATGACAGAATGTTGAGTAGTGTTCTCTTGGTACTCCGTAGGTCTTTGGTGATTATATACGTCTACTGTGTTTGTATATGTCTGTTAACCCCAATATCGTAATGAATTCAATCCTCACACCTTTCCTTTGGTGAACCATAAGTTTGTTTAATAAATCTGTGATTGCCCTTCTCCGTGGAAATATCTGCCCTGGTATCAATTTATAGGTAACACCTATAAGTGATATGATACGATATGTGTCTTTCACTCTCTGACTTACTCCAAGTCACGTGATTACCTCGAGACTCATCTACGGTGCTGCGAATGGCATTGTGTCCTTTTTTTCCTTGGCGAATATTCTGTCTTAGCGAGGTCCATTTTCTGCAATGTGATTCACTGAGGGCTGAGGATTAGCTGCCCTGGGCAGCCTGACCCTGCCGGCAAGCCCTCCCCAGGTGTGCCTGGGTTGAGGTCAATATAAACAGCACTCCAGGCAGCAATAGCCCCTGCAGCTGTGCCTGACTCCATATTCTCTGCCCCGTCAGCAGTCTCGGGGCTGTGCTGGTGGGAGGGTGTGAGGGTGCACGGCTTTGTGGGTGGCCCAGTGTGAGTGGGGCTCTGCTGGACTATCGGCAGGAGTTGCCAGGCTGCCACCTGTAAAGAAGAGGATGTGTCACCCATAACTTCCACTGGAATATCTCTCCGGGCTGAGGTGAGGAAGGAAAAAAAGGAGTGGGGGCCGGGACAGGAGGGGTATCTCAGGCAGGGCAATGGAAAGCTTCCAGAAGAGCGCCCGTGGCCAGGACAATCCTGGCTGACCTGCAGGCACCAAGTTGGCCTGCGTGCTGTCACTGGTGTGCCTCCACGGCCCTTCCTCTAGGCTTTCAAGCCCTTGTACATATTCAGGTGTTTCACCTGGGAAGGGTGGGAACAGTTCAGCAGCATCTGGCCTGGGGCTCAGCTCACGTTTACTCACAGAGGCCTCGGCACGGTCCCCCAGCTTTGCAATAAGGACGCTCCTTGAGTGGGCGGGCCGGGCTGCTGGCTGTATGGGAGATGATTCCCCACCTCTGACCAATTTCAGAATTGTTTACCACTGGAGCAAGTGCCTTGGTAGTGTTTTCCTCTGTATAACTGTTAGGTTCAGTTTTTTTTTTCTTTTTTGGTTAAAGTTAGATTTTATTCCTCTTTTATGTATTTATGGATATAAGCATGGAAATAATTCATTCTTATAAATACATCAGTGTGAATGGAAGTACTTTTCTTCTGTATTATTTTTATATTTTATTTTTAAAAAATTTGAAATTTAATTTTATTTATTTTTTATACAGTAGGTTATTATTAGTTATCTATTTTATGCATAAACATGTATACAGGTCAATCCCAATCTCCCAACTCATACCACCACCACCACCCCATGGCTTCCCCCACTTTGTGTCCATACGTTTGTTCTCTACCTCTGTGTCTCTATTTCTGCCCTGCAAACCAGTTCATCTGTACCATTTTTCTAGGTTCCACATATAGGCATTAATATACAATATTTGTTTTTCTCTTTCTGACTTACTTCACTCTGCATGACAGTCTCTAGATCCATCAACTTCCCTACAAATGACCGTTTCATTCCATTTTATGGCTGAGTAATATTCCATTTTATATATGTACCACATCTTTATCCATTCGTCTGTCTGTGGCCATTTAGGTTGCTTCCATTACCTGGCTATTGATAATAGTGCTGCAATGAACATTGTGGTGAATGTGTCTTTGTGATTTATGGTTTTCTCTGGGTATATGCCCGGAAGTGGTATTGCTGGATCCTATGGTAATTCTCTTTTTCGTTTTTTAAAGGAACCTCCATACTGTTCTCCTTAGTGACTGTATCAATTTACATTCCCACCAATAGCGGAAGAGGGTTCCTTTTGTCCACACCCTCCCCAGAATTGGTTGTTTGTAGATTATCTGATGATGCCGATTCTAACAGGTGTGAGGTCTTACCTCATTGTAGTTTGGATTTGCATTTCTCTAATAATTAGTGATGTTGAGCAGCTTTTCATGTGCGTCTTGGCCATCTCTGTGTCTTCTTTGAAGAAACGTCTCTTTAGATCTTCTTCCCATTTTTGTATTGGGTTGTTTGTTTTATTAATATTAAGCTGCATGAGCTGTTTATATATATTGGAGATTAAACCTTTGTCCATTGATTCGTTTGTGAACGTTTTCGCCCATTCTGAGGGTTACCATTTTCCATTCTCGTATTTTATCAAAGAAAGAAAGAAAGCAAAAGAAGCAGAACACTAATGTGCGTGAAATATGCCTCTTGAAACTGTCGTTTTGAAATATGGACGTCTTTTGAATTTTTTGGTCGATATATGAACCCAGGATTTGTTTTCAGGGCAGGTGTCATTTACTGGCCTGTAATGATTTGGAATATCCACTGACCATTAGCACTGGGATTAAAGCTGCTGTTGTGTGAAACGGCCACAAGGTGGCAGCAGTTCTCCCTTACCAAATCTGGTTACTAGGGCAGCAGAGCCTCAATGGAAGAAGCGTTCTAGATTGGAATGTAGAACGGAATGTGCCAGGAGAAAGCCCCTGAAGTTTGTCTCACTACTTCTTGTTCGTGTTTTTAATTTAATTTTTTATTTTTTATTACAGCAAGTTTGAGTACAACGTTTAGCTTGTTGTAGGTGTGCAAGAGGTGGTTCTTTTACACATATACATATGTCTGTTCTTCCTGGGATCCTTTTCCCATGTACGTTATGACAGAATGTTGAGTAGTGTTCTCTTGGTACTCCGTAGGTCTTTGGTGATTATATACGTCTACTGTGTTTGTATAAGTCTGTTAACCCCAATATCGTAATGAATTCAATCCTCACATCTTTCCTTTGGTGAACCATAAGTTTGTTTAATGAATCTGTGATTGACCTTCTCCGTGGAAATATCTGCCCTGGTATCAATTTATAGGTAACACCTATAAGTGATATGATATGATATGTGTCTTTCACTTTCTGACTTACTCCAAGTCACGTGATTACCTCTAGACTCATCTACGGTGCTGCAAATGGCATTGTGTCCTTTTTTTCCTTGGCGAATATGCTGTCTTAGCGAGGTCCATTTTCTGCAATGTGATTCCCTGAGGGCTGAGTATTAGCTGACCTGGGCAGCCTGACCCTGCCGGCAAGCCCTCCCCAGGTGTGCCTGGGTTGAGGTCAATATAAACAGCACTCCAGGCAGCAATAGCCCCTGCAGCTGTGCCTGACTCCATATTCTCTGCACCATCAGCAGTCTCCGGGCTGTGCTGGTGGGAGGGTGTGAGGGTCCACGGCTTTGTGGGTGGCCCGGTGTGAGTGGGGCTCTGCTGGATTTTCGGCAGGAGTTGCCAGGCTGCCACCTGTAAAGAAGAGGATGTGTCACCCATAACTTCCACTGGAATATCTCTCCGGGCTGAGGTGAGGAAGGAAAAAAAGGAGTGGGGGCCGGGACCGGAGGGGTATTTCAGGCAGGGCAATGGAAAGCTTCCAGAAGAGCGCCCGTGGACAGGGCCATCCTGGCTGACCTGCAGGCACCAAGTTGGCCTGCGTGCTGTCGCTGGTGTGGCTCCACGGCCCTTCCTCTAGGCTTTCAAGCCCTTGTACATATTCAGGTGTTTCACCTGGGAAGGGTGGGAACAGTTCAGCAGCAGCTGGCCTGGGGCTCAGCTCACGTTTACTCACAGAGGCCTCGGCACGGTCCCCCAGCTTTGCAATAAGGACGCTCCTTACGTGGGCGGGCGGGGCTGCTGGCTGTATGGGAGATGATTCCCCACCTCTGACCAATTTCAGAATTGTTTACCACTGGAGCAAGTGCCTTGGTAGTGTTTTCCTCTGTATAACTGTTAGGTTCAGTTTTCTTTTTCTTTTTTGGTTCAAGTTAGATTTTATTCCTCTTTTATGTATTTAAGGATATAAACATGGAAATAATTCATTCTTATAAATACATCAGTGTGAATGGAAGAACTTTTTTTTCTGTATTATTTTTACATTTTATTTTTAAAAAATTTGAAATTTAATTTTATTTATTTTTTTATACAGTAGGTTATTATTAGTTATCTATTTTATGCATAAACATGTATACAGGTCAATCCCAATCTCCCAACTCATCCCACCACCACCACCCCATGGCTTCCCCCACTTTGTGTCCATACGTTTGTTCTCTACCTCTGTGTCTCTATTTCTGCCCTGCAAACCAGTTCATCTGTACCATTTTTCTAGGTTCCACATATAGGCATTAATATACAATATTTGTTTTTCTCTTTCTGTCTTACTTCACTCTGCATGACAGTCTCTAGATCCATCAACTTCTCTACAAATGACCGTTTCATTCCTTTTTATGGCTGAGTAATATTCCATTTTATATATGTACCACATCTTTATCCATTCGTCTGTCTGTGGCCATTTAGGTTGCTTCCATTACCTGGCTATTGATAATAGTGCTGCAATGAACATTGTGGTGAATGTGTCTTTGTGATTTATGGTTTTCTCTGGGTATATGCCAAGAAGTGGGATTGCTGGATCCTATGGTAATTCTCTTTTTCGTTTTTTAAAGGAACCTCCATACTGTTCTCCATAGTGACTGTATCAATTTACATTTCCACCAATAGCGGAAGAGGGTTCCTTTTGTCCACACCCTCCCCAGAATTTGTTGTTTGTACATTATCTGATGATGCCGATTCTAACAGGTGTGAGGTCTTACCTCATTGTAGTTTTGATTTGCATTTCTCTAATAATTAGTGATGTTGAGCAGCTTTTCATGTGCGTCTTGGCCATCTCTGTGTCTTCTTTGAAGAAACGTCTCTTTAGATCTTCTGCCCATTTTTGTATTGGGTTGTTTGTTTTATTAATATTAAGCTGCATGAGCTGTTTATATATATTGGAGATTAAACCTTTGTCCAAAGATTCGTTTGTGAACGTTTTCGCCCATTCTGAGGGTTGCCTTTTTCCATTCCCGTTTTTTTAACTAAGAAAGAAAGAAAGCCAAAGAAGCAGAACACTAATGTGCGTGAAATATGCCTCTTGAAACTGTCGTTTTGAAATATGGACGTCTTTTGAATTTTTTGCTCGATATATGACCCTAGGATTTCTTTTCAGGGCAGGTGTCATTTACACGCCTGTAATGATTTGGAATATCCACTGACCATTAGCGCTGGGATTAATGCTGCTGTTGTGTGAAACGGCCACAAGGTGGCAGCAGTTCTCCCTTACCAAATCTGGTTACTAGGGCAGCAGAGCCTCAATGGAAGTTGCGTTCTAGATTGGAATGTAGAACGGAATGTGCCAGGAGAAAAACCCTCAAGTTTGTCTCACTACTTCTTGTTCGTGTTTTTAATTTAATTTTTTATTTTTAATTACAGCATGTTTGAGTACAACGTTTAGCTTGTTGTAGGTGTGCAAGAGGTGGTTCTTTTACACATATACATATGTCTGTTCTTCCTGGGATCCTTTTCCCATGTACGTTACGACAGAATGGTGAGTAGTCTTCTCTTGGTACTCCGTAGGTCTTTGGTGATTATATACGTCTGCTGCGTTTGTATATGTCTGTTAACCCCAATATCGTAATGAATTCAATCCTCACAACTTTCCTTTGGTGAACCATAAGTTTGTTTAATGAATCTGTGATTGCCCTTTTCCATGGAAATATCTGCCCTGGTATCAATTTATAGGTAACACCTATAAGTGATATGATATGATATGTGTCTTTCACTTTCTGACTTACTCCAAGTCACGTGATTACCTCTAGACTCATCTACGGTGCTGCAAATGGCATAGTGTCCTTTTTTTCCTTGGCGAATATTCTGTCTTAGCGAGGTCCATTTTCTGCAATGTGATTCCCTTAGGGCTGAGGAATAGCTGACCTGGGCAGCCTGACCCTGCCGGCAAGCCCTCCCCAGGTGTGCCTGTGTTGAGGTCAATATAAACAGCACTCCAGGCAGCAATATCCCCTGCCGCTGTGCCTGACTCCATATTCTCTGCACCATCAGCAGTCTCGGGGCTGTGCTGGTTGGAGGGTGAGAGGGTCCACGGCTTTGTGGGTGGCCCGGTGTGAGTGGGGCTCTGCTGGACTTTCGGCAGGAGTTGCCAGGGTGCCACCTGTAAAGAAGAGGATGTGTCACCCATAACTTCCACTGGAATATCTCTCCGGGCTGAGGTGAGGAAGGAAAAAAAGGAGTGGGGGCCGGGACGGGATGGGTATCTCAGGCAGGGCAATGGAAAGCTTCCAGAAGAGCGCCCGTGGCCAGGACCATCCTGGCTGACCTGCAGGCACCAAGTTGGCCTGCGTGCTGTCGCTGGTGTGGCTCCACGGCCCTTCCTCTAGGCTTTCAAGCCCTTGTACATATTCAGGTGTTTCACCTGGGAAGGGTGGGAACAGTTCAGCTGCAGCTGGCCTGGGGCTCAGCTCACGTTTACTCACAGAGGCCTCGGCACGGTCCCCCAGCTTTGCAATAAGGACGCTCCTTGCGTGGGCGGGCGGGGCTGCTGGCTGTATGGGAGATGATCCCCCCCTTGACCAATTTCAGAATTGTTTACCACTGGAGCAAGTGCCTTGGTAGTGTTTTCCTCTGTATAACTGTTAGGTTCAGTTTTTTTTTTCTTTCTTGGTTCAAGTTAGATTTTATTCCTCTTTTATGTATTTATGGATATAAGCATGGAAATAATTCATTGTTATATATACATCAGTGTGAATGGAAGAACTTTTTTTCTGTTTTATTTTTACATTTTATTTTTAAAAATTTTGAAATTTAATTTTCTTTATTTTTTTATACAGTAGGTTATTATTAGTTATCTATTTTATGCATATACATGTATACAGGTCAATCCCAATCTCCCAACTCATCCCACCACCACCACCCCATGGCTTCCCCCACTTTGTGTCCATACGTCTGTTCTCTACCTCTGTGTCTCTATTTCTGCCCTGCAAACCAGTTCATCTGTACCATTTTTCTAGGTTCCACATATAGGCATTAATATACAATATTTGTTTTTCTCTTTCTGACTTAGTTCACTCTGGATGACAGTCTCTAGATCCATCAACTTCTCTACAAATGACCCAGTTTCATTCCTTTTTATGGCTGAGTAATATTCCATTTTATATATGTACCACATCTTTATCCATTCGTCTGTCTGTGGGCATTTAGGTTGCTTCCATTACCTGGCTATTGTAAATAGTGCTGCAATGAACATTGTGGTGAATGTGTCTTTGTGATTTATGGTTTTCTCTGGGTATATGCCCAGAAGTGGGATTGCTGGATCCTATGGTAATTCTCTTTTTAGTTTTTTAAAGGAACCTCCATACTGTTCTCCATAGTGACTGTATCAATTTACATTCCCACCAATAGCGGAAGAGGGTTCCTTTTGTCCACACCCTCCCCAGAATTTGTTGTTTGTACATTATCTGATGATGCCGATTCTAACAGGTGTGAGGTCTTACCTCATTGTAGTTTTGATTTGCATTCCTCTAATAATTAGTGATGTTGAGCAGCTTCTCATGTGCGTCTTGGCCATCTCTGTGACTTCTTTGAAGAAACGTCTCTTTAGATCTTCTGCCCATTTTTGTATTGGGTTGTTTGTTTTATTAATATTAAGCTGCATGAGCTGTTTATATATATTGGAGATTAAACCTTTGTCCATTGATTCGTTTGTGAACGTTTTCGCCCATTCTGAGGGTTGCCTTTTTCCATTCCCGTTTTTTTAACAAAGAAAGAAAGAAAGCAAAAGAAGCAGAACACTAGTGTGCGTGAAATATGCCTCTTGAAACTGTCGTTTTGAAATATGAACGTCTTTTGAATTTTTTGGTCGATATATGACCCCAGGATTTGTTTTCAGGGCAGGTGTCATTTACAGGCCTGTAATGATTTGGAATATCCACTGACCATTAGCGCTGGGATTAAAGCTGCAGTTGTGAGAAACGGCCACAAGGTGGCAGCAGTTCTCCCTTACCAAATCTAGTTACTAGGGCAGCAGAGCCTCAATGGAAGTCGCGTTCTAGATTGGAATGTAGAACGGAATGTGCCAGGAGAAGGCCCCTCAAGTGTGTCTCACTACTTCTTGTTCTTGTTTTTTTTTTTTTTTTTTTGCGGTAGGCGGGCCTCTCACTGTTGTGGCCTCTCCCCTTGCAGAGCACAGGCTCCGGATGCGCAGGCTCAGCAGCCATGCCTCACGGGCCTAGCCGCTCTGCGGCATGTGGGATCTTCCCAGACCGGGGCACGAACCCGTGTCCCCTGCATCGGCAGGCGGACTCTCAACCACTGCGCCACCAGGGAAGCCCTTGTTCTTGTTTTTAATTTAATTTTTTATTTTTTTATTACAGCATGTTTGAGTACAACGTTTAGCTTGTTGTAGGTGTGCCAGAGGTGGTTCTTTTACACATATACATATGTCTGTTCTTCCTGGGATCCTTTTCCCATGTACGTTATGGCAGAATGTTGAGTAGTCTTCTCTTGGTACTCCGTAGGTCTTTGGTGATTATATACGTCTACTGTGTTTGTATATGTCTGTTAACCCCAATATCGTAATGAATTCAATCCTCACACCTTTCCTTTGGTGAACCATAAGTTTGTTTAATGAATCTGTGATTGCCCTTCTCCGTGGAAATATCTGCCCTGGTATCAATTTATAGGTAACACCTATAAGTGATATGATACGATATGTGTCTTTCACTCTCTGACTTACTCCAAGTCACGTGATTACCTCGAGACTCATCTACGGTGCTGCAAATGGCATTGTGTCCTTTTTTTCCTTGGCGAATATGCTGTCTTAGCGAGGTCCATTTTCTGCAATGTGATTCCCTGAGGGCTGAGTATTAGCTGACCTGGGCAGCCTGACCCTGCCGGCAAGCCCTCCCCAGGTGTGCCTGGGTTGAGGTCAATATAAACAGCACTCCAGGCAGCAATAGCCCCTGCAGCTGTGCCTGACTCCATATTCTCTGCACCATCAGCAGTCTCCGGGCTGTGCTGGTGGGAGGGTGTGAGGGTCCACGGCTTTGTGGGTGGCCCGGTGTGAGTGGGGCTCTGCTGGATTTTCGGCAGGAGTTGCCAGGCTGCCACCTGTAAAGAAGAGGATGTGTCACCCATAACTTCCACTGGAATATCTCTCCGGGCTGAGGTGAGGAAGGAAAAAAAGGAGTGGGGGCCGGGACCGGAGGGGTATCTCAGGCAGGGCAATGGAAAGCTTCCAGAAGAGCGCCCGTGGCCAGGGCCATCCTGGCTGACCTGCAGGCACCAAGTTGGCCTGCGTGCTGTCGCTGGTGTGGCTCCACGGCCCTTCCTCTAGGCTTTCAAGCCCTTGTACATATTCAGGTGTTTCACCTGGGAAGGGTGGGAACAGTTCAGCAGCAGCTGGCCTGGGGCTCAGCTCACGTTTACTCACAGAGGCCTCGGCACGGTCCCCCAGCTTTGCAATAAGGACGCTCCTTACGTGGGCGGGCGGGGCTGCTGGCTGTATGGGAGATGATTCCCCACCTCTGACCAATTTCAGAATTGTTTACCACTGGAGCAAGTGCCTTGGTAGTGTTTTCCTCTGTATAACTGTTAGGTTCAGTTTTCTTTTTCTTTTTTGGTTCAAGTTAGATTTTATTCCTCTTTTATGTATTTAAGGATATAAACATGGAAATAATTCATTCTTATAAATACATCAGTGTGAATGGAAGAACTTTTTTTTCTGTATTATTTTTACATTTTATTTTTAAAAAATTTGAAATTTAATTTTATTTATTTTTTTATACAGTAGGTTATTATTAGTTATCTATTTTATGCATAAACATGTATACAGGTCAATCCCAATCTCCCAACTCATCCCACCACCACCACCCCATGGCTTCCCCCACTTTGTGTCCATACGTTTGTTCTCTACCTCTGTGTCTCTATTTCTGCCCTGCAAACCAGTTCATCTGTACCATTTTTCTAGGTTCCACATATAGGCATTAATATACAATATTTGTTTTTCTCTTTCTGTCTTACTTCACTCTGCATGACAGTCTCTAGATCCATCAACTTCTCTACAAATGACCGTTTCATTCCTTTTTATGGCTGAGTAATATTCCATTTTATATATGTACCACATCTTTATCCATTCGTCTGTCTGTGGCCATTTAGGTTGCTTCCATTACCTGGCTATTGATAATAGTGCTGCAATGAACATTGTGGTGAATGTGTCTTTGTGATTTATGGTTTTCTCTGGGTATATGCCCAGAAGAGGGATTGCTGGATCCTGTGGTAATTCTCTTTTTCGTTTTTTAAAGGAACCTCCATACTGTTCTCCATAGTGACTGTATCAATTTACATTTCCACCAATAGCGGAAGAGGGTTCCTTTTGTCCACACCCTCCCCAGAATTTGTTGTTTGTACATTATCTGATGATGCCGATTCTAACAGGTGTGAGGTCTTACCTCATTGTAGTTTTGATTTGCATTTCTCTAATAATTAGTGATGTTGAGCAGCTTTTCATGTGCGTCTTGGCCATCTCTGTGTCTTCTTTGAAGAAACGTCTCTTTAGATCTTCTGCCCATTTTTGTATTGGGTTGTTTGTTTTATTAATATTAAGCTGCATGAGCTGTTTATATATATTGGAGATTAAACCTTTGTCCAAAGATTCGTTTGTGAACGTTTTCGCCCATTCTGAGGGTTGCCTTTTTCCATTCCCGTTTTTTTAATTAAGAAAGAAAGAAAGCCAAAGAAGCAGAACACTAATGTGCGTGAAATATGCCTCTTGAAACTGTCGTTTTGAAATATGGACGTCTTTTGAATTTTTTGCTCGATATATGACCCTAGGATTTCTTTTCAGGGCAGGTGTCATTTACACGCCTGTAATGATTTGGAATATCCACTGACCATTAGCGCTGGGATTAATGCTGCTGTTGTGTGAAACGGCCACAAGGTGGCAGCAGTTCTCCCTTACCAAATCTGGTTACTAGGGCAGCATAGCCTCAATGGAAGTTGCGTTCTAGATTGGAATGTAGAACGGAATGTGCCAGGAGAAAAACCCTCAAGTTTGTCTCACTACTTCTTGTTCGTGTTTTTAATTTAATTTTTTATTTTTAATTACAGCATGTTTGAGTACAACGTTTAGCTTGTTGTAGGTGTGCAAGAGGTGGTTCTTTTACACATATACATATGTCTGTTCTTCCTGGGATCCTTTTCCCATGTACGTTACGACAGAATGGTGAGTAGTCTTCTCTTGGTACTCCGTAGGTCTTTGGTGATTATATACGTCTGCTGCGTTTGTATATGTCTGTTAACCCCAATATCGTAATGAATTCAATCCTCACAACTTTCCTTTGGTGAACCATAAGTTTGTTTAATGAATCTGTGATTGCCCTTTTCCATGGAAATATCTGCCCTGGTATCAATTTATAGGTAACACCTATAAGTGATATGATATGATATGTGTCTTTCACTTTCTGACTTACTCCAAGTCACGTGATTACCTCTAGACTCATCTACGGTGCTGCAAATGGCATAGTGTCCTTTTTTTCCTTGGCGAATATTCTGTCTTAGCGAGGTCCATTTTCTGCAATGTGATTCCCTGAGGGCTGAGGAATAGCTGACCTGGGCAGCCTGACCCTGCCGGCAAGCCCTCCCCAGGTGTGCCTGGGTTGAGGTCAATATAAACAGCACTCCAGGCAGCAATAGCCCCTGCAGCTGTGCCTGACTCCATATTCTCTGCACCATCAGCAGTCTCGGGGCTGTGCTGGTGGGAGGGTGAGAGGGTCCACGGCTTTGTGGGTGGCCCGGTGTGAGTGGGGCTCTGCTGGACTTTCGGCAGGAGTTGCCAGGGTGCCACCTGTAAAGAAGAGGATGTGTCACCCATAACTTCCACTGGAATATCTCTCCGGGCTGAGGTGAGGAAGGAAAAAAAGGAGTGGGGGCCGGGACGGGATGGGTATCTCAGGCAGGGCAATGGAAAGCTTCCAGAAGAGCGCCCGTGGCCAGGACCATCCTGGCTGACCTGCAGGCACCAAGTTGGCCTGCGTGCTGTCGCTGGTGTGGCTCCACGGCCCTTCCTCTAGGCTTTCAAGCCCTTGTACATATTCAGGTGTTTCACCTGGGAAGGGTGGGAACAGTTCAGCTGCAGCTGGCCTGGGGCTCAGCTCACGTTTACTCACAGAGGCCTCGGCACGGTCCCCCAGCTTTGCAATAAGGACGCTCCTTGCGTGGGCGGGCGGGGCTGCTGGCTGTATGGGAGATGATCCCCCCCTTGACCAATTTCAGAATTGTTTACCACTGGAGCAAGTGCCTTGGTAGTGTTTTCCTCTGTATAACTGTTAGGTTCAGTTTTTTTTTCTTTCTTGGTTCAAGTTAGATTTTATTCCTCTTTTATGTATTTATGGATATAAGCATGGAAATAATTCATTGTTATATATACATCAGTGTGAATGGAAGAACTTTTTTTCTGTTTTATTTTTACATTTTATTTTTAAAAATTTTGAAATTTAATTTTCTTTATTTTTTTATACAGTAGGTTATTATTAGTTATCTATTTTATGCATATACATGTATACAGGTCAATCCCAATCTCCCAACTCATCCCACCACCACCACCCCATGGCTTCCCCCACTTTGTGTCCATACGTCTGTTCTCTACCTCTGTGTCTCTATTTCTGCCCTGCAAACCAGTTCATCTGTACCATTTTTCTAGGTTCCACATATAGGCATTAATATACAATATTTGTTTTTCTCTTTCTGACTTAGTTCACTCTGGATGACAGTCTCTAGATCCATCAACTTCTCTACAAATGACCCAGTTTCATTCCTTTTTATGGCTGAGTAATATTCCATTTTATATATGTACCACATCTTTATCCATTCGTCTGTCTGTGGGCATTTAGGTTGCTTCCATTACCTGGCTATTGTAAATAGTGCTGCAATGAACATTGTGGTGAATGTGTCTTTGTGATTTATGGTTTTCTCTGGGTATATGCCCAGAAGTGGGATTGCTGGATCCTATGGTAATTCTCTTTTTAGTTTTTTAAAGGAACCTCCATACTGTTCTCCATAGTGACTGTATCAATTTACATTCCCACCAATAGCGGAAGAGGGTTCCTTTTGTCCACACCCTCCCCAGAATTTGTTGTTTGTACATTATCTGATGATGCCGATTCTAACAGGTGTGAGGTCTTACCTCATTGTAGTTTTGATTTGCATTCCTCTAATAATTAGTGATGTTGAGCAGCTTCTCATGTGCGTCTTGGCCATCTCTGTGACTTCTTTGAAGAAACGTCTCTTCAGATCTTCTGCCCATTTTTGTATGGGTTGTTTGTTTTATTAATATTAAGCTGCATGAGCTGTTTATATATATTGGAGATTAAACCTTTGTCCATTGATTCGTTTGTGAACGTTTTCGCCCATTCTGAGGGTTGCCTTTTTCCATTCCCGTTTTTTTAACAAAGAAAGAAAGAAAGCAAAAGAAGCAGAACACTAGTGTGCGTGAAATATGCCTCTTGAAACTGTCGTTTTGAAATATGAACGTCTTTTGAATTTTTTGGTCGATATATGACCCCAGGATTTGTTTTCAGGGCAGGTTTCATTTACAGGCCTGTAATGATTTGGAATATCCACTGACCATTAGCGCTGGGATTAAAGCTGCAGTTGTGAGAAACGGCCACAAGGTGGCAGCAGTTCTCCCTTACCAAATCTAGTTACTAGGGCAGCAGAGCCTCAATGGAAGTCGCGTTCTAGATTGGAATGTAGAACGGAATGTGCCAGGAGAAGGCCCCTCAAGTGTGTCTCACTACTTCTTGTTCTTGTTTTTTTTTTTTTTTTTTTTGCGGTAGGCGGGCCTCTCACTGTTGTGGCCTCTCCCCTTGCAGAGCACAGGCTCCGGATGCGCAGGCTCAGCAGCCATGCCTCACGGGCCTAGCCGCTCTGCGGCATGTGGGATCTTCCCAGACTGGGGCACGAACCCGTGTCCCCTGCATCGGCAGGCGGACTCTCAACCACTGCGCCACCAGGGAAGCCCTTGTTCTTGTTTTTAATTTAATTTTTTATTTTTTTATTACAGCATGTTTGAGTACAACGTTTAGCTTGTTGTAGGTGTGCCAGAGGTGGTTCTTTTACACATATACATATGTCTGTTCTTCCTGGGATCCTTTTCCCATGTACGTTATGACAGAATGTTGAGTAGTCTTCTCTTGGTACTCCGTAGGTCTTTGGTGATTATATACATCTACTGTGTTTGTATATGTCTGTTAACCCCAATATCGTAATGAATTCAATCCTCACACCTTTCCTTTGGTGAACCATAAGTTTGTTTTATGAATCTGTGATTGCCCTTCTCCGTGGAAATATCTGCCCTGGTATCAATTTATAGGTAACACCTATAAGTGATATGATACGATATGTGTCTTTCACTCTCTGACTTACTCCAAGTCACGTGATTACCTCGAGACTCATCTACGGTGCTGCGAATGGCATTGTGTCCTTTTTTTCCTTGGCGAATATTCTGTCTTAGCGAGGTCCATTTTCTGCAATGTGATTCCCTGAGGGCTGAGGATTAACTGCCCTGGGCAGCCTGACCCTGCCGGCAAGCCCTCCCCAGGTGTGCCTGGGTTGAGGTCAATATAAACAGCACTCCAGGCAGCAATAGCCCCTGCAGCTGTGCCTAACTCCATATTCTCTGCCCCGTCAGCAGTCTCGGGGCTGTGCTGGTGGGAGGGTGGGAGGGTCCACGGCTTTGTGGGTGGCCCGGTGTGAGTGGGGCTCTGCTGGACTTTCGGCAGGAGTTGCCAGGCTGCCACCTGTAAAGAAGAGGATGTGTCACCCATAACTTCCACTGGAATATCTCTCCGGGCTGAGGTGTGGAAGGAAAAAAAGGAGTGGGGGCCGGGACAGGAGGGGTATCTCAGGCAGGGCAATGGAAAGCTTCCAGAAGAGCGCCCGTGGCCAGGACCATCCTGGCTGACCTGCAGGCACCAAGTTGGCCTGCGTGCCGTCGCTGGTGTGGCTCCACGACCCTCCCTGTAGGCTTTCAAGCCCTTGTACATATTCAGGTGTTTCACCTGGGATGGGTGGGAACAGTTCAGCAGCATCTGGCCTGGGGCTCAGCTCACGTTTACTCACAGAGGCCTGGGCACGGTCACCCAGCTTTGCAATAAGGACGCTCCTTGCGTGGGCGGGTGGGGCTGCTGGCTGTATGGGAGATGATTCCCCACCTCTGACCAATTTCAGAATTGTTTACCACTGGAGCAAGTGCCTTGGTAGTGTTTTCCTCTGTATAACTGTTAGGTTCGGTTTTTTTTTTTCTTTTTTGGTTCAAGTTAGATTTTATTCCTCTTTTATGTATTTATAGATATAAGCATGGAAATAATTCATTGTTATATATACATCAGTGTGAATGGAAGAACTTTTTTTCTGTTTTATTTTTACATTTTATTTTTAAAAATTTTGAAATTTAATTTTGTTTATTTTTTTATACAGTAGGTTATTATTAGTTATCTATTTTATGCATATACATGTATACAGGTCAATCCCAATCTCCCAACTCATCCCACCACCACCACCCCATGGCTTCCCCGACTTTGTGTCCATACGTCTGTTCTCTACCTCTGTGTCTCTATTTCTGCCCTGCAAACCAGTTCATCTGTACCATTTTTCTAGGTTCCACATATAGGCATTAATATACAATATTTGTTTTTCTCTTTCTGACTTAGTTCACTCTGGATGACAGTCTCTAGATCCATCAACTTCTCTACAAATGACCCAGTTTCATTCCTTTTTATGGCTGAGTAATATTCCATTTTATATATGTACCACATCTTTATCCATTCGTCTGTCTGTGGGCATTTAGGTTGCTTCCATTACCTGGCTATTGTAAATAGTGCTGCAATGAACATTGTGGTGAATGTGTCTTTGTGATTTATGGTTTTCTCTGGGTATATGCCCAGAAGTGGGATTGCTGGATCCTATGGTAATTCTCTTTTTAGTTTTTTAAAGGAACCTCCATACTGTTCTCCATAGTGACTGTATCAATTTACATTCCCACCAATAGCGGAAGAGGGTTCCTTTTGTCCACACCCTCCCCAGAATTTGTTGTTTGTACATTATCTGATGATGCCGATTCTAACAGGTGTGAGGTCTTACCTCATTGTAGTTTTGATTTGCATTCCTCTAATAATTAGTGATGTTGAGCAGTTTCTCATGTGCGTCTTGGCCATCTCTGTGACTTCTTTGAAGAAACGTCTCTTTAGATCTTCTGCCCATTTTTGTATTGGGTTGTTTGTTTTATTAATATTAAGCTGCATGAGCTGTTTATATATATTGGAGATTAAACCTTTGTCCATTGATTCGTTTGTGAACGTTTTCGCCCATTCTGAGGGTTGCCTTTTTCCATTCCCGTTTTTTTAACAAAGAAAGAAAGAAAGCAAAACAAGCAGAACACTAGTGTGCGTGAAATATGCCTCTTGAAACTGTCGTTTTGAAATATGAACGTCTTTTGAATTTTTTGGTCGATATATGACCCCAGGATTTGTTTTCAGGGCAGGTGTCATTTACAGGCCTGTAATGATTTGGAATATCCACTGACCATTAGCGCTGGGATTAAAGCTGCAGTTGTGAGAAACGGCCACAAGGTGGCAGCAGTTCTCCCTTACCAAATCTAGTTACTAGGGCAGCAGAGCCTCAATGGAAGTCGCGTTCTAGATTGGAATGTAGAACGGAATGTGCCAGGAGAAGGCCCCTCAAGTGTGTCTCACTACTTCTTGTTCTTGTTTTTTTTTTTTTTTTTTGCGGTAGGCGGGCCTCTCACTGTTGTGGCCTCTCCCCTTGCAGAGCACAGGCTCCGGATGCGCAGGCTCAGCAGCCATGCCTCACGGGCCTAGCCGCTCTGCGGCATGTGGGATCTTCCCAGACCGGGGCACGAACCCGTGTCCCCTGCATCGGCAGGCGGACTCTCAACCACTGCGCCACCAGGGAAGCCCTTGTTCTTGTTTTTAATTTAATTTTTTATTTTTTTATTACAGCATGTTTGAGTACAACGTTTAGCTTGTTGTAGGTGTGCCAGAGGTGGTTCTTTTACACATATACATATGTCTGTTCTTCCTGGGATCCTTTTCCCATGTACGTTATGACAGAATGTTGAGTAGTCTTCTCTTGGTACTCCGTAGGTCTTTGGTGATTATATACGTCTACTGTGTTTGTATATGTCTGTTAACCCCAATATCGTAATGAATTCAATCCTCACACCTTTCCTTTGGTGAACCATAAGTTTGTTTAATGAATCTGTGATTGCCCTTCTCCGTGGAAATATCTGCCCTGGTATCAATTTATAGGTAACACCTATAAGTGATATGATACGATATGTGTCTTTCACTCTCTGACTTACTCCAAGTCACGTGATTACCTCGAGACTCATCTACGGTGCTGCGAATGGCATTGTGTCCTTTTTTTCCTTGGCGAATATTCTGTCTTAGCGAGGTCCATTTTCTGCAATGTGATTCCCTGAGGGCTGAGGATTAGCTGCCCTGGGCAGCCTGACCCTGCCGGCAAGCCCTCCCCAGGTGTGCCTGGGTTGAGGTCAATATAAACAGCACTCCAGGCAGCAATAGCCCCTGCAGCTGTGCCTGACTCCATATTCTCTGCCCCGTCAGCAGTCTCGGGGCTGTGCTGGTGGGAGGGTGGGAGGGTCCATGGCTTTGTGGGTGGCCCGGTGTGAGTGGGGCTCTGCTGGACTTTCGGCAGGAGTTGCCAGGCTGCCACCTGTAAAGAAGAGGATGTGTCACCCATAACTTCCACTGGAATATCTCTCCGGGCTGAGGTGTGGAAGGAAAAAAAGGAGTGGGGGCCGGGACAGGAGGGGTATCTCAGGCAGGGCAATGGAAAGCTTCCAGAAGAGCGCCCGTGGCCAGGACCATCCTGGCTGACCTGCAGGCACCAAGTTGGCCTGCGTGCCGTCGCTTGTGTGCCTCCACGGCCCTCCCTGTAGGCTTTCAAGCCCTTGTACATATTCAGGTGTTTCACCTGGGATGGGTGGGAACAGTTCAGCAGCATCTGGCCTGGGGCTCAGCTCACGTTTACTCACAGAGGCCTGGGCACGGTCACCCAGCTTTGCAATAAGGACGCTCCTTGCGTGGGCGGGTGGGGCTGCTGGCTGTATGGGAGATGATTCCCCACCTCTGACCAATTTCAGAATTGTTTACCACTGGAGCAAGTGCCTTGGTAGTGTTTTCCTCTGTATAACTGTTAGGTTCGGTTTTTTTTTTTCTTTTTTGGTTCAAGTTAGATTTTAATCCTCTTTTATGTATTTATAGATATAAGCATGGAAATAATTCATTGTTATATATACATCAGTGTGAATGGAAGAACTTTTTTTCTGTTTTATTTTTACATTTTATTTTTAAAAATTTTGAAATTTAATTTTGTTTATTTTTTTATACAGTAGGTTATTATTAGTTATCTATTTTATGCATATACATGTATACAGGTCAATCCCAATCTCCCAACTCATCCCACCACCACCACCCCATGGCTTCCCCCACTTTGTGTCCATACGTCTGTTCTCTACCTCTGTGTCTCTATTTCTGCCCTGCAAACCAGTTCATCTGTAGCATTTTTCTAGGTTCCACATATAGGCATTAATATACAATATTTGTTTTTCTCTTTCTGACATACTTCACTCTGTATGACAGTCTCTAGATCCATCAACTTCTCTACAAATGACCCAGTTTCATTCCTTTTTATGGCTGAGTAATATTCCATTTTATATATGTACCACATCTTTATCCATTCGTCTGTCTGTGGGCACTTAGGTTGCTTCCATTACCTGGCTATTGTAAATAGTGCTGCAATGAACATTGTGGTGAATGTGACTTTGTGATTTATGGTTTTCTCTGGGTATATGCCCAGAAGTGGGATTGCTGGATCCTATGGTAATTCTCTTTTTAGTTTTTTAAAGGAACCTCCATACTGTTCTCCATAGTGACTGTATCAATTTACATTCCCACCAATAGCGGAAGAGGGTTCCTTTTGTCCACACCCTCCCCAGAATTTGTTGTTTGTACATTATCTGATGATGCCGATTCTAACAGGTGTGAGGTCTTACCTCATTGTAGTTTTGATTTGCATTTCTCTAATAATTAGTGATGTTGAGCAGCTTCTCATGAGCGTCTTGGCCATCTCTGTGACTTCTTTGAAGAAACGTCTCTTTAGATCTTCTGCCCATTTTTGTTTTGGGTTGTTTGTTTTATTAATATTAAGCTGCATGAGCTGTTTATATATATTGGAGATTAAACCTTTGTCCATTGATTCGTTTGTGAACGTTTTCGCCCATTCTGAGGGTTGCCTTTTTCCATTCCCGTTTTTTTAACAAAGAAAGAAAGAAAGCAAAAGAAGCAGAACACTAATGTGCGTGAAATATGCCTCTTGAAACTGTCGTTTTGAAATATGGACGTCTTTTGAATTTTTTGGTCGATATATGACCCCAGGATTTGTTTTCAGGGCAGGTGTCATTTACAGGCCTGTAATGATTTGGAATATCCACTGACCATTAGCGCTGGGATTAAAGCTGCAGTGGTGAGAAACGGCCACAAGGTGGCAGCAGTTCTCCCTTACCAAATCTGGTTACTAGGGCAGCAGAGCCTCAATGGAAGAAGCGTTCTAGATTGGAATGTAGAATGGAATGTGCCAGGAGAAAGCCCCTCAAGTGTGTCTCACTACTTCTTGTTCTTGTTTTTAATTTAATTTTTTATTTTTTATTACAGCAAGTTTGAGTACAACGTTTAGCTTGTTGTAGGTGTGCAAGAGGTGGTTCTTTTACACATATACATATGTCTGTTCTTCCTGGGATCCTTTTCCCATGTACGTTATGACAGAATGGTGAGTAGTCTTCTCTTGGTACTCCGTAGGTCTTTGGTGATTATATACGTCTACTGTGTTTGTATATGTCTGTTAACCCCAATATCGTAATGAATTCAATCCTCACACCTTTCCTTTGGTGAACCATAAGTATGTTTAATGAATCTGTGATTGCCCTTCTCCGTGGAAATATCTGCCCTGGTATCAATTTATAGGTAACACCTATAAGTGATATGATACGATATGTGTCTTTCACTTTCTGACTTACTCCAAGTCACGTGATTACCTCGAGTCTCATCTACGGTGCTGCAAATGGCATTGTGTCCTTTTTTTCCTTGGCGAATATTCTGTCTTAGCGAGGTCCATTTTCTGCAATGTGATTCCCTGAGGGCTGAGGATTAGCTGACCTGTGCAGCCTGACCCTGCCGGCAAGTCCTCCCCAGGTGTGCCTGGGTTGAGGTCAATATAAACAGCACTCCAGGCAGCATTAGCCCCTGCAGCTGTGCCTGACTCCATATTCTCTGCCCCGTCAGCAGTCTCGGGGCTGTGCTGGTGGGAGGGTGTGAGGGTCCACGGCTTTGTGGGTGACCCGGTGTGAGTGGGGCTCTGCTGGATTTTTGGCAGGAGTTGCCAGGCTGCCACCTGTAAAGAAGAGGATGTGTCACCCATAACTTCCACTGGAATATCTCTCCGGGCTGAGGTGAGGAAGGAAAAAAAGGAGTGGGGGCCGGGACAGGAGGGGTATCTCAGGCAGGGCAATGGAAAGCTTCCAGAAGAGCGACCGTGGCCAGGACCATCCTGGCTCACCTGCAGGCACCAAGTTGGCCTGCGTGCTGTCACTGGTGTGCCTCCACGGCCCTTCCTCTAGGCTTTCAAGCCCTTGTACATATTCAGGTGTTTCACCTGGGAAGGGTGGGAACAGTTCAGCAGCATCTGGCCTGGGGCTCAGCTCACGTTTACTCACAGAGGCCTCGGCACGGTCCCCCAGCTTTGCAATAAGGACGCTCCTTGCGTGGGTGGGCGGGGCTGCTGGCTGTATGGGAGATGATTCCCCACCTCTGACCAATTTCAGAATTGTTTACCACTGGAGCAAGTGCCTTGGTAGTGTTTTCATCTCTATAACTGTTAGGTTCAGTTTTTTTTTTCTTTTTTGGTTAAGTTAGATTTTATTCCTCTTTTATGTATTTATGGATATAAGCATGGAAATAATTCATTCTTATAAATACATCAGTGTGAATGGAAGAACTTTTCTTCTGTATTATTTTTACATTTTATTTTAAAAAAATTTGAAATTTAATTTTATTTATTTTTTTATACAGTAGGTTATTATTAGTTATCTATTTTATGCATAAACATGTATACAGGTCAATCCCAATCTCCCAACTCATACCACCACCACCACCCCATGGCTTCCCCCACTTTGTGTCCATACGTTTGTTCTCTACCTCTGTGTCTCTATTTCTGCCCTGCAAACCAGTTCATCTGTAGCATTTTTCTAGGTTCCACATATAGGCATTAATATACAATATTTGTTTTTCTCTTTCTGACTTACTTCACTCTGTATGACAGTCTCTAGATCCATCAACTTCCCTACAAATGACCGTTTCATTCCATTTTATGGCTGAGTAATATTCCATTTTATATATGTACCACATCTTTATCCATTCGTCTGTCTGTTGCCATTTAGGTTGCTTCCATTACCTGGCTATTGATAATAGTGCTGCAATGAACATTGTGGTGAATGTGTCTTTGTGATTTATGGTTTTCTCTGGGTATATGCCCAGAAGTGGGATTGCTGGATCCTATGGTAATTCTCTTTTTCGTTTTTTAAAGGAACCTCCATACTGTTCTCCATAGTGACTGTATCAATTTACATTCCCACCAATAGCGGAAGAGGGTTCCTTTTGTCCACACCCTCCCCAGAATTGGTTGTTTGTAGATTATCTGATGATGCCGATTCTAACAGGTGTGAGGTCTTACCTCATTGTAGTTTTGATTTGCATTTCTCTAATAATTAGTGATGTTGAGCAGCTTTTCATGTGCGTCTTGGCCATCTCTGTGTCTTCTTTGAAGAAACGTCTCTTTAGATCTTCTGCCCATTTTTGTATTGGGTTGTTTGTTTTATTAATATTAAGCTGCATGAGCTGTTTATATATATTGGAGATTAAACCTTTGTCCAAAAATTCGTTTGTGAACGTTTTCGCCCATTCTGAGGGTTGCCTTTTTCCATTCCCGTTTTTTTAACAAAGAAAGAAAGAAAGCCAAAGAAGCAGAACACTAATGTGCGTGAAATATGCCTCTTGAAACTGTCGTTTTGAAATATGGACGTCTTTTGAATTTTTTGGTCGATATATGACCCTAGAATTTCTTTTCAGGGCAGGTGTCATTTACAGGCCTGTAATGATTTGGAATATCCACTGACCATTAGCGCTGGGATTAAAGCTGCTGTTGTGTGAAACGGCCACAAGGTGGCAGCAGTTCTCCCTTACCAAATCTGGTTACTAGGGCAGCAGAGCCTCAATGGAAGTTGCGTTCTAGATTGGAATGTAGAACGGAATGTGCCAGGAGAAAGCCCCTCAAGTTTGTCTCACTACTTCTTGTTCGTGTTTTTAATTTAATTTTTTATTTTTTATTATAGCATGTTTGAGTACAACGTTTAGCTTGTTGTAGGTATGCAAGAGGTGGTTCTTTTACACATATACATATGTCTGTTCTTCCTGGGATCCTTTTCCCATGTACGTTATGACAGAATGGTGAGTAGTCTTCTCTTGGTACTCCATAGGTCTTTGGTGATTATATACGTCTGCTGCGTTTGTATATGTCTGTTAACCCCAATATCGTAATGAATTCAATCCTCACACGTTTCCTTTGGTGAACCATATGTTTGTTTAATGAATCTGTGATTGCCCTTCTCCGTGGAAATATCTGCCCTGGTATCAATTTATAGGTAACACCTATAAGTGATATGATATGATATGTGTCTTTCACTTTCTGACTTACTCCAACTCACGTGATTACCTCTAGACTCATCTACGGTGCTGCAAATGGCATTGTGTCCTTTTTTTCCTTGGCGAATATTCTGTCTTAGCGAGGTCCATTTTCTGCAATGTGATTCCCTGAGGGCTGAGGATTAGCTGACCTGTGCAGCCTGACCCTGCCGGCAAGTCCTCCCCAGGTGTGCATGGGTTGAGGTCAATATAAACAGCACTCCAGGCAGCAATAGCCCCTGCAGCTGTGCCTGACTCCATATTCTCTGCCCCGTCAGCAGTCTCGGGGCTGTGCTGGTGGGAGGGTGTGAGGGTCCACGGCTTTGTGGTTGACCCGGTGTGAGTGGGGCTCTGCTGGATTTTTGGCAGGAGTTGCCAGGCTGCCACCTGTAAAGAAGAGGATGTGTCACCCATAACTTCCACTAGAATATCTCTCCGGGCTGAGGTGAGGAAGGAAAAAAAGGAGTGGGGGCCGGGACAGGAGGGGTATCTCAGGCAGGGCAATGGAAAGCTTCCAGAAGAGCGACCGTGGCCAGGACCATTCTGGCTGACCTGCAGGCACCAAGTTGGCCTGCGTGCTGTCACTGGTGTGCCTCCACGGCCCTTCCTCTAGGCTTTCAAGCCCTTGTACATATTCAGGTGTTTCACCTGGGAAGGGTGGGAACAGTTCAGCAGCATCTGGCCTGGGGCTCAGCTCACGTTTACTGACAGAGGCCTCGGCACGGTCCCCCAGCTTTGCAATAAGGACGCTCCTTGCGTGGGCGGGCGGGGCTGCTGGCTGTATGGGAGATGATTCCCCACCTCTGACCAATTTCAGAATTGTTTACCACTGGAGCAAGTGCCTTGGTAGTGTTTTCCTCTCTATAACTGTTAGGTACAGTTTTTTTTTTCTTTTTTGTTTAAAGTTAGATTTTATTCCTCTTTTATGTATTTATGGATATAAGCATGGAAATAATTCATTCTTATAAATACATCAGTGTGAATGGAAGAACTTTTCTTCTGTATTATTTTTACATTTTATTTTTAAAAAATTTGAAATTTAATTTTATTTATTTTTTTATACAGTAAGTTATTATTAGTTATCTATTTTATGCATAAACATGTATACAGGTAAATCCCAATCTCCCAACTCATACCACCACCACCACCCCATGGCTTCCCCCACTTTGTGTCCATACGTTTGTTCTCTACCTCTGTGTCTCTATTTCTGCCCTGCAAACCAGTTCATCTGTAGCATTTTTCTAGGTTCCACATATAGGCATTAATATACAATATTTGTTTTTCTCTTTCTGACTTACTTCACTCTGCATGACAGTCTCTAGATCCATCAACTTCCCTACAAATGACCGTTTCATTCCATTTTATGGCTGAGTAATATTCCATTTTATATATGTACCACATCTTTATCCATTCGTCTGTCTGTTGCCATTTAGGTTGCTTCCATTACCTGGCTATTGATAATAGTGCTGCAATGAACATTGTGGTGAATGTGTCTTTGTGATTTATGGTTTTCTCTGGGTATATGCCCGGAAGTGGGATTGCTGGATCCTATGGTAATTCTCTTTTTCGTTTTTTAAAGGAACCTCCATACTGTTCTCCATAGTGACTGTATCAATTTACATTCCCACCAATAGCGGAAGAGGGTTCCTTTTGTCCACACCCTCCCCAGAATTGGCTGTTTGTAGATTATCTGATGATGCCGATTCTAACAGGTGTGAGGTCTTACCTCATTGTAGTTTTGATTTGCATTTCTCTAATAATTAGTGATGTTGAGCAGCTTTTCATGTGCGTCTTGGCCATCTCTGTGTCTTCTTTGAAGAAACGTCTCTTTAGATCTTCTGCCCATTTTTGTATTGGGTTGTTTGTTTTATTAATATTAAGCTGCATGAGCTGTTTATATATATTGGAGATTAAACCTTTGTCCAAAAATTCGTTTGTGAACGTTTTCGCCCATTCTGAGGGTTGCCTTTTTCCATTCCCGTTTTTTTAACAAAGAAAGAAAGAAAGCCAAAGAAGCAGAACACTAATGTGCGTGAAATATGCCTCTTGAAACTGTCGTTTTGAAATATGGACGTCTTTTGAATTTTTTGGTCAATATATGACCCTAGAATTTCTTTTCAGGGCAGGTGTCATTTACACGCCTGTAATGATTTGGAATATCCACGGACCATTAGCGCTGGGATTAAAGCTGCTGTTGTGTGAAACGGCCACAAGGTGGCAGCAGTTCTCCCTTACCAAATCTGGTTACTAGGGCAGCAGAGCCTCAATGGAAGTTGCGTTCTAGATTGGAATGTAGAACGGAATGTGCCAGGAGAAAGCCCCTCAAGTTTGTCTCACAACTTCTTGTTCGTGTTTTTAATTTAATTTTTTATTTTTTATTATAGCATGTTTGAGTACAACGTTTAGCTTGTTGTAGGTGTGCAAGAGGTGGTTCTTTTACACATATACATATGTCTGTTCTTCCTGGGATCCTTTTCCCATGTACGTTATGACAGAATGGTGAGTAGTCTTCTCTTGGTACTCCGTAGGTCTTTGGTGATTATATACGTCTGCTGCGTTTGTATATGTCTGTTAACCCCAATATCGTAATGAATTCAATCCTCACACCTTTCCTTTGGTGAACCATAAGTTTGTTTAATGAATCTGTGATTGCCCTTTTCCGTGGAAATATCTACCCTGGTATCAATTTATAGGTAACACCTATAAGTGATGTGATATGATATGTGTCTTTCACTTTCTGACTTACTCCAAGTCACGTGATTACCTCTAGACTCATCTACGGTGCTGCAAATGGCATAGTGTCCTTTTTTTCCTTGGCGAATATTCTGTCTTAGCGAGGTCCATTTTCTGCAATGTGATTCCCTGAGGGCTGAGGATTAGCTGACCTGGGCAGCCTGACCCTGCCGGCAAGCCCTCCACAGGTGTGCCTGTGTTGAGGTCAATATAAACAGCACTCCAGGCAGCAATAGCCCCTGCAGCTGTGCCTGACTCCATATTCTCTGCACCATCAGCAGTCTCGGGGCTGTGCTGGTGGGAGGGTGGGAGGGTCCACGGCTTTGTGGGTGGCCCGGTGTGAGTGGGGCTCTGCTGGACTTTCGGCAGGAGTTGACAGGGTGCCACCTGTAAAGAAGAGGATGTGTCACCCATAACTTCCACTGGAATATCTCTCCGGGCTGAGGTGAGGAAGGAAAAAAAGGAGTGGGGGCCGGGACCGGTGGGGTATCTCAGGCAGGGCAATGGAAAGCTTCCAGAAGAGCGCCCGTGGCCAGGACCATCCTGGCTGACCTGAGGCACCAAGTTGGCCTGCGTGCTGTCGCTGGTGTGGCTCCACGGCCCTTCCTCTAGGCTTTCAAGCCCTTGTACATATTCAGGTGTTTCACCTGGGATGGGTGGGAACAGTTCAGCAGCATCTGGCCTGGGGCTCAGCTCACGTTTACTCACAGAGGCCTCGGCACGGTCCCCCAGCTTTGCAATAAGGACGCTCCTTGCGTGGGCGGGTGGGGCTGCTGGCTGTATGGGAGATGATTCCCCACCTCTGACCAATTTCAGAATTGTTTACCACTGGAGCAAGTGCCTTGGTAGTGTTTTCCTCTGTATAACTGTTAGGTTCAGTTTTTTTTTTTTCTTTTTTGGTTCAAGTTAGATTTTATTCCTCTTTTATGTATTTATGGATATAAGCATGGAAATAATTCATTCTTATAAATACATCAGTGTGAATGGAAGAACTTTTTGTTCTGTATTATTTTTACATTTTATTTTTAAAAAATTTGAAATTTAATTTTATTTATTTTTTTATACAGTAGGTTATTATTAGTTATCTATTTTATGCATAAACATGTATACAGGTCAATCCCAATCTCCCAACTCATACCACCACCACCACCCCATGGCTTCCCCCACTTTGTGTCCATACGTTTGTTCTCTACCTCTGTGTCTCTATTTCTGCCCTGCAAACCAGTTCATCTGTACCATTTTTCTAGGTTCCACATATAGGCATTAATATACAATATTTGTTTTTCTCTTTCTGACTTACTTCACTCTGCATGACAGTCTCTAGATCCCTCAACTTCTCTACAAATGACCGTTTCATTCCTTTTTATGGCTGAGTAATATTCCATTTTATATATGTACCACATCTTTATCCATTCGTCTGTCTGTGGGCATTTAGGTTGCTTCCATTACCTGGCTATTGTAAATAGTGCTGCAATGAACATTGTGGTGAATGTGTCTTTGTGATTTATGGTTTTCTCTGGGTATATGCCCAGAAGTGGGATTGCTGGATCCTATGGTAATTCTCTTTTTAGTTTTTTAAAGGAACCTCCATACTGTTCTCCATAGTGACTGTATCAATTTACATTCCCACCAATAGCGGAAGAGGGTTCCTTTTGTCCACACCCTCCCCAGAATTTGTTGTTTGTAGATTATCTGATGATGTCGATTCTAACAGGTGTGAGGTCTTACCTCATTGTAGTTTTGATTTGCATTTCTCTAATAATTAGTGATGTTGAGCAGCTTCTCATGTGCGTCTTGGCCATCTCTGTGTCTTCTTTAAAGAAACGTCTCTTTAGATCTTCTGCCCATTTTTGTATTGGGTTGTTTGTTTTATTTATATTAAGCTGCATGAGCTGTTTATATATATTGGAGATTAAACCTTTGTCCATTGATTCGTTTGTGAACATTTTCGCCCATTCTGAGGGTTGCCTTTTTCCATTCCCGTTTTTTTAACAAAGAAAGAAAGAAAGCAAAAGAAGCAGAACACTAATGTGCGTGAAATAAGCCTCTTAAACTGTCGTTTTGAAATATGGACGTCTTTTGAATTTTTTGGTCGATATATGACCCCAGGATTTCTTTTCAGGGCAGGTGTCATTTACAGGCCTGTAATGATTTGGAATATCCACTGACCATTAGCGCTGGGATTAAAGCTGCTGTTGTGTGAAACGGCCACAAGGTGGCAGCAGTTCTCCCTTACCAAATCTGGTTACTAGGGCAGCAGAGCCTCAATGGAAGTCGAGTTCTAGATTGGAATGTAGAACGGAATGTGCCATTAGAAAGCCCCTCAAGTTTGTCTCACTACTTCTTGTTCGTGTTTATAATTTAATTTTTTATTTTTTATTACAGCAAGTTTGAGTACAACGTTTAGCTTGTTGTAGGTGTGCAAGAGGTGGTTCTTTTACACATATACATATGTCTGCTCTCCCTGGGATCCTTTCCCCATGTACGTTATGACAGAATGTTGAGTAGTCTTCTCTTGGTACTCCGTAGGTCTTTGGTGATTATATACGTCTACTGTGTTTGTATATGTCTGTTAACCCCAATATCGTAATGAATTCAATCCTCACACCTTTCCTTTGGTGAACCATATGTTTGTTTAATGAATCTCTGATTGCCCTTCTCCATGGAAATATCTGCCCTGGTATCAATTTATAGGTAACACCTATAAGTGATATGATATGATATGTGTCTTTCACTTTCTGACTTACTCCAACTCACGTGATTAACTCTAGACTCACCTACGGTGCTGCAAATGGCATTGTGTCCTTTTTTTCCTTGGCGAATATTCTGTCTTAGCGAGGTCCATTTTCTGCAATGTGATTCCCTGAGGGCTGAGTATTAGCTGACCTGTGCAGCCTGACCCTGCCGGCAAGTCCTCCCCAGGTGTGCCTGGGTTGAGGTCAATATAAACAGCACTCCAGGCAGCAATAGCCCCTGCAACTGTGCCTGACTCCATATTCTCTGCACCATCAGCAGTCTCGGGGCTGTGCTGGTGGGAGGGTGTGAGGGTCCACGGCTTTGTGGGTGGCCCGGTGTGAGTGGGGCTCTGCTGGATTTTTGGCAGGAGTTGCCAGGCTGCCACCTGTAAAGAAGAGGATGTGTCACCCATAACTTCCACTGGAATATCTCTCCGGGCTGAGGTGAGGAAGGAAAAAAAGGAGTGGGGGCCGGGACAGGAGGGGTATCTCAGGCAGGGCAATGGAGAGCTTCCAGAAGAGCGACCGTGGCCAGGACCATCCTGGCTGACCTGCAGGCACCAAGTTGGCCTGCGTGCTGTCACTGGTGTGCCTCCACGGGCCTTCCTCTAGGCTTTCAAGCCCTTGTACATATTCAGGTGTTTCACCTGGGAAGGGTGGGAACAGTTCAGCAGCATCTGGCCTGGGGCTCAGCTCACGTTTACTGACAGAGGCCTCGGCACGGTCCCCCAGCTTTGCAATAAGGACGCTCCTTGCGTGGGCGGGCGGGGCTGCTGGCTTTATGGGAGATGATTCCCCACCTCTGACCAATTTCAGAATTGTTTACCACTGGAGCAAGTGCCTTGGTAGTGTTTTCCTCTCTATAACTGTTAGGTTCAGTTTTTTTTTTCTTTTTTGGTTCAAGTTAGATTTTATTCCTCTTTTATGTATTTATGGATATAAGCATGGAAATAATTCATTCTTATAAATACATCAGTGTGAATGGAAGAACTTTTCTTCTGTATTATTTTTACATTTTATTTTTAAAAAATTTGAAATTTAATTTTGTTTATTTTTTTATACAGTAGGTTATTATTAGTTATCTATTTTATGCATATACATGTATACAGGTCAATCCCAATCTCCCATCTCATCCCACCACCACCACCCCATGGCTTCCCCCACTTTGTGTCCATACGTCTGTTCTCTACTTCTGTGTCTCTATTTCTGCCCTGCAAACCAGTTCATCTGTACCATTTCTCTAGGTTACACATATAGGCATTAATGTACAATATTTGTTTTTCTCTTTCTGACTTACTTCACTCTGTATGACAGTCTCTAGATCCATCAACTTCTCTACAAATGACCCAGTTTCATTCCTTTTTATGGCTGAGTAATATTCCATTTTATATATGTACCACATCTTTATCCATTCGTCTGTCTGTGGCCATTTAGGTTGCTTCCATTACCTGGCTATTGTAAATAGTGCTGCAATGAACATTGTGGTGAATGTGTCTTTGTGATTTATGGTTTTCTCTGGGTATATGCCCAGAAGTGGGATTGCTGGATCCTATGGTAATTCTCTTTTTAGTTTTTTAAAGGAACCTCCATACTGTTCTCCATAGTGACTGTATCAATTTACATTCCCACCAATAGCGGAAGAGGGTTCCTTTTGTCCACACCCTCCCCAGAATTTGTTGTTTGTACATTATCTGATGATGCCGATTCTAACAGGTGTGAGGTCTTACCTCATTGTAGTTTTGATTTGCATTTCTCTAATAATTAGTGATGTTGAGCAGCTTCTCATGTGCGTCTTGGCCATCTCTGTGACTTCTTTGAAGAAACGTCTCTTTAGATCTTCTGCCCATTTTTGTATTGGGTTGTTTGTTTTATTAATATTAAGCTGCATGAGCTGTTTATATATATTGGAGATTAAACCTTTGTCCATTGATTCGTTTGTGAACGTTTTCGCCCATTCTGAGGGTTGCCTTTTTCCATTCCCGTTTTTTTAACAAAGAAAGAAAGAAAGCCAAAGAAGCAGAACACTAATGTGCGTGAAATATGCCTCTTGAAACTGTCGTTTTGAAATATGGACGTCTTTTGAATTTTTTGGTCGATATATGACCCCAGGATTTGTTTTCAGGGCAGGTGTCATTTACAGGCCTGTAATGATTTGGAATATCCACTGACCATTAGCGCTGGGATTAAAGCTGCAGTTGTGAGAAATGGCCACAAGGTGGCAGCAGTTCTCCCTTACCAAATCTGGTTACTAGGGCAGCAGAGCCTCAATGGAAGTCGCGTTCTAGATTGGATTGTAGAACGGAATGTGCCAGGAGAAAGCCCCTCAAGTGTGTCTCACTACTTCTTGTTCTTGTTTTTAATTTAATCTTTTATTTTTTATTACAGCATGTTTGAGTACAACGTTTAGCTTGTTGTAGGGGTGCAAGAGGTGGTTCTTTTACACATATACATATGTCTGTTCTTCCTGGGATCCTTTTCCCATGTACGTTATGACAGAATGTTGAGTAGTCTTCTCTTGGTACTCCGTAGGTCTTTGGTGATTATATACGTCTACTGTGTTTGTATATGTCTGTTAACCCCAATATCGTAATGAATTCAATCCTCACACCTTTCCTTTGGTGAACCATAAGTTTGTTTAATGAATCTGTGATTGCCCTTCTCCGTGGAAATATCTGCCCTGGTATCAATTTATAGGTAACACCTATAAGTGATATGATACGATATGTGTCTTTCACTCTCTGACTTACTCCAAGTCACGTGATTACCTCGAGACTCATCTACGGTGCTGCGAATGGCATTGTGTCCTTTTTCTCCTTGGCGAATATTCTGTCTTTGCGACGTCCATTTTCTGCAATGTGATTCCCTGAGGGCTGAGGATTAGCTGCCCTGGGCAGGCTGACCCTGCCGGCAAGCCCTCCCCAGGTGTGCCTGGGTTGAGGTCAATATAAACAGCACTCCAGGCAGCAATAGCCCCTGCAGCTGTGCCTGACTCCATATTCTCTGCCCCGTCAGCAGTCTCTGGGCTGTGCTGGTGGGAGGGTGGGAGGGTCCACGGCTTTGTGGGTGGCCCGGGGTGAGTGGGGCTCTGCTGGACTTTCGGCAGGAGTTGCCAGGCTGCCACCTGTAAAGAAGAGGATGTGTCATCCATAACTTCCACTGGAATATCTCTCCGGGCTGAGGTGAGGAAGGAAAAAAAGGAGTGGGGGCCGGGACAGGAGGGGTATCTGAGGCAGGGCAATGGAAAGCTTCCAGAAGAGCGCCCGTGGCCAGGACCATCCTGGCTGACCTGCAGGCACCAAGTTGGCCTGCGTGCTGTCGCTGGTGTGGCTCCACGGCCCTCCCTCTAGGCTTTCAAGCCCTTGTACATATTCAGGTGTTTCACCTGGGAAGGGTGGGAACAGTTCAGCAGCATCTGGCCTGGGGCTCAGCTCACGTTTACTCACAGAGGCCTGGGCACGGTCCCCCAGCTTTGCAATAAGGACGCTCCTTGCGTGGGCGGGTGGGGCTGCTGGCTGTATGGGAGATGATTCCCCACCTCTGACCAATTTCAGAATTGTTTACCACTGGAGCAAGTGCCTTGGTAGTGTTTTCCTCTGTATAACTGTTAGGTTCAATTTTTTTTTTTTTCTTTTTTGGTTCAAGTTAGATTTTATTCCTCTTTTATGTATTTATAGATATAAGTATGGAAATAATTCATTGTTATATATACATCAGTGTGAATGGAAGAACTTTTTTTCTGTTTTATTTTTACATTTTATTTTTAAAAATTTTGAAATTTAATTTTTTTTATTTTTTTATACAGTTGGTTATTATTAGTTATCTATTTTATGCATAAACATGTATACAGGTCAATCCCAATCTCCCAACTCATCCCACCACCACCACCCCATGGCTTCCCCCACTTTGTGTCCATACGTCTGTTCTCTACCTCTGTGTCTCTATTTCTGCCCTGCAAACCAGTTCATCTGTACCATTTCTCTAGGTTCCACATATAGGCATTAATATACAATATTTGTTTTTCTCTTTCTGACTTACTTCACTCTGTATGACAGTCTCTAGATCCATCAACTTCTCTACAAATGACCCAGTTTCATTCCTTTTTATGGCTGAGTAATATTCCATTTTATATATGTACCACATCTTTATCCATTCGTCTGTCTGTGGCCATTTAGGTTGCTTCCATTACCTGGCTATTGTAAATAGTGCTGCAATGAACATTGTGGTGAATGTGTCTTTGTGATTTATGGTTTTCTCTGGGTATATGCCCAGAAGTGGGATTGCTGGATCCTATGGTAATTCTCTTTTTAGTTTTTTAAAAGAACCTCCATACTGTTCTCCATAGTGACTGTATCAATTTACATTCCCACCAATAGCGGAAGAGGGTTCCTTTTGTCCACACCCTCCCCAGAATTTGTTGTTTGTACATTATCTGATGATGCCGATTCTAACAGGTGTGAGGTCTTACCTCATTGTAGTTTGGATTTGCATTTCTCTAATAATTAGTGATGTTGAGCAGCTTCTCATGTGCGTCTTGGCCATCTCTGTGACTTCTTTGAAGAAACGTCTCTTTAGATCTTCTGCCCATTTTTGTATTGGGTTGTTTGTTTTATTAATATTAAGCTACATGAGCTGTTTATATATATTGGAGATTAAACCTTTGTCCATTGATTCGTTTGTGAACGTTTTCGCCCATTCTGAGTGTTGCCTTCTTCCATTCCCGTTTTTTTAACAAAGAAAGAAAGAAAGCAAAAGAAGCAGAACACTAATGTGCGTGAAATATGCCTCTTGAAACTGTCGTTTTGAAATATGGACGTCTTTTGAATTTTTTGGTCGATATATGACCCCAGGATTTGTTTTCAGGGCAGGTGTCATTTACAGGCCTGTAATGATTTGGAATATCCACTGACCATTAGCGCTGGGATTAAAGCTGCAGTTGTGAGAAACGGCCACAAGGTGGCAGCAGTTCTCCCTTACCAAATCTGGTTACTAGGGCAGCAGAGCCTCAATGGAAGTCGCGTTCTAGATTGGAATGTAGAACGGAATGTGCCAGGAGAAGGCCCCTCAAGTGTGTCTCACTACTTCTTGTTCTTGTTTTTAATTTAATTTTTTATTTTTTTATTACAGCATGTTTGAGTACAACGTTTAGCTTGTTGTAGGTGTGCCAGAGGTGGTTCTTTTACACATATACATATGTCTGTTCTTCCTGGGATCCTTTTCCCATGTACGTTATGACAGAATGTTGAGTAGTCTTCTCTTGGTACTCCGTAGGTCTTTGGTGATTATATACGTCTACTGTGTTTGTATATGTCTGTTAACCCCAATATCGTAATGAATTCAATCCTCACACCTTTCCTTTGGTGAACCATAAGTTTGTTTAATGAATCTGTGATTGCCCTTCTCCGTGGAAATATCTGCCCTGGTATCAATTTATAGGTAACACCTATAAGTGATATGATACGATATGTGTCTTTCACTCTCTGACTTACTCCAAGTCACGTGATTACCTCGAGACTCATCTACGGTGCTGCGAATGGCATTGTGTCCTTTTTTTCCGTGGCGAATATTCTGTCTTAGCGAGGTCCATTTTCTGCAATGTGATTCCCTGAGGGCTGAGGATTAGCTGCCCTGGGCAGCCTGACCCTGCCGGCAAGCCCTCCCCAGGTGTGCCTGAGTTGAGGTCAATATAAACAGCACTCCAGGCAGCAATAGCCCCTGCAGCTGTGCCTGACTCCATATTCTCTGCCCCGTCAGCAGTCTCGGGGCTGTGCTGGTGGGAAGGTGGGAGGGTCCACGGCTTTGTGGGTGTCCCAGTGTTTGTGGGGCTCTGCTGGACTTTCGGCAGGAGTTGCCAGGCTGCCACCTGTAAAGAAGAGGATGTGTCACCCATAACTTCCACTGGAATATCTCTCCGGGCTGAGGTGTGGGAGGAAAAAAAAGTGTGGGGGCCGGGACAGGAGGGGTATCTCAGGCAGGGCAATGGAAAGCTTCCAGAAGAGCGCCCGTGGCCAGGACCATCCTGGCTGACCTGCAGGCACCAAGTTGGCCTGCGTGCCGTCGCTGGTGTGGCTCCACGGCCCTCCCTCTAAGCTTTCAAGCCCTTGTACATATTCAGGTGTTTCACCTGGGATGGGTGGGAACAGTTCAGCAGCATCTGGCCTGGGGCTCAGCTCACGTTTACTCACAGAGGCCTGGGCACGGTCCCCCAGCTTTGCAATAAGGACGCTCCTTGCGTGGGCGGGTGGGGCTGCTGGCTGTATGGGAGATGATTCCCCACCTCTGACCAATTTCAGAATTGTTTACCACTGGAGCAAGTGCCTTGGTAGTGTTTTCCTCTGTATAACTGTTATGTTCAATTTTTTTTTTCTTTTTTGGTTCAAGTTAGATTTTATTCCTCTTTTATGTATTTATAGATATAAGCATGGAAATAATTCATTGTTATATATACATCAGTGTGAATGGAAGAACTTTTTTTCTGTTTTATTTTTACATTTTATTTTTAAAAATTTTGAAATTTAATTTTGCTTATTTTTTTATACAGTAGGTTATTATTAGTTATCTATTTTATGCATATACATGTATACAGGTCAATCCCAATCTCCCAACTCATCCCACCACCACCACCCCATGGCTTCCCACACTTTGTGACCATACGTCTGTTCTCTACCTCTGTGTCTCTATTTCTGCCCTGCAAACCAGTTCATCTGTACCATTTTTCTAGGTTCCACATATAGGCATTAGTATACAATATTTGTTTTTCTCTTTCTGACTTACTTCACTCTGTATGACAGTCTCTAGATCCATCAACTTCTCTACAAATGACCCAGTTTCATTCCTTTTTATGGCTGAGTAATATTCCATTTTATATATGTACCACATCTTTATCCATTCGTCTCTCTGTGGGCATTTAGGTTGCTTCCATTACCTGGCTATTGTAAATAGTGCTGCAATGAACATTGTGGTGAATGTGTCTTTGTGATTTATGGTTTTCTCTGGGTATATGCCCAGAAGTGGGATTGCTGGATCCTATGGTAATTCTCTTTTTAGTTTTTTTTTAGGAACCTCCATACTGTTCTCCATAGTGACTGTATCAATTTACATTCCCACCAATAGCGGAAGAGGGTTCCTTTTGTCCACACCCTCCCCAGAATTTGTTGTTTGTAGATTATCTGATGATGCCGATTCTAACAGGTGTGAGGTCTTACCTCATTGTAGTTTTGATTTGCATTTCTCTAATAATTAGTGATGTTGAGCAGCTTCTCATGTGCGTCTTGGCCATCTCTGTGACTTCTTTGAAGAAACGTCTCTTTAGATCTTCTGCCCATTTTTGTATTGGGTTGTTTGTTTTATTAATATTAAGCTACATGAGCTGTTTATATATATTGGAGATTAAACCTTTGTCAATTGATTCGTTTGTGAACGTTTTCGCCCATTCTGAGTGTTGCCTTCTTCCATTCCCGTTTTTTTAACAAAGAAAGAAAGAAAGCAAAAGAAGCAGAACACTAATGTGCGTGAAATATGCCTCTTGAAACTGTCGTTTTGAAATATGGACGTCTTTTGAATTTTTTGGTCGATATATGACCCCAGGATTTGTTTTCAGGGCAGGTGTCATTTACAGGCCTGTAATGATTTGGAATATCCACTGACCATTAGCGCTGGGATTAAAGCTGCAGTTGTGAGAAACGGCCACAAGGTGGCAGCAGTTCTCCCTTACCAAATCTGGTTACTAGGGCAGCAGAGCCTCAATGGAAGTCGCGTTCTAGATTGGAATGTAGAACGGAATGTGCCAGGAGAAGGCTCCTCAAGTGTGTCTCACTACTTCTTGTTCTTGTTTTTAATTTAATTTTTTATTTTTTTATTACAGCATGTTTGAGTACAACGTTTAGCTTGTTGTAGGTGTGCCAGAGGTGGTTCTTTTACACATATACATATGTCTGTTCTTCCTGGGATCCTTTTCCCATGTACGTTATGACAGAATGTTGAGTAGTCTTCTCTTGGTACTCCGTAGGTCTTTGGTGATTATATACGTCTACTGTGTTTGTATATGTCTGTTAACCCCAATATCGTAATGAATTCAATCCTCACACCTTTCCTTTGGTGAACCATAAGTTTGTTTAATGAATCTGTGATTGCCCTTCTCCGTGGAAATATCTGCCCTGGTATCAATTTATAGGTAACACCTATAAGTGATATGATACGATATGTGTCTTTCACTCTCTGACTTACTCCAAGTCACGTGATTACCTCGAGACTCATCTACGGTGCTGCGAATGGCATTGTGTCCTTTTTTTCCTTGGCGAATATTCTGTCTTAGCGAGGTCCATTTTCTGCAATGTGATTCCCTGAGGGCTGAGGATTAGCTGCCCTGGGCAGCCTGACCCTGCCGGCAAGCCCTCCCCAGGTGTGCCTGGGTTGAGGTCAATATAAACAGCACTCCAGGCAGCAATAGCCCCTGCAGCTGTGCCTGACTCCATATTCTCTGCCCCGTCAGCCGTCTCGGGGCTGTGCTGGTGGGAGGGTGGGAGGGTCCACGGCTTTGTGGGTGGCCCGGTGTGAGTGGGGCTCTGCTGGACTTTCGGCAGGAGTTGCCAGGCTGCCACCTGTAAAGAAGAGGATGTGTCACCCATAACTTCCACTGGAATATCTCTCCGGGCTGAGGTGAGGAAGGAAAAAAAGGAGTGGGGGCCGGGACAGGAGGGGTATCTCAGGCAGGGCAATGGAAAGCTTCCAGAAGAGCGCCCGTGGCCAGGACCATCCTGGCTGACCTGCAGGCACCAAGTTGGCCTGCGTGCCGTGGCTGGTGTGGCTCCACGGCCCTCCCTCTAGGCTTTCAAGCCCTTGTACATATTCAGGTGTTTCACCTGGGAAGGGTGGGAACAGTTCAGCAGCATCTGGCCTGGGGCTCAGCTCACGTTTACTCACAGAGGCCTGGGCACGGTCCCCCAGCTTTGCAATAAGGACGCTCCTTGCGTGGGCGGGTGGGGCTGCTGGCTGTATGGGAGATGATTCCCCACCTCTGACCAATTTCAGAATTCTTTACCACTGGAGCAAGTGCCTTGGTAGTGTTTTCCTCTGTATAACTGTTAGGTTCAATTTTTTTTTTTCTTTTTTGGTTCAAGTTAGATTATATTCCTCTTTTATGTATTTATAGATATAAGCATGGAAATAATTCATTGTTATATATACATCAGTGTGAATGGAAGAACTTTTTTTCTGTTTTATTTTTACATTTTATTTTTAAAAATTTTGAAATTTAATTTTGTTTATTTTTTTATACAGTAGGTTATTATTAGTTATCTATTTTATGCATATACATGTATACAGGTCAATCCCAATCTCCCAAATCATCCCACCACCACCACCCCATGGCTTCCCCCACTTTGTGTCCATACGTCTGTTCTCTACCTCTGTGTCTCTATTTCTGCCCTCAAACCAGTTCATCTGTACCATTTTTCTAGGTTCCACATATAGGCATTAATATACAATATTTGTTTTTCTCTTTCTGACTTACTTCACTCTGTATGACAGTCTCTAGATCCATCAACTTCTCTACAAATGACCCAGTTTCATTCCTTTTTATGGCTGAGTAATATTCCATTTTATATATGTACCACATCTTTATCCATTCGTCTGTCTGTGGCCATTTAGGTTGCTTCCATTACCTGGCTATTGTAAATAGTGCTGCAATGAACATTGTGGTGAATGTGTCTTTGTGATTTATGGTTTTCTCTGGGTATATGCCCAGAAGTGGGATTGCTGGATCCTATGGTAATTCTCTTTTTAGTTTTTTAAAGGAACCTCCATACTCTTCTCCATAGTGACTGTATCAATTTACATTCCCACCAATAGCGGAAGAGGGTTCCTTTTGTCCACACCCTCCCCAGAATTTGTTGTTTGTACATTATCTGATGATGCCGATTCTAACAGGTGTGAGGTCTTACCTCATTGTAGTTTTGATTTGCATTTCTCTAATAATTAGTGATGTTGAGCAGCTTCTCATGTGCGTCTTGGCCATCTCTGTGTCTTCTTTGAAGAAACGTCTCTTTAGATCTTCTGCCCATTTTTGTATTGGGTTGTTTGTTTTATTAATATTAAGCTGCATGAGCTGTTTATATATATTGGAGATTAAACCTTTGTCCATTGATTCGTTTGTGAACGTTTTCGCCCATTCTGAGGGTTGCCTTTTTCCATTCCCGTTTTTTTAACAAAGAAAGAAAGAAAGCAAAAGAAGCAGAACACTAATGTGCGTGAAATATGCCTCTTGAAACTGTCGTTTTGAAATATGGACGTCTTTTGAATTTTTTGGTCGATATATGACCCCAGGATTTGTTTTCAGGGCAGGTGTCATTTACAGGCCTGTAATGATTTGGAATATCCACTGACCATTAGCGCTGGGATTAAAGCTGCAGTTGTGAGAAACGGCCACAAGGTGGCAGCAGTTCTCCCTTACCAAATCTGGTTACTAGGGCAGCAGAGCCTCAATGGAAGTCGCGTTCTAGATTGGAATGTAGAACGGAATGTGCCAGGAGAAGGCCCCTCAAGTGTGTCTCACTACTTCTTGTTCTTGTTTTTAATTTAATTTTTTATTTTTTTATTACAGCATGTTTGAGTACAACGTTTAGCTTGTTGTAGGTGTGCCAGAGGTGGTTCTTTTACACATATACATATGTCTGTTCTTCCTGGGATCCTTTTCCCATGTACGTTATGACAGAATGTTGAGTAGTCTTCTCTTGGTACTCCGTAGGTCTTTGGTGATTATATACGTCTACTGTGTTTGTATATGTCTGTTAACCCCAATATCGTAATGAATTCAATCCTCACACCTTTCCTTTGGTGAACCATAAGTTTGTTTAATGAATCTGTGATTGCCCTTCTCCGTGGAAATATCTGCCCTGGTATCAATTTATAGGTAACACCTATAAGTGATATGATACGATATGTGTCTTTCACTCTCTGACTTACTCCAAGTCACGTGATTACCTCGAGACTCATCTACGGTGCTGCGAATGGCATTGTGTCCTTTTTTTCCGTGGCGAATATTGTGTCTTAGCGAGGTCCATTTTCTGAAATGTGATTCCCTGAGGGCTGAGGATTAGCTGCCCTGGGCAGCCTGACCCTGCCGGCAAGCCCTACCCAGGTGTGCCTGAGTTGAGGTCAATATAAACAGCACTCCAGGCAGCAATAGCCCCTGCAGCTGTGCCTGACTCCATATTCTCTGCCCCGTCAGCAGTCTCGGGGCTGTGCTGGTGGGAGGGTGGGAGGGTCCACGGCTTTGTGGGTGGCCCGGTGTGAGTGGGGCTCTGCTGGACTTTCGGCAGGAGTTGCCAGGCTGCCACCTGTAAAGAAGAGGATGTGTCACCCATAACTTCCACTGGAATATCTCTCCGGGCTGAGGTGTGGGAGGAAAAAAAAGAGTGGGGGCCGGGACAGGAGGGGTATCTCAGGCAGGGCAATGGAAATCTTCCAGAAGAGCGCCCGTGGCCAGGACCATCCTGGCTGACCTGCAGGCACCAAGTTGGCCTGCGTGCCGTCGCTGGTGTGGCTCCACGGCCCTCCCTCTAAGCTTTCAAGCCCTTGTACATATTCAGGTGTTTCACCTGGGATGGGTGGGAACAGTTCAGCAGCATCTGGCCTGGGGCTCAGCTCACGTTTACTCACAGAGGCCTGGGCACGGTCCCCCAGCTTTGCAATAAGGACGCTCCTTGCGTGGGCGGGTGGGGCTGCTGGCTGTATGGGAGATGATTCCCCACCTCTGACCAATTTCAGAATTGTTTACCACTGGAGCAAGTGCCTTGGTAGTGTTTTCCTCTGTATAACTGTTAGGTTCAATTTTTTTTTTCTTTTTTGGTTCAAGTTAGATTTTATTCCTCTTTTATGTATTTATAGATATAAGCATGGAAATAATTCATTGTTATATATACATCAGTGTGAATGGAAGAACTTTTTTTCTGTTTTATTTTTACATTTTATTTTTAAAAATTTTGAAATTTAATTTTGCTTATTTTTTTATACAGTAGGTTATTATTAGTTATCTATTTTATGCATATACATGTATACAGGTCAATCCCAATCTCCCAACTCATCCCACCACCACCACCCCATGGCTTCCCACACTTTGTGACCATACGTCTGTTCTCTACCTCTGTGTCTCTATTTCTGCCCTGCAAACCAGTTCATCTGTACCATTTTTCTAGGTTCCACATATAGGCATTAGTATACAATATTTGTTTTTCTCTTTCTGACTTACTTCACTCTGTATGACAGTCTCTAGATCCATCAACTTCTCTACAAATGACCCAGTTTCATTCCTTTTTATGGCTGAGTAATATTCCATTTTATATATGTACCACATCTTTATCCATTCGTCTGTCTGTGGGCATTTAGGTTGCTTCCATTACCTGGCTATTGTAAATAGTGCTGCAATGAACATTGTGGTGAATGTGTCTTTGTGATTTATGGTTTTCTCTGGGTATATGCCCAGAAGTGGGATTGCTGGATCCTATGGTAATTCTCTTTTTAGTTTTTTAAAGGAACCTCCATACTCTTCTCCATAGTGACTGTATCAATTTACATTCCCACCAATAGCGGAAGAGGGTTCCTTTTGTCCACACCCTCCCCAGAATTTGGTGTTTGTAGATTATCTGATGATGCCGATTCTAACAGGTGTGAGGTCTTACCTCATTGTAGTTTTGATTTGCATTTCTCTAATAATTAGTGATGTTGAGCAGCTTCTCATGTGCGTCTTGGCCATCTCTGTGACTTCTTTGAAGAAACGTCTCTTTAGATCTTCTGCCCATTTTTGTATTGGGTTGTTTGTTTTATTAATATTAAGCTGCATGAGCTGTTTATATATATTGGAGATTAAACCTTTGTCCATTGATTCGTTTGTGAACGTTTTCGCCCATTCTGAGGGTTGCCTTTTTCCATTCCCGTTTTTTTAACAAAGAAAGAAAGAAAGCAAAAGAAGCAGAACACTAATGTGCGTGAAATATGCCTCTTGAAACTGTCGTTTTGAAATATGGACGTCTTTTGAATTTTTTGGTCGATATATGACCCCAGGATTTGTTTTCAGGGCAGGTGTCATTTACAGGCCTGTAATGATTTGGAATATCCACTGACCATTAGCGCTGGGATTAAAGCTGCAGTTGTGAGAAACGGCCACAAGGTGGCAGCAGTTCTCCCTTACCAAATCTGGTTACTAGGGCAGCAGAGCCTCAATGGAAGTCGCGTTCTAGATTGGAATGTAGAACGGAATGTGCCAGGAGAAGGCCCCTCAAGTGTGTCTCACTACTTCTTGTTCTTGTTTTTAATTTAATTTTTTATTTTTTTATTACAGCATGTTTGAGTACAACGTTTAGCTTTTTGTAGGTGTGCCAGAGGTGGTTCTTTTACACATATACATATGTCTGTTCTTCCTGGGATCCTTTTCCCATGTACGTTATGACAGAATGTTGAGTAGTCTTCTCTTGGTACTCCGTAGGTCTTTGGTGATTATATACGTCTACTGTGTTTGTATATGTCTGTTAACCCCAATATCGTAATGAATTCAATCCTCACACCTTTCCTTTGGTGAACCATAAGTTTGTTTAATGAATCTGTGATTGCCCTTCTCCGTGGAAATATCTGCCCTGGTATCAATTTATAGGTAACACCTATAAGTGATATGATACGATATGTGTCTTTCACTCTCTGACTTACTCCAAGTCACGTGATTACCTCGAGACTCATCTACGGTGCTGCGAATGGCATTGTGTCCTTTTTTTCCGTGGCGAATATTGTGTCTTAGCGAGGTCCATTTTCTGCAATGTGATTCCCTGAGGGCTGAGGATTAGCTGCCCTGGGCAGCCTGACCCTGCCGGCAAGCCCTCCCCAGGTGTGCCTGGGTTGAGGTCAATATAAACAGCACTCCAGGCAGCAATAGACCCTGCAGCTGTGCCTGACTCCATATTCTCTGCCCCGTCAGCAGTCTCGGGGCTGTGCTGGTGGGAGGGTGGGAGGGTCCACGGCTTTGTGGGTGGCCCAGTGTTTGTGGGGCTCTGCTGGACTTTCGGCAGGAGTTGCCAGGCTGCCACCTGTAAAGAAGAGGATGTGTCACCCATAACTTCCACTGGAATATCTCTCCGGGCTGAGGTGTGGAAGGAAAAAAAGGAGTGGGGGCCGGGACAGGAGGGGTATCTCAGGCAGGGCAATGGAAAGCTTCCAGAAGAGCGCCCGTGGCCAGGACCATCCTGGCTGACCTGCAGGCACCAAGTTGGCCTGCGTGCCGTCGCTGGTGTGGCTCCACGGCCCTCCCTCTAGGCTTTCAAGCCCTTGTACATATTCAGGTGTTTCACCTGGGAAGGGTGGGAACAGTTCAGCAGCATCTGGCCTGGGGCTCAGCTCACGTTTACTCACAGAGGCCTGGGCACGGTCCCCCAGCTTTGCAATAAGGACGCTCCTTGCGTGGGCGGGTGGGGCTGCTGGCTGTATGGGAGATGATTCCCCACCTCTGACCAATTTCAGAATTGTTTACCACTGGAGCAAGTGCCTTGGTAGTGTTTTCCTCTGTATAACTGTTAGGTTCAATTTTTTTTTTCTTTTTTGGTTCAAGTTAGATTTTATTCCTCTTTTATGTATTTATAGATATAAGCATGGAAATAATTCATTGTTATATATACATCAGTGTGAATGGAAGAACTTTTTTTCTGTTTTATTTTTACATTTTATTTTTAAAAATTTTGAAATTTAATTTTGCTTATTTTTTTATACAGTAGGTTATTATTAGTTATCTATTTTATGCATATACATGTATACAGGTCAATCCCAATCTCCCAACTCATCCCACCACCACCACCCCATGGCTTCCCACACTTTGTGTCCATACGTCTGTTCTCTACCTCTGTGTCTCTATTTCTGCCCTGCAAACCAGTTCATCTGTACCATTTCTCTAGGTTCCACATATAGGCATTAATATACAATATTTGTTTTTCTCTTTCTGACTTACTTCACTCTGTATGACAGTCTCTAGATCCATCAACTTCTCTACAAATGACCCAGTTTCATTCCTTTTTATGGCTGAGTAATATTCCATTTTATATATGTACCACATCTTTATCCATTCGTCTGTCTGTGGGCATTTAGGTTGCTTCCATTACCTGGCTATTGTAAATAGTGCTGCAATGAACATTGTGGTGAATGTGTCTTTGTGATTTATGGTTTTCTCTGGGTATATGCCCAGAAGTGGAATTGCTGGATCCTATGGTAATTCTCTTTTTAGTTTTTTAAAGGAACCTCCATACTGTTCTCCATAGTGACTGTATCAATTTACATTCCCACCAATAGTGGAAGAGGGTTCCTTTTGTCCACACCCTCCCCAGAATTTGTTGTTTGTACATTATCTGATGATGCCGATTCTAACAGGTGTGAGGTCTTACCTCATTGTAGTTTTGATTTGCATTTCTCTAATAATTAGTGATGTTGAGCAGCTTCTCATGTGCGTCTTGGCCATCTCTGTGACTTCTTTGAAGAAACGTCTCTTTAGATCTTCTGCCCATTTTTGTATTGGGTTGTTTGTTTTATTAATATTAAGCTGCATGAGCTGTTTATATATATTGGAGATTAAACCTTTGTCCATTGATTCGTTTGTGAACGTTTTCGCCCATTCTGAGGGTTGCCTTCTTCCATTCCCGTTTTTTTAACAAAGAAAGAAAGAAAGCAAAAGAAGCAGAACACTAATGTGCGTGAAATATGCCTCTTGAAACTGTCGTTTTGAAATATGGACGTCTTTTGAATTTTTTGGTAGATATATGACCCCAGGATTTGTTTTCAGGGCAGGTGTCATTTACAGGCCTGTAATGATTTGGAATATCCACTGACCATTAGCGCTGGGATTAAAGCTGCAGTTGTGAGAAACGGCCACAAGGTGGCAGCAGTTCTCCCTTACCAAATCTGGTTACTAGGGCAGCAGAGCCTCAATGGAAGTCGCGTTCTAGATTGGAATGTAGAACGGAATGTGCCAGGAGAAGGCCCCTCAAGTGTGTCTCACTACTTCTTGTTCTTGTTTTTAATTTAATTTTTTATTTTTTTATTACAGCATGTTTGAGTACAGCGTTTAGCTTGTTGTAGGTGTGCCAGAGGTGGTTCTTTTACACATATACATATGTCTGTTCTTCCTGGGATCCTTTTCCCATGTACGTTATGACAGAATGTTGAGTAGTCTTCTCTTGGTACTCCGTAGGTCTTTGGTGATTATATACGTCTACTGTGTTTGTATATGTCTTTTAACCCCAATATCGTAATGAATTCAATCCTCACACCTTTCCTTTGGTGAACCATAAGTTTGTTTAATGAATCTGTGATTGCCCTTCTCCGTGGAAATATCTGCCCTGGTATCAATTTATAGGTAACACCTATAAGTGATATGATACGATATGTGTCTTTCACTCTCTGACTTACTCCAAGTCACGTGATTACCTCGAGACTCATCTACGGTGCTGCGAATGGCATTGTGTCCTTTTTTTCCTTGGCGAATATTCTGTCTTAGCGAGGTCCATTTTCTGCATTGTGATTCCCTGAGGGCTGAGGATTAGCTGCCCTGGGCAGGCTGACCCTGCCGGCAAGCCCTCCCCAGGTGTGCCTGGGTTGAGGTCAATATAAACAGCACTCCAGGCAGCAATAGACCCTGCAGCTGTGCCTGACTCCATATTCTCTGCCCCGTCAGAAGTCTCGGGGCTGTGCTGGTGGGAGGGTGGGAGGGTCCACGGCTTTGTGGGTGGCCCAGTGTGAGTGGGGCTCTGCTGGACTTTCGGCAGGAGTTGCCAGGCTGCCACCTGTAAAGAAGAGGATGTGTCACCCATAACTTCCACTGGAATATCTCTCCGGGCTGAGGTGAGGAAGGAAAAAAAGGAGTGGGGGCCGGGACAGGAGCGGTATCACAGGCAGGGCAATGGAAAGCTTCCAGAAGAGCGCCCGTGGCCAGGACCATCCTGGCTGACCTGCAGGCACCAAGTTGGCCTGCGTGCCGTCGCTGGTGTGGCTCCACGGCCCTCCCTCTAGGCTTTCAAGCCCTTGTACATATTCAGGTGTTTCACCTGGGAAGGGTGGGAACAGTTCAGCATCATCTGGCCTGGGGCTCAGCTCACGTTTACTCACAGAGGCCTGGGCACGGTCCCCCAGCTTTGCAATAAGGACGCTCCTTGCGTGGGCGGGTGGGGCTGCTGGCTGTATGGGAGATGATTCCCCACCTCTGACCAATTTCAGAATTGTTTACCACTGGAGCAAGTGCCTTGGTAGTGTTTTCCTCTGTATAACTGTTAGGTTCAATTTTTTTTTTCTTTTTTGGTTCAAGTTAGATTTTATTCCTCTTTTATGTATTTATAGATATAAGCATGGAAATAATTCATTGTTATATATACATCAGTGTGAAAGGAAGAACTTTTTTTCTGTTTTATTTTTACATTTTATTTTTAAAAATTTTGAAATTTAATTTTGCTTATTTTTTTATACAGTAGGTTATTATTAGTTATCTATTTTATGCATATACATGTATACAGGTCAATCCCAATCTCCCAACTCATCCCACCACCACCACCCCATGGCTTCCCACACTTTGTGTCCATACGTCTGTTCTCTACCTCTGTGTCTCTATTTCTGCCCTGCAAACCAGTTCATCTGTACCATTTTTCTAGGTTCCACATATAGGCATTAGTATACAATATTTGTTTTTCTCTTTCTGACTTACTTCACTCTGTATGACAGTCTCTAGATCCATCAACTTCTCTACAAATGACCCAGTTTCATTCCTTTTTATGGCTGAGTAATATTCCATTTTATATATGTACCACATCTTTATCCATTCGTCTGTCTGTGGGCATTTAGGTTGCTTCCATTACCTGGCTATTGTAAATAGTGCTGCAATGAACATTGTGGTGAATGTGTCTTTGTGATTTATGGTTTTCTCTGGGTATATGCCCAGAAGTGGGATTGCTGGATCCTATGGTAATTCTCTTTTTAGTTTTTTAAAGGAACCTCCATACTGTTCTCCATAGTGACTGTATCAATTTACATTCCCACCAATAGCGGAAGAGGGTTCCTTTTGTCCACACCCTCCCCAGAATTTGTTGTTTCTACATTATCTGATGATGCCGATTCTAACAGGTGTGAGGTCTTACCTCATTGTAGTTTTGATTTGCATTTCTCTAATAATTAGTGATGTTGAGCAGCTTCTCATGTGCGTCTTGGCCATCTCTGTGACTTCTTTGAAGAAACGTCTCTTTAGATCTTCTGCCCATTTTTGTATTGGGTTGTTTGTTTTATTAATATTAAGCTGCATGAGCTGTTTATATATATTGGAGATTAAACCTTTGTCCATTGATTCGTTTGTGAACGTTTTCGCCCATTCTGAGGGTTGCCTTTTTCCATTCCCGTTTTTTTAACAAAGAAAGAATGAAAGCAAAAGAAGCAGAACACTAATGTGCGTGAAATATGCCTCTTGAAACTGTCGTTTTGAAATATGGACGTCTTTTGAATTTTTTGGTCGATATATGACCCCAGGATTTGTTTTCAGGGCAGGTGTCATTTACAGGCCTGTAATGATTTGGAATATCCACTGACCATTAGCGCTGGGATTAAAGCTGCAGTTGTGAGAAATGGCCACAAGGTGGCAGCAGTTCTCCCTTACCAAATCTGGTTACTAGGGCAGCAGAGCCTCAATGGAAGTCGCGTTCTAGATTGGAATGTAGAACGGAATGTGCCAGGAGAAGGCCCCTCAAGTGTGTCTCACTACTTCTTGTTCTTGTTTTTAATTTAATTTTTTATTTTTTTATTACAGCATGTTTGAGTACAACGTTTAGCTTGTTGTAGGTGTGCCAGAGGTGGTTCTTTTACACATATACATATGTCTGTTCTTCCTGGGATCCTTTTCCCATGTACGTTATGACAGAATGTTGAGTAGTCTTCTCTTGGTACTCCGTAGGTCTTTGGTGATTATATACGTCTACTGTTTTTCTATATGTCTGTTAACCCCAATATCGTAATGAATTCAATCCTCACACCTTTCCTTTGGTGAACCATAAGTTTGTTTAATGAATCTGTGATTGCCCTTCTCCGTGGAAATATCTGCCCTGGTATCAATTTATAGGTAACACCTATAAGTGATATGATACGATATGTGTCTTTCACTCTCTGACTTACTCCAAGTCACGTGATTACCTCGAGACTCATCTACGGTGCTGCGAATGGCATTGTGTCCTTTTTTTCCTTGGCGAATATTGTGTCTTAGCGAGGTCCATTTTCTGCAATGTGATTCCCTGAGGGCTGAGGATTAGCTGCCCTGGGCAGCCTGACCCTGCCGGCAAGCCCTCCCCAGGTGTGCCTGGGTTGAGGTCAATATAAACAGCACTCCAGGCAGCAATAGCCCCTGCAGCTGTGCCTGACTCCATATTCTCTGCCCCGTCAGCAGTCTCGGGGCTGTGCTGGTGGGAAGGTGGGAGGGTCCACGGCTTTGTGGGTGTCCCAGTGTTTGTGGGGCTCTGCTGGACTTTCGGCAGGAGTTGCCAGGCTGCCACCTGTAAAGAAGAGGATGTGTCACCCATAACTTCCACTGGAATATCTCTCCGGGCTGAGGTGTGGAAGGAAAAAAAGGAGTGGGGGCCGGGACAGGAGGGGTATCTCAGGCAGGGCAATGGAAAGCTTCCAGAAGAGCGCCCGTGGCCAGGACCATCCTGGCTGACCTGCAGGCACCAAGTTGGCCTGCGTGCCGTCGCTGGTGTGGCTCCACGGCCCTCCCTCTAGGCTTTCAAGCCCTTGTACATATTCAGGTGTTTCACCTGGGAAGGGTGGGAACAGTTCAGCAGCATCTGGCCTGGGGCTCAGCTCACGTTTACTCACAGAGGCCTGGGCACGGTCCCCCAGCTTTGCAATAAGGACGCTCCTTGCGTGGGCGGGTGGGGCTGCTGGCTGTATGGGAGATGATTCCCCACCTCTGACCAATTTCAGAATTGTTTACCACTGGAGCAAGTGCCTTGGTAGTGTTTTCCTCTGTATAACTGTTAGGTTCAATTTTTTTTTTCTTTTTTGGTTCAAGTTAGATTTTATTCCTCTTTTATGTATTTATAGATATAAGCATGGAAATAATTCATTGTTATATATACATCAGTGTGAATGGAAGAACTTTTTTTCTGTTTTATTTTTACATTTTATTTTTAAAAATTTTGAAATTTAATTTTGCTTATTTTTTTATACAGTAGGTTATTATTAGTTATCTATTTTATGCATATACATGTATACAGGTCAATCCCAATCTCCCAACTCATCCCACCACCACCACCCCATGGCTTCCCACACTTTGTGTCCATACGTCTGTTCTCTACCTCTGTGTCTCTATTTCTGCCCTGCAAACCAGTTCATCTGTACCATTTCTCTAGGTTCCACATATAGGCATTAATATACAATATTTGTTTTTCTCTTTCTGACTTACTTCACTCTGTATGACAGTCTCTAGATCCATCAACTTCTCTACAAATGACCCAGTTTCATTCCTTTTTATGGCTGAGTAATATTCCATTTTATATATGTACCACATCTTTATCCATTCGTCTGTCTGTGGGCATTTAGGTTGCTTCCATTACCTGGCTATTGTAAATAGTGCTGCAATGAACATTGTGGTGAATGTGTCTTTGTGATTTATGGTTTTCTCTGGGTATATGCCCAGAAGTGGGATTGCTGGATCCTATGGTAATTCTCTTTTTAGTTTTTTAAAGGAACCTCCATACTGTTCTCCATAGTGACTGTATCAATTTACATTCCCACCAATAGCGGAAGAGGGTTCCTTTTGTCCACACCCTCCCCAGAATTTGTTGTTTGTACATTATCTGATGATGCCGATTCTAACAGGTGTGAGGTCTTACCTCATTGTAGTTTTGATTTGCATTTCTCTAATAATTAGTGATGTTGAGCAGCTTCTCATGTGCGTCTTGGCCATCTCTGTGACTTCTTTGAAGAAACGTCTCTTTAGATCTTCTGCCCATTTTTGTATTGGGTTGTTTGTTTTATTAATATTAAGCTGCATGAGCTGTTTATATATATTGGAGATTAAACCTTTGTCCATTGATTCGTTTGTGAACGTTTTCGCCCATTCTGAGGGTTGCCTTTTTCCATTCCCGTTTTTTTAACAAAGAAAGAAAGAAAGCAAAAGAAGCAGAACACTAATGTGCGTGAAATATGCCTCTTGAAACTGTCGTTTTGAAATATGGACGTCTTTTGAATTTTTTGGTCGATATATGACCCCAGGATTTGTTTTCAGGGCAGGTGTCATTTACAGGCCTGTAATGATTTGGAATATCCACTGACCATTAGCGCTGGGATTAAAGCTGCAGTTGTGAGAAACGGCCAAAAGGTGGCAGCAGTTCTCCCTTACCAAATCTGGTTACTAGGGCAGCAGAGCCTCAATGGAAGTCGCGTTCTAGATTGGAATGTAGAACGGAATGTGCCAGGAGAAGGCCCCTCAAGTGTGTCTCACTACTTCTTGTTCTTGTTTTTAATTTAATTTTTTATTTTTTTATTACAGCATGTTTGAGTACAGCGTTTAGCTTGTTGTAGGTGTGCCAGAGGTGGTTCTTTTACACATATACATATGTCTGTTCTTCCTGGGATCCTTTTCCCATGTACGTTATGACAGAATGTTGAGTAGTCTTCTCTTGGTACTCCGTAGGTCTTTGGTGATTATATACGTCTACTGTGTTTGTATATGTCTTTTAACCCCAATATCGTAATGAATTCAATCCTCACACCTTTCCTTTGGTGAACCATAAGTTTGTTTAATGAATCTGTGATTGCCCTTCTCCGTGGAAATATCTGCCCTGGTATCAATTTATAGGTAACACCTATAAGTGATATGATACGATATGTGTCTTTCACTCTCTGACTTACTCCAAGTCACGTGATTACCTCGAGACTCATCTACGGTGCTGCGAATGGCATTGTGTCCTTTTTTTCCTTGGCGAATATTCTGTCTTAGCGAGGTCCATTTTCTGCATTGTGATTCCCTGAGGGCTGAGGATTAGCTGCCCTGGGCAGGCTGACCCTGCCGGCAAGCCCTCCCCAGGTGTGCCTGGGTTGAGGTCAATATAAACAGCACTCCAGGCAGCAATAGACCCTGCAGCTGTGCCTGACTCCATATTCTCTGCCCCGTCAGAAGTCTCGGGGCTGTGCTGGTGGGAGGGTGGGAGGGTCCACGGCTTTGTGGGTGGCCCAGTGTGAGTGGGGCTCTGCTGGACTTTCGGCAGGAGTTGCCAGGCTGCCACCTGTAAAGAAGAGGATGTGTCACCCATAACTTCCACTGGAATATCTCTCCGGGCTGAGGTGAGGAAGGAAAAAAAGGAGTGGGGGCCGGGACAGGAGCGGTATCACAGGCAGGGCAATGGAAAGCTTCCAGAAGAGCGCCCGTGGCCAGGACCATCCTGGCTGACCTGCAGGCACCAAGTTGGCCTGCGTGCCGTCGCTGGTGTGGCTCCACGGCCCTCCCTCTAGGCTTTCAAGCCCTTGTACATATTCAGGTGTTTCACCTGGGAAGGGTGGGAACAGTTCAGCATCATCTGGCCTGGGGCTCAGCTCACGTTTACTCACAGAGGCCTGGGCACGGTCCCCCAGCTTTGCAATAAGGACGCTCCTTGCGTGGGCGGGTGGGGCTGCTGGCTGTATGGGAGATGATTCCCCACCTCTGACCAATTTCAGAATTGTTTACCACTGGAGCAAGTGCCTTGGTAGTGTTTTCCTCTGTATAACTGTTAGGTTCAATTTTTTTTTTCTTTTTTGGTTCAAGTTAGATTTTATTCCTCTTTTATGTATTTATAGATATAAGCATGGAAATAATTCATTGTTATATATACATCAGTGTGAAAGGAAGAACTTTTTTTCTGTTTTATTTTTACATTTTATTTTTAAAAATTTTGAAATTTAATTTTGCTTATTTTTTTATACAGTAGGTTATTATTAGTTATCTATTTTATGCATATACATGTATACAGGTCAATCCCAATCTCCCAACTCATCCCACCACCACCACCCCATGGCTTCCCACACTTTGTGTCCATACGTCTGTTCTCTACCTCTGTGTCTCTATTTCTGCCCTGCAAACCAGTTCATCTGTACCATTTTTCTAGGTTCCACATATAGGCATTAGTATACAATATTTGTTTTTCTCTTTCTGACTTACTTCACTCTGTATGACAGTCTCTAGATCCATCAACTTCTCTACAAATGACCCAGTTTCATTCCTTTTTATGGCTGAGTAATATTCCATTTTATATATGTACCACATCTTTATCCATTCGTCTGTCTGTGGGCATTTAGGTTGCTTCCATTACCTGGCTATTGTAAATAGTGCTGCAATGAACATTGTGGTGAATGTGTCTTTGTGATTTATGGTTTTCTCTGGGTATATGCCCAGAAGTGGGATTGCTGGATCCTATGGTAATTCTCTTTTTAGTTTTTTAAAGGAACCTCCATACTGTTCTCCATAGTGACTGTATCAATTTACATTCCCACCAATAGCGGAAGAGGGTTCCTTTTGTCCACACCCTCCCCAGAATTTGTTGTTTCTACATTATCTGATGATGCCGATTCTAACAGGTGTGAGGTCTTACCTCATTGTAGTTTTGATTTGCATTTCTCTAATAATTAGTGATGTTGAGCAGCTTCTCATGTGCGTCTTGGCCATCTCTGTGACTTCTTTGAAGAAACGTCTCTTTAGATCTTCTGCCCATTTTTGTATTGGGTTGTTTGTTTTATTAATATTAAGCTGCATGAGCTGTTTATATATATTGGAGATTAAACCTTTGTCCATTGATTCGTTTGTGAACGTTTTCGCCCATTCTGAGGGTTGCCTTTTTCCATTCCCGTTTTTTTAACAAAGAAAGAATGAAAGCAAAAGAAGCAGAACACTAATGTGCGTGAAATATGCCTCTTGAAACTGTCGTTTTGAAATATGGACGTCTTTTGAATTTTTTGGTCGATATATGACCCCAGGATTTGTTTTCAGGGCAGGTGTCATTTACAGGCCTGTAATGATTTGGAATATCCACTGACCATTAGCGCTGGGATTAAAGCTGCAGTTGTGAGAAATGGCCACAAGGTGGCAGCAGTTCTCCCTTACCAAATCTGGTTACTAGGGCAGCAGAGCCTCAATGGAAGTCGCGTTCTAGATTGGAATGTAGAACGGAATGTGCCAGGAGAAGGCCCCTCAAGTGTGTCTCACTACTTCTTGTTCTTGTTTTTAATTTAATTTTTTATTTTTTTATTACAGCATGTTTGAGTACAACGTTTAGCTTGTTGTAGGTGTGCCAGAGGTGGTTCTTTTACACATATACATATGTCTGTTCTTCCTGGGATCCTTTTCCCATGTACGTTATGACAGAATGTTGAGTAGTCTTCTCTTGGTACTCCGTAGGTCTTTGGTGATTATATACGTCTACTGTTTTTCTATATGTCTGTTAACCCCAATATCGTAATGAATTCAATCCTCACACCTTTCCTTTGGTGAACCATAAGTTTGTTTAATGAATCTGTGATTGCCCTTCTCCGTGGAAATATCTGCCCTGGTATCAATTTATAGGTAACACCTATAAGTGATATGATACGATATGTGTCTTTCACTCTCTGACTTACTCCAAGTCACGTGATTACCTCGAGACTCATCTACGGTGCTGCGAATGGCATTGTGTCCTTTTTTTCCTTGGCGAATATTGTGTCTTAGCGAGGTCCATTTTCTGCAATGTGATTCCCTGAGGGCTGAGGATTAGCTGCCCTGGGCAGCCTGACCCTGCCGGCAAGCCCTCCCCAGGTGTGCCTGGGTTGAGGTCAATATAAACAGCACTCCAGGCAGCAATAGCCCCTGCAGCTGTGCCTGACTCCATATTCTCTGCCCCGTCAGCAGTCTCGGGGCTGTGCTGGTGGGAAGGTGGGAGGGTCCACGGCTTTGTGGGTGTCCCAGTGTTTGTGGGGCTCTGCTGGACTTTCGGCAGGAGTTGCCAGGCTGCCACCTGTAAAGAAGAGGATGTGTCACCCATAACTTCCACTGGAATATCTCTCCGGGCTGAGGTGTGGAAGGAAAAAAAGGAGTGGGGGCCGGGACAGGAGGGGTATCTCAGGCAGGGCAATGGAAAGCTTCCAGAAGAGCGCCCGTGGCCAGGACCATCCTGGCTGACCTGCAGGCACCAAGTTGGCCTGCGTGCCGTCGCTGGTGTGGCTCCACGGCCCTCCCTCTAGGCTTTCAAGCCCTTGTACATATTCAGGTGTTTCACCTGGGAAGGGTGGGAACAGTTCAGCAGCATCTGGCCTGGGGCTCAGCTCACGTTTACTCACAGAGGCCTGGGCACGGTCCCCCAGCTTTGCAATAAGGACGCTCCTTGCGTGGGCGGGTGGGGCTGCTGGCTGTATGGGAGATGATTCCCCACCTCTGACCAATTTCAGAATTGTTTACCACTGGAGCAAGTGCCTTGGTAGTGTTTTCCTCTGTATAACTGTTAGGTTCAATTTTTTTTTTCTTTTTTGGTTCAAGTTAGATTTTATTCCTCTTTTATGTATTTATAGATATAAGCATGGAAATAATTCATTGTTATATATACATCAGTGTGAATGGAAGAACTTTTTTTCTGTTTTATTTTTACATTTTATTTTTAAAAATTTTGAAATTTAATTTTGCTTATTTTTTTATACAGTAGGTTATTATTAGTTATCTATTTTATGCATATACATGTATACAGGTCAATCCCAATCTCCCAACTCATCCCACCACCACCACCCCATGGCTTCCCACACTTTGTGTCCATACGTCTGTTCTCTACCTCTGTGTCTCTATTTCTGCCCTGCAAACCAGTTCATCTGTACCATTTCTCTAGGTTCCACATATAGGCATTAATATACAATATTTGTTTTTCTCTTTCTGACTTACTTCACTCTGTATGACAGTCTCTAGATCCATCAACTTCTCTACAAATGACCCAGTTTCATTCCTTTTTATGGCTGAGTAATATTCCATTTTATATATGTACCACATCTTTATCCATTCGTCTGTCTGTGGGCATTTAGGTTGCTTCCATTACCTGGCTATTGTAAATAGTGCTGCAATGAACATTGTGGTGAATGTGTCTTTGTGATTTATGGTTTTCTCTGGGTATATGCCCAGAAGTGGGATTGCTGGATCCTATGGTAATTCTCTTTTTAGTTTTTTAAAGGAACCTCCATACTGTTCTCCATAGTGACTGTATCAATTTACATTCCCACCAATAGCGGAAGAGGGTTCCTTTTGTCCACACCCTCCCCAGAATTTGTTGTTTGTACATTATCTGATGATGCCGATTCTAACAGGTGTGAGGTCTTACCTCATTGTAGTTTTGATTTGCATTTCTCTAATAATTAGTGATGTTGAGCAGCTTCTCATGTGCGTCTTGGCCATCTCTGTGACTTCTTTGAAGAAACGTCTCTTTAGATCTTCTGCCCATTTTTGTATTGGGTTGTTTGTTTTATTAATATTAAGCTGCATGAGCTGTTTATATATATTGGAGATTAAACCTTTGTCCATTGATTCGTTTGTGAACGTTTTCGCCCATTCTGAGGGTTGCCTTTTTCCATTCCCGTTTTTTTAACAAAGAAAGAAAGAAAGCAAAAGAAGCAGAACACTAATGTGCGTGAAATATGCCTCTTGAAACTGTCGTTTTGAAATATGGACGTCTTTTGAATTTTTTGGTCGATATATGACCCCAGGATTTGTTTTCAGGGCAGGTGTCATTTACAGGCCTGTAATGATTTGGAATATCCACTGACCATTAGCGCTGGGATTAAAGCTGCAGTTGTGAGAAACGGCCAAAAGGTGGCAGCAGTTCTCCCTTACCAAATCTGGTTACTAGGGCAGCAGAGCCTCAATGGAAGTCGCGTTCTAGATTGGAATGTAGAACGGAATGTGCCAGGAGAAGGCCCCTCAAGTGTGTCTCACTACTTCTTGTTCTTGTTTTTAATTTAATTTTTTATTTTTTTATTACAGCATGTTTGAGTACAGCGTTTAGCTTGTTGTAGGTGTGCCAGAGGTGGTTCTTTTACACATATACATATGTCTGTTCTTCCTGGGATCCTTTTCCCATGTACGTTATGACAGAATGTTGAGTAGTCTTCTCTTGGTACTCCGTAGGTCTTTGGTGATTATATACGTCTACTGTGTTTGTATATGTCTGTTAACCCCAATATCGTAATGAATTCAATCCTCACACCTTTCCTTTGGTGAACCATAAGTTTGTTTAATGAATCTGTGATTGCCCTTCTCCGTGGAAATATCTGCCCTGGTATCAATTTATAGGTAACACCTATAAGTGATATGATACGATATGTGTCTTTCACTCTCTGACTTACTCCAAGTCACGTGATTACCTCGAGACTCATCTACGGTGCTGCGAATGGCATTGTGTCCTTTTTTTCCTTGGCGAATATTCTGTCTTAGCGAGGTCCATTTTCTGCAATGTGATTCCCTGAGGGCTGAGGATTAGCTGCCCTGGGCAGGCTGACCCTGCCGGCAAGCCCTCCCCAGGTGTGCCTGGGTTGAGGTCAATATAAACAGCACTCCAGGCAGCAATAGACCCTGCAGCTGTGCCTGACTCCATATTCTCTGCCCCGTCAGAAGTCTCGGGGCTGTGCTGGTGGGAGGGTGGGAGGGTCCACGGCTTTGTGGGTGGCCCAGTGTGAGTGGGGCTCTGCTGGACTTTCGGTAGGAGTTGCCAGGCTGCCACCTGTAAAGAAGAGGATGTGTCACCCATAACTTCCACTGGAATATCTCTCCGGGCTGAGGTGAGGAAGGAAAAAAAGGAGTGGGGGCCGGGACAGGAGGGGTATCTCAGGCAGGGCAATGGAAAGCTTCCAGAAGAGCGCCCGTGGCCAGGACCATCCTGGCTGACCTGCAGGCACCAAGTTGGCCTGCGTGCCGTCGCTGGTGTGGCTCCACGGCCCTCCCTCTAGGCTTTCAAGCCCTTGTACATATTCAGGTGTTTCACCTGGGAAGGGTGGGAACAGTTCAGCAGCATCTGGCCTGGGGCTCAGCTCACGTTTACTCACAGAGGCCTGGGCACGGTCCCCCAGCTTTGCAATAAGGACGCTCCTTGCGTGGGCGGGTGGGGCTGCTGGCTGTATGGGAGATGATTCCCCACCTCTGACCAATTTCAGAATTGTTTACCACTGGAGCAAGTGCCTTGGTAGTGTTTTCCTCTGTATAACTGTTAGGTTCAATTTTTTTTTTCTTTTTTGGTTCAAGTTAGATTTTATTCCTCTTTTATGTATTTATAGATATAAGCATGGAAATAATTCATTGTTATATATACATCAGTGTGAATGGAAGAACTTTTTTTCTGTTTTATTTTTACATTTTATTTTTAAAAATTTTGAAATTTAATTTTGCTTATTTTTTTATACAGTAGGTTATTATTAGTTATCTATTTTATGCATATACATGTATACAGGTCAATCCCAATCTCCCAACTCATCCCACCACCACCACCCCATGGCTTCCCACACTTTGTGTCCATACGTCTGTTCTCTACCTCTGTGTCTCTATTTCTGCCCTGCAAACCAGTTCATCTGTACCATTTTTCTAGGTTCCACATATAGGCATTAGTATACAATATTTGTTTTTCTCTTTCTGACTTACTTCACTCTGTATGACAGTCTCTAGATCCATCAACTTCTCTACAAATGACCCAGTTTCATTCCTTTTTATGGCTGAGTAATATTCCATTTTATATATGTACCACATCTTTATCCATTCGTCTGTCTGTGGGCATTTAGGTTGCTTCCATTACCTGGCTATTGTAAATAGTGCTGCAATGAACATTGTGGTGAATGTGTCTTTGTGATTTATGGTTTTCTCTGGGTATATGCCCAGAAGTGGGATTGCTGGATCCTATGGTAATTCTCTTTTTAGTTTTTTAAAGGAACCTCCATACTGTTCTCCATAGTGACTGTATCAATTTACATTCCCACCAATAGCGGAAGAGGGTTCCTTTTGTCCACACCCTCCCCAGAATTTGTTGTTTGTACATTATCTTATGATGCCGATTCTAACAGGTGTGAGGTCTTACCTCATTGTAGTTTTGATTTGCATTTCTCTAATAATTAGTGATGTTGAGCAGCTTCTCATGTGCGTCTTGGCCATCTCTGTGACTTCTTTGAAGAAACGTCTCTTTAGATCTTCTGCCCATTTTTGTATTGGGTTGTTTGTTTTATTAATATTAAGCTGCATGAGCTGTTTATATATATTGGAGATTAAACCTTTGTCCATTGATTCGTTTGTGAACGTTTTCGCCCATTCTGAGGGTTGCCTTTTTCCATTCCCGTTTTTTTAACAAAGAAAGAAAGAAAGCAAAAGAAGCAGAACACTAATGTGCGTGAAATATGCCACTTGAAACTGTCGTTTTGAAATATGGACGTCTTTTGAATTTTTTGGTCGATATATGACCCCAGGATTTGTTTTCAGGGCAGGTGTCATTTACAGGCCTGTAATGATTTGGAATATCCACTGACCATTAGCGCTGGGATTAAAGCTGCAGTTGTGAGAAATGGCCACAAGGTGGCAGCAGTTCTCCCTTACCAAATCTGGTTACTAGGGCAGCAGAGCCTCAATGGAAGTCGCGTTCTAGATTGGAATGTAGAACGGAATGTGCCAGGAGAAGGCCCCTCAAGTGTGTCTCACTACTTCTTGTTCTTGTTTTTAATTTAATTTTTTATTTTTTTATTACAGCATGTTTGAGTACAACGTTTAGCTTGTTGTAGGTGTGCCAGAGGTGGTTCTTTTACACATATACATATGTCTGTTCTTCCTGGGATCCTTTTCCCATGTACGTTATGACAGAATGTTGAGTAGTCTTCTCTTGGTACTCCGTAGGTCTTTGGTGATTATATACGTCTACTGTTTTTCTATATGTCTGTTAACCCCAATATCGTAATGAATTCAATCCTCACACCTTTCCTTTGGTGAACCATAAGTTTGTTTAATGAATCTGTGATTGCCCTTCTCCGTGGAAATATCTGCCCTGGTATCAATTTATAGGTAACACCTATAAGTGATATGATACGATATGTGTCTTTCACTCTCTGACTTACTCCAAGTCACGTGATTACCTCGAGACTCATCTACGGTGCTGCGAATGGCATTGTGTCCTTTTTTTCCGTGGCGAATATTGTGTCTTAGCGAGGTCCATTTTCTGCAATGTGATTCCCTGAGGGCTGAGGATTAGCTGCCCTGGGCAGCCTGACCCTGCCGGCAAGCCCTCCCCAGGTGTGCCTGGGTTGAGGTCAATATAAACAGCACTCCAGGCAGCAATAGCCCCTTCAGCTGTGCCTGACTCCATATTCTCTGCCCCGTCAGCAGTCTCGGGGCTGTGCTGGTGGGAGGGTGGGAGGGTCCACGGCTTTGTGGGTGGCCCAGTGTTTGTGGGGCTCTGCTGGACTTTCGGCAGGAGTTGCCAGGCTGCCACCTGTAAAGAAGAGGATGTGTCACCCATCACTTCCACTGGAATATCTCTCCGGGCTGAGGTGTGGAAGGAAAAAAAGGAGTGGGGGCCGGGACAGGAGGGGTATCTCAGGCAGGGCAATGGAAAGCTTCCAGAAGAGCGCCCGTGGCCAGGACCATCCTGGCTGACCTGCAGGCACCAAGTTGGCCTGCGTGCCGTCGCTGGTGTGGCTCCACGGCCCTCCCTCTAGGCTTTCAAGCCCTTGTACATATTCAGGTGTTTCACCTGGGAAGGGTGGGAACAGTTCAGCAGCATCTGGCCTGGGGCTCAGCTCACGTTTACTCACAGAGGCCTGGGCACGGTCCCCCAGCTTTGCAATAAGGACGCTCCTTGCGTGGGCGGGTGGGGCTGCTGGCTGTATGGGAGATGATTCCCCACTTCTGACCAATTTCAGAATTGTTTACCACTGGAGCAAGTGCCTTGGTAGTGTTTTCCTCTGTATAACTGTTAGGTTCAATTTTTTTTTTCTTTTTTGGTTCAAGTTAGATTTTATTCCTCTTTTATGTATTTATAGATATAAGCATGGAAATAATTCATTGTTATATATACATCAGTGTGAATGGAAGAACTTTTTTTCTGTTTTATTTTTACATTTTATTTTTAAAAATTTTGAAATTTAATTTTGTTTATTTTTTTATACAGTAGGTTATTATTAGTTATCTATTTTATGCATATACATGTATACAGGTCAATCCCAATCTCCCAACTCATCCCACCACCACCACCCCATGGCTTCCCCCACTTTGTGTCCATACGTCTGTTCTCTACCTCTGTGTCTCTATTTCTGCCCTGCAAACCAGTTCATCTGTACCATTTCTGTAGGTTCCACATATAGGCATTAATATACAATATTTGTTTTTCTCTTTCTGACTTACTTCACTCTGTATGACAGTCTCTAGATCCATCAACTTCTCTACAAATGACCCAGTTTCATTCCTTTTTATGGCTGAGTAATATTCCATTTTATATATGTACCACATCTTTATCCATTCGTCTGTCTGTGGCCATTTAGGTTGCTTCCATTACCTGGCTATTGTAAATAGTGCTGCAATGAACATTGTGGTGAATGTGTCTTTGTGATTTATGGTTTTCTCTGGGTATATGCCCAGAAGTGGGATTGCTGGATCCTATGGTAATTCTCTTTTTAGTTTTTTAAAGGAACCTCCATACTGTTCTCCATAGTGACTGTATCAATTTACATTCCCACCAATAGCGGAAGAGGGTTCCTTTTGTCCACACCCTCCCCAGAATTTGTTGTTTGTACATTATCTGATGATGCCGATTCTAACAGGTGTGAGGTCTTACCTCATTGTAGTTTTGATTTGCATTTCTCTAATAATTAGTGATGTTGAGCAGCTTCTCATGTGCGTCTTGGCCATCTCTGTGACTTCTTTGAAGAAACGTCTCTTTAGATCTTCTGCCCATTTTTGTATTGGGTTGTTTGTTTTATTAATATTAAGCTGCATGAGCTGTTTATATATATTGGAGATTAAACCTTTGTCCATTGATTCGTTTGTGAACGTTTTCGCCCATTCTGAGGGTTGCCTTCTTCCATTCCCGTTTTTTTAACAAAGAAAGAAAGAAAGCAAAAGAAGCAGAACACTAATGTGCGTGAAATATGCCTCTTGAAACTGTCGTTTTGAAATATGGACGTCTTTTGAATTTTTTGGTCGATATATGACCCCAGGATTTGTTTTCAGGGCAGGTGTCATTTACAGGCCTGTAATGATTTGGAATATCCACTGACCATTAGCGCTGGGATTAAAGCTGCAGTTGTGAGAAACGGCCACAAGGTGGCAGCAGTTCTCCCTTATCAAATCTGGTTACTAGGGCAGCAGAGCCTCAATGGAAGTCGCGTTCTAGATTGGAATGTAGAACGGAATGTGCCAGGAGAAGGCCCCTCAAGTGTGTCTCACTACTTCTTGTTCTTGTTTTTAATTTAATTTTTAATTTTTTTATTACAGCATGTTTGAGTACAGCGTTTAGCTTGTTGTAGGTGTGCCAGAGGTGGTTCTTTTACACATATACATATGTCTGTTCTTCCTGGGATCCTTTTCCCATGTACGTTATGACAGAATGCTGAGTAGTCTTCTCTTGGTACTCCGTAGGTCTTTGGTGATTATATACGTCTACTGTGTTTGTATATGTCTGTTAACCCCAATATCGTAATGAATTCAATCCTCACACCTTTCCTTTGGTGAACCATAAGTTTGTTTAATGAATCTGTGATTGCCCTTCTCCGTGGAAATATCTGCCCTGGTATCAATTTATAGGTAACACCTATAAGTGATATGATACGATATGTGTCTTTCACTCTCTGACTTACTCCAAGTCACGTGATTACCTCGAGACTCATCTACGGTGCTGCGAATGGCATTGTGTCCTTTTTTTCCTTGGCGAATATTCTGTCTTAGCGAGGTCCATTTTCTGCAATGTGATTCCCTGAGGGCTGAGGATTAGCTGCCCTGGGCAGGCTGACCCTGCCGGCAAGCCCTCCCCAGGTGTGCCTGGGTTGAGGTCAATATAAACAGCACTCCAGGCAGCAATAGACCCTGCAGCTGTGCCTGACTCCATATTCTCTGCCCCGTCAGCAGTCTCGGGGCTGTGCTGGTGGGAGGGTGGGAGGGTCCACGGCTTTGTGGGTGGCCCAGTGTGAGTGGGGCTCTGCTGGACTTTCGGCAGGAGTTGCCAGGCTGCCACCTGTAAAGAAGAGGATGTGTCACCCATAACTTCCACTGGAATATCTCTCCGGGCTGAGGTGAGGAAGGAAAAAAAGGAGTGGGGGCCGGGACAGGAGGGGTATCTCAGGCAGGGCAATGGAAAGCTTCCAGAAGAGCGCCCGTGGCCAGGACCATCCTGGCTGACCTGCAGGCACCAAGTTGGCCTGCGTGCCGTCGCTGGTGTGGCTCCACGGCCCTCCCTCTAGGCTTTCAAGCCCTTGTACATATTCAGGTGTTTCACCTGGGAAGGGTGGGAACAGTTCAGCAGCATCTGGCCTGGGGCTCAGCTCACGTTTACTCACAGAGGCCTGGGCACGGTCCCCCAGCTTTGCAATAAGGACGCTCCTTGCGTGGGCGGGTGGGGCTGCTGGCTGTATGGGAGATGATTCCCCACCTCTGACCAATTTCAGAATTGTTTACCACTGGAGCAAGTGCCTTGGTAGTGTTTTCCTCTGTATAACTGTTAGGTTCAATTTTTTTTTTCTTTTTTGGTTCAAGTTAGATTTTATTCCTCTTTTATGTATTTATAGATATAAGCATGGAAATAATTCATTGTTATATATACATCAGTGTGAATGGAAGAACTTTTTTTCTGTTTTATTTTTACATTTTATTTTTAAAAATTTTGAAATTTAATTTTGCTTATTTTTTTATACAGTAGGTTATTATTAGTTATCTATTTTATGCATATACATGTATACAGGTCAATCCCAATCTCCCAACTCATCCCACCACCACCACCCCATGGCTTCCCACACTTTGTGTCCATACGTCTGTTCTCTACCTCTGTGTCTCTATTTCTGCCCTGCAAACCAGTTCATCTGTACCATTTTTCTAGGTTCCACATATAGGCATTAGTATACAATATTTGTTTTTCTCTTTCTGACTTACTTCACTCTGTATGACAGTCTCTAGATCCATCAACTTCTCTACAAATGACCCAGTTTCATTCCTTTTTATGGCTGAGTAATATTCCATTTTATATATGTACCACATCTTTATCCATTCGTCTGTCTGTGGGCATTTAGGTTGCTTCCATTACCTGGCTATTGTAAATAGTGCTGCAATGAACATTGTGGTGAATGTGTCTTTGTGATTTATGGTTTTCTCTGGGTATATGCCCAGAAGTGGGATTGCTGGATCCTATGGTAATTCTCTTTTTAGTTTTTTAAAGGAACCTCCATACTGTTCTCCATAGTGACTGTATCAATTTACATTCCCACCAATAGCGGAAGAGGGTTCCTTTTGTCCACACCCTCCCCAGAATTTGTTGTTTGTACATTATCTGATGATGCCGATTCTAACAGGTGTGAGGTCTTACCTCATTGTAGTTTTGATTTGCATTTCTCTAATAATTAGTGATGTTGAGCAGCTTCTCATGTGCGTCTTGGCCATCTCTGTGACTTCTTTGAAGAAACGTCTCTTTAGATCTTCTGCCCATTTTTGTATTGGGTTGTTTGTTTTATTAATATTAAGCTGCATGAGCTGTTTATATATATTGGAGATTAAACCTTTGTCCATTGATTCGTTTGTGAACGTTTTCGCCCATTCTGAGGGTTGCCTTTTTCCATTCCCGTTTTTTTAACAAAGAAAGAAAGAAAGCAAAAGAAGCAGAACACTAATGTGCGTGAAATATGCCTCTTGAAACTGTCGTTTTGAAATATGGACGTCTTTTGAATTTTTTGGTCGATATATGACCCCAGGCTTTGTTTTCAGGGCAGGTGTCATTTACAGGCCTGTAATGATTTGGAATATCCACTGACCATTAGCGCTGGGATTAAAGCTGCAGTTGTGAGAAATGGCCACAAGGTGGCAGCAGTTCTCCCTTACCAAATCTGGTTACTAGGGCAGCAGAGCCTCAATGGAAGTCGCGTTCTAGATTGGAATGTAGAACGGAATGTGCCAGGAGAAGGCCCCTCAAGTGTGTCTCACTACTTCTTGTTCTTGTTTTTAATTTAATTTTTTATTTTTTTATTACAGCATGTTTGAGTACAACGTTTAGCTTGTTGTAGGTGTGCCAGAGGTGGTTCTTTTACACATATACATATGTCTGTTCTTCCTGGGATCCTTTTCCCATGTACGTTATGACAGAATGTTGAGTAGTCTTCTCTTGGTACTCCGTAGGTCTTTGGTGATTATATACGTCTACTGTGTTTGTATATGTCTGTTAACCCCAATATCGTAATGAATTCAATCCTCACACCTTTCCTTTGGTGAACCATAAGTTTGTTTAATGAATCTGTGATTGCCCTTCTCCGTGGAAATATCTGCCCTGGTATCAATTTATAGGTAACACCTATAAGTGATATGATACGATATGTGTCTTTCACTCTCTGACTTACTCCAAGTCACGTGATTACCTCGAGACTCATCTACGGTGCTGCGAATGGCATTGTGTCCTTTTTTTCCTTGGCGAATATTGTGTCTTAGCGAGGTCCATTTTCTGCAATGTGATTCCCTGAGGGCTGAGGATTAGCTGCCCTGGGCAGCCTGACCCTGCCGGCAAGCCCTCCCCAGGTGTGCCTGGGTTGAGGTCAATATAAACAGCACTCCAGGCAGCAATAGCCCCTGCAGCTGTGCCTGACTCCATATTCTCTGCCCCGTCAGCAGTCTCGGGGCTGTGCTGGTGGGAGGGTGGGAGGGTCCACGGCTTTGTGGGTGGCCCAGTGTTTGTGGGGCTCTGCTGGACTTTCGGCAGGAGTTGCCAGGCTGCCACCTGTAAAGAAGAGGATGTGTCACCCATAACTTCCACTGGAATATCTCTCCGGGCTGAGGTGTGGAAGGAAAAAAAGGAGTGGGGGCCGGGACAGGAGGGGTATCTCAGGCAGGGCAATGGAAAGCTTCCAGAAGAGCGCCCGTGGCCAGGACCATCCTGGCTGACCTGCAGGCACCAAGTTGGCCTGCGTGCCGTCGCTGGTGTGGCTCCACGGCCCTCCCTCTAGGCTTTCAAGCCCTTGTACATATTCAGGTGTTTCACCTGGGAAGGGTGGGAACAGTTCAGCAGCATCTGGCCTGGGGCTCAGCTCACGTTTACTCACAGAGGCCTGGGCACGGTCCCCCAGCTTTGCAATAAGGACGCTCCTTGCGTGGGCGGGTGGGGCTGCTGGCTGTATGGGAGATGATTCCCCACCTCTGACCAATTTCAGAATTGTTTACCACTGGAGCAAGTGCCTTGGTAGTGTTTTCCTCTGTATAACTGTTAGGTTCAATTTTTTTTTTCTTTTTTGGTTCAAGTTAGATTTTATTCCTCTTTTATGTATTTATAGATATAAGCATGGAAATAATTCATTGTTATATATACATCAGTGTGAATGGAAGAACTTTTTTTCTGTTTTATTTATACATTTTATTTTTAAAAATTTTGAAATTTAATTTTGCTTATTTTTTTATACAGTAGGTTATTATTAGTTATCTATTTTATGCATATACATGTATACAGGTCAATCCCAATCTCCCAACTCATCCCACCACCACCACCCCATGGCTTCCCACACTTTGTGTCCATACGTCTGTTCTCTACCTCTGTGTCTCTATTTCTGCCCTGCAAACCAGTTCATCTGTACCATTTCTCTAGGTTCCACATATAGGCATTAGTATACAATATTTGTTTTTCTCTTTCTGACTTACTTCACTCTGTATGACAGTCTCTAGATCCATCAACTTCTCTACAAATGACCCAGTTTCATTCCTTTTTATGGCCGAGTAATATTCCATTTTATATATGTACCACATCTTTATCCATTCGTCTGTCTGTGGGCATTTAGGTTGCTTCCATTACCTGGCTATTGTAAATAGTGCTGCAATGAACATTGTGGTGAATGTGTCTTTGTGATTTATGGTTTTCTCTGGGTATATGCCCAGAAGTGGGATTGCTGGATCCTATGGTAATTCTCTTTTTAGTTTTTTAAAGGAACCTCCATACTGTTCTCCATAGTGACTGTATCAATTTACATTCCCACCAATAGCGGAAGAGGGTTCCTTTTGTCCACACCCTCCCCAGAATTTGTTGTTTGTACATTATCTGATGATGCCGATTCTAACAGGTGTGAGGTCTTACCTCATTGTAGTTTTGATTTGCATTTCTCTAATAATTAGTGATGTTGAGCAGCTTCTCATGTGCGTCTTGGCCATCTCTGTGACTTCTTTGAAGAAACGTCTCTTTAGATCTTCTGCCCATTTTTGTATTGGGTTGTTTGTTTTATTAATATTAAGCTGCATGAGCTGTTTATATATATTGGAGATTAAACCTTTGTCCATTGATTCGTTTGTGAACGTTTTCGCCCATTCTGAGGGTTGCCTTCTTCCATTCCCGTTTTTTTAACAAAGAAAGAAAGAAAGCAAAAGAAGCAGAACACTAATGTGCGTGAAATATGCCTCTTGAAACTGTCGTTTTGAAATATGGACGTCTTTTGAATTTTTTGGTAGATATATGACCCCAGGATTTGTTTTCAGGGCAGGTGTCATTTACAGGCCTGTAATGATTTGGAATATCCACTGACCATTAGCGCTGGGATTAAAGCTGCAGTTGTGAGAAACGGCCACAAGGTGGCAGCAGTTCTCCCTTACCAAATCTGGTTACTAGGGCAGCAGAGCCTCAATGGAAGTCGCGTTCTAGATTGGAATGTAGAACGGAATGTGCCAGGAGAAGGCCCCTCAAGTGTGTCTCACTACTTCTTGTTCTTGTTTTTAATTTAATTTTTAATTTTTTTATTACAGCATGTTTGAGTACAGCGTTTAGCTTGTTGTAGGTGTGCCAGAGGTGGTTCTTTTACACATATACATATGTCTGTTCTTCCTGGGATCCTTTTCCCATGTACGTTATGACAGAATGTTGAGTAGTCTTCTCTTGGTACTCCGTAGGTCTTTGGTGATTATATACGTCTACTGTGTTTGTATATGTCTGTTAACCCCAATATCGTAATGAATTCAATCCTCACACCTTTCCTTTGGTGAACCATAAGTTTGTTTAATGAATCTGTGATTGCCCTTCTCCGTGGAAATATCTGCCCTGGTATCAATTTATAGGTAACACCTATAAGTGATATGATACGATATGTGTCTTTCACTCTCTGACTTACTCCAAGTCACGTGATTACCTCGAGACTCATCTACGGTGCTGCGAATGGCATTGTGTCCTTTTTTTCCTTGGCGAATATTCTGTCTTAGCGAGGTCCATTTTCTGCAATGTGATTCCCTGAGGGCTGAGGATTAGCTGCCCTGGGCAGGCTGACCCTGCCGGCAAGCCCTCCCCAGGTGTGCCTGGGTTGAGGTCAATATAAACAGCACTCCAGGCAGCAATAGACCCTGCAGCTGTGCCTGACTCCATATTCTCTGCCCCGTCAGAAGTCTCGGGGCTGTGCTGGTGGGAGGGTGGGAGGGTCCACGGCTTTGTGGGTGGCCCAGTGTGAGTGGGGCTCTGCTGGACTTTCGGCAGGAGTTGCCAGGCTGCCACCTGTAAAGAAGAGGATGTGTCACCCATAACTTCCACTGGAATATCTCTCCGGGCTGAGGTGAGGAAGGAAAAAAAGGAGTGGGGGCCGGGACAGGAGGGGTATCTCAGGCAGGGCAATGGAAAGCTTCCAGAAGAGCGCCCGTGGCCAGGACCATCCTGGCTGACCTGCAGGCACCAAGTTGGCCTGCGTGCCGTCGCTGGTGTGGCTCCACGGCCCTCCCTCTAGGCTTTCAAGCCCTTGTACATATTCAGGTGTTTCACCTGGGAAGGGTGGGAACAGTTCAGCAGCATCTGGCCTGGGGCTCAGCTCACGTTTACTCACAGAGGCCTGGGCACGGTCCCCCAGCTTTGCAATAAGGACGCTCCTTGCGTGGGCGGGTGGGGCTGCTGGCTGTATGGGAGATGATTCCCCACCTCTGACCAATTTCAGAATTGTTTACCACTGGAGCAAGTGCCTTGGTAGTGTTTTCCTCTGTATAACTGTTAGGTTCAATTTTTTTTTTCTTTTTTGGTTCAAGTTAGATTTTATTCCTCTTTTATGTATTTATAGATATAAGCATGGAAATAATTCATTGTTATATATACATCAGTGTGAATGGAAGAACTTTTTTTCTGTTTTATTTTTACATTTTATTTTTAAAAATTTTGAAATTTAATTTTGCTTATTTTTTTATACAGTAGGTTATTATTAGTTATCTATTTTATGCATATACATGTATACAGGTCAATCCCAATCTCCCAACTCATCCCACCACCACCACCCCATGGCTTCCCACACTTTGTGTCCATACGTCTGTTCTCTACCTCTGTGTCTCTATTTCTGCCCTGCAAACCAGTTCATCTGTACCATTTCTCTAGGTTCCACATATAGGCATTAATATACAATATTTGTTTTTCTCTTTCTGACTTACTTCACTCTGTATGACAGTCTCTAGATCCATCAACTTCTCTACAAATGACCCAGTTTCATTCCTTTTTATGGCTGAGTAATATTCCATTTTATATATGTACCACATCTTTATCCATTCGTCTGTCTGTGGGCATTTAGGTTGCTTCCATTACCTGGCTATTGTAAATAGTGCTGCAATGAACATTGTGGTGAATGTGTCTTTGTGATTTATGGTTTTCTCTGGGTATATGCCCAGAAGTGGGATTGCTGGATCCTATGGTAATTCTCTTTTTAGTTTTTTAAAGGAACCTCCATACTGTTCTCCATAGTGACTGTATCAATTTACATTCCCACCAATAGCGGAAGAGGGTTCCTTTTGTCCACACCCTCCCCAGAATTTGTTGTTTGTACATTATCTGATGATGCCGATTCTAACAGGTGTGAGGTCTTACCTCATTGTAGTTTTGATTTGCATTTCTCTAATAATTAGTGATGTTGAGCAGCTTCTCATGTGCGTCTTGGCCATCTCTGTGACTTCTTTGAAGAAACGTCTCTTTAGATCTTCTGCCCATTTTTGTATTGGGTTGTTTGTTTTATTAATATTAAGCTGCATGAGCTGTTTATATATATTGGAGATTAAACCTTTGTCCATTGATTCGTTTGTGAACGTTTTCGCCCATTCTGAGGGTTGCCTTTTTCCATTCCCGTTTTTTTAACAAAGAAAGAAAGAAAGCAAAAGAAGCAGAACACTAATGTGCGTGAAATATGCCTCTTGAAACTGTCGTTTTGAAATATGGACGTCTTTTGAATTTTTTGGTCGATATATGACCCCAGGATTTGTTTTCAGGGCAGGTGTCATTTACAGGCCTGTAATGATTTGGAATATCCACTGACCATTAGCGCTGGGATTAAAGCTGCAGTTGTGAGAAATGGCCACAAGGTGGCAGCAGTTCTCCCTTACCAAATCTGGTTACTAGGGCAGCAGAGCCTCAATGGAAGTCGCGTTCTAGATTGGAATGTAGAACGGAATGTGCCAGGAGAAGGCCCCTCAAGTGTGTCTCACTACTTCTTGTTCTTGTTTTTAATTTAATTTTTTATTTTTTTATTACAGCATGTTTGAGTACAACGTTTAGCTTGTTGTAGGTGTGCCAGAGGTGGTTCTTTTACACATATACATATGTCTGTTCTTCCTGGGATCCTTTTCCCATGTACGTTATGGCAGAATGTTGAGTAGTCTTCTCTTGGTACTCCGTAGGTCTTTGGTGATTATATACGTCTACTGTGTTTGTATATGTCTGTTAACCCCAATATCGTAATGAATTCAATCCTCACACCTTTCCTTTGGTGAACCATAAGTTTGTTTAATGAATCTGTGATTGCCCTTCTCCGTGGAAATATCTGCCCTGGTATCAATTTATAGGTAACACCTATAAGTGATATGATACGATATGTGTCTTTCACTCTCTGACTTACTCCAAGTCACGTGATTACCTCGAGACTCATCTACGGTGCTGCGAATGGCATTGTGTCCTTTTTTTCCTTGGCGAATATTGTGTCTTAGCGAGGTCCATTTTCTGCAATGTGATTCCCTGAGGGCTGAGGATTAGCTGCCCTGGGCAGCCTGACCCTGCCGGCAAGCCCTCCCCAGGTGTGCCTGGGTTGAGGTCAATATAAACAGCACTCCAGGCAGCAATAGCCCCTGCAGCTGTGCCTGACTCCATATTCTCTGCCCCGTCAGCAGTCTCGGGGCTGTGCTGGTGGGAGGGTGGGAGGGTCCACGGCTTTGTGGGTGGCCCAGTGTTTGTGGGGCTCTGCTGGACTTTCGGCAGGAGTTGCCAGGCTGCCACCTGTAAAGAAGAGGATGTGTCACCCATAACTTCCACTGGAATATCTCTCCGGGCTGAGGTGTGGAAGGAAAAAAAGGAGTGGGGGCCGGGACAGGAGGGGTATCTCAGGCAGGGCAATGGAAAGCTTCCAGAAGAGCGCCCGTGGCCAGGACCATCCTGGCTGACCTGCAGGCACCAAGTTGGCCTGCGTGCCGTCGCTGGTGTGGCTCCACGGCCCTCCCTCTAGGCTTTCAAGCCCTTGTACATATTCAGGTGTTTCACCTGGGAAGGGTGGGAACAGTTCAGCAGCATCTGGCCTGGGGCTCAGCTCACGTTTACTCACAGAGGCCTGGGCACGGTCCCCCAGCTTTGCAATAAGGACGCTCCTTGCGTGGGCGGGTGGGGCTGCTGGCTGTATGGGAGATGATTCCCCACCTCTGACCAATTTCAGAATTGTTTACCACTGGAGCAAGTGCCTTGGTAGTGTTTTCCTCTGTATAACTGTTAGGTTCAATTTTTTTTTTTCTTTTTTGGTTCAAGTTAGATTTTATTCCTCTTTTATGTATTTATAGATATAAGCATGGAAATAATTCATTGTTATATATACATCAGTGTGAATGGAAGAACTTTTTTTCTGTTTTATTTTTACATTTTATTTTTAAAAATTTTGAAATTTAATTTTGCTTATTTTTTTATACAGTAGGTTATTATTAGTTATCTATTTTATGCATATACATGTATACAGGTCAATCCCAATCTCCCAACTCATCCCACCACCACCACCCCATGGCTTCCCACACTTTGTGTCCATACGTCTGTTCTCTACCTCTGTGTCTCTATTTCTGCCCTGCAAACCAGTTCATCTGTACCATTTTTCTAGGTTCCACATATAGGCATTAGTATACAATATTTGTTTTTCTCTTTCTGACTTACTTCACTCTGTATGACAGTCTCTAGATCCATCAACTTCTCTACAAATGACCCAGTTTCATTCCTTTTTATGGCCGAGTAATATTCCATTTTATATATGTACCACATCTTTATCCATTCGTCTGTCTGTGGGCATTTAGGTTGCTTCCATTACCTGGCTATTGTAAATAGTGCTGCAATGAACATTGTGGTGAATGTGTCTTTGTGATTTATGGTTTTCTCTGGGTATATGCCCAGAAGTGGGATTGCTGGATCCTATGGTAATTCTCTTTTTAGTTTTTTAAAGGAACCTCCATACTGTTCTCCATAGTGACTGTATCAATTTACATTCCCACCAATAGCGGAAGAGGGTTCCTTTTGTCCACACCCTCCCCAGAATTTGTTGTTTGTACATTATCTGATGATGCCGATTCTAACAGGTGTGAGGTCTTACCTCATTGTAGTTTTGATTTGCATTTCTCTAATAATTAGTGATGTTGAGCAGCTTCTCATGTGCGTCTTGGCCATCTCTGTGACTTCTTTGAAGAAACGTCTCTTTAGATCTTCTGCCCATTTTTGTATTGGGTTGTTTGTTTTATTAATATTAAGCTGCATGAGCTGTTTATATATATTGGAGATTAAACCTTTGTCCATTGATTCGTTTGTGAACGTTTTCGCCCATTCTGAGGGTTGCCTTCTTCCATTCCCGTTTTTTTAACAAAGAAAGAAAGAAAGCAAAAGAAGCAGAACACTAATGTGCGTGAAATATGCCTCTTGAAACTGTCGTTTTGAAATATGGACGTCTTTTGAATTTTTTGGTCGATATATGACCCCAGGATTTGTTTTCAGGGCAGGTGTCATTTACAGGCCTGTAATGATTTGGAATATCCACTGACCATTAGCGCTGGGATTAAAGCTGCAGTTGTGAGAAACGGCCACAAGGTGGCAGCAGTTCTCCCTTACCAAATCTGGTTACTAGGGCAGCAGAGCCTCAATGGAAGTCGCGTTCTAGATTGGAATGTAGAACGGAATGTGCCAGGAGAAGGCCCCTCAAGTGTGTCTCACTACTTCTTGTTCTTGTTTTTAATTTAATTTTTAATTTTTTTATTACAGCATGTTTGAGTACAGCGTTTAGCTTGTTGTAGGTGTGCCAGAGGTGGTTCTTTTACACATATACATATGTCTGTTCTTCCTGGGATCCTTTTCCCATGTACGTTATGACAGAATGTTGAGTAGTCTTCTCTTGGTACTCCGTAGGTCTTTGGTGATTATATACGTCTACTGTGTTTGTATATGTCTGTTAACCCCAATATCGTAATGAATTCAATCCTCACACCTTTCCTTTGGTGAACCATAAGTTTGTTTAATGAATCTGTGATTGCCCTTCTCCGTGGAAATATCTGCCCTGGTATCAATTTATAGGTAACACCTATAAGTGATATGATACGATATGTGTCTTTCACTCTCTGACTTACTCCAAGTCACGTGATTACCTCGAGACTCATCTACGGTGCTGCGAATGGCATTGTGTCCTTTTTTTCCGTGGCGAATATTGTGTCTTAGCGAGGTCCATTTTCTGCAATGTGATTCCCTGAGGGCTGAGGATTAGCTGCCCTGGGCAGCCTGACCCTGCCGGCAAGCCCTCCCCAGGTGTGCCTGGGTTGAGGTCAATATAAACAGCACTCCAGGCAGCAATAGCCCCTGCAGCTGTGCCTGACTCCATATTCTCTGCCCCGTCAGCAGTCTCGGGGCTGTGCTGGTGGGAGGGTGGGAGGGTCCACGGCTTTGTGGGTGGCCCAGTGTTTGTGGGGCTCTGCTGGACTTTCGGCAGGAGTTGCCAGGCTGCCACCTGTAAAGAAGAGGATGTGTCACCCATAACTTCCACTGGAATATCTCTCCGGGCTGAGGTGTGGAAGGAAAAAAAGGAGTGGGGGCCGGGACAGGAGGGGTATCTCAGGCAGGGCAATGGAAAGCTTCCAGAAGAGCGCCCGTGGCCAGGACCATCCTGGCTGACCTGCAGGCACCAAGTTGGCCTGCGTGCCGTCGCTGGTGTGGCTCCACGGCCCTCCCTCTAGGCTTTCAAGCCCTTGTACATATTCAGGTGTTTCACCTGGGAAGGGTGGGAACAGTTCAGCAGCATCTGGCCTGGGGCTCAGCTCACGTTTACTCACAGAGGCCTGGGCACGGTCCCCCAGCTTTGCAATAAGGACGCTCCTTGCGTGGGCGGGTGGGGCTGCTGGCTGTATGGGAGATGATTCCCCACCTCTGACCAATTTCAGAATTGTTTACCACTGGAGCAAGTGCCTTGGTAGTGTTTTCCTCTGTATAACTGTTAGGTTCAATTTTTTTTTTTCTTTTTTGGTTCAAGTTAGATTTTATTCCTCTTTTATGTATTTATAGATATAAGCATGGAAATAATTCATTGTTATATATACATCAGTGTGAATGGAAGAACTTTTTTTCTGTTTTATTTTTACATTTTATTTTTAAAAATTTTGAAATTTAATTTTGCTTATTTTTTTATACAGTAGGTTATTATTAGTTATCTATTTTATGCATATACATGTATACAGGTCAATCCCAATCTCCCAACTCATCCCACCACCACCACCCCATGGCTTCCCACACTTTGTGTCCATACGTCTGTTCTCTACCTCTGTGTCTCTATTTCTGCCCTGCAAACCAGTTCATCTGTACCATTTTTCTAGGTTCCACATATAGGCATTAGTATACAATATTTGTTTTTCTCTTTCTGACTTACTTCACTCTGTATGACAGTCTCTAGATCCATCAACTTCTCTACAAATGACCCAGTTTCATTCCTTTTTATGGCTGAGTAATATTCCATTTTATATATGTACCACATCTTTATCCATTCGTCTGTCTGTGGGCATTTAGGTTGCTTCCATTACCTGGCTATTGTAAATAGTGCTGCAATGAACATTGTGGTGAATGTGTCTTTGTGATTTATGGTTTTCTCTGGGTATATGCCCAGAAGTGGGATTGCTGGATCCTATGGTAATTCTCTTTTTAGTTTTTTAAAGGAACCTCCATACTGTTCTCCATAGTGACTGTATCAATTTACATTCCCACCAATAGCGGAAGAGGGTTCCTTTTGTCCACACCCTCCCCAGAATTTGTTGTTTGTACATTATCTGATGATGCCGATTCTAACAGGTGTGAGGTCTTACTTCATTGTAGTTTTGATTTGCATTTCTCTAATAATTAGTGATGTTGAGCAGCTTCTCATGTGCGTCTTGGCCATCTCTGTGACTTCTTTGAAGAAACGTCTCTTTAGATCTTCTGCCCATTTTTGTATTGGGTTGTTTGTTTTATTAATATTAAGCTGCATGAGCTGTTTATATATATTGGAGATTAAACCTTTGTCCATTGATTCGTTTGTGAACGTTTTCGCCCATTCTGAGGGTTGCCTTTTTCCATTCCCGTTTTTTTAACAAAAAAAGAAAGAAAGCCAAAGAAGCAGAACACTAATGTGCGTGAAATATGCCTCTTGAAACTGTCGTTTTGAAATATGGACGTCTTTTGAATTTTTTGGTCGATATATGACCCCAGGATTTGTTTTCAGGGCAGGTGTCATTTACAGGCCTGTAATGATTTGGAATATCCACTGACCATTAGCGCTGGGATTAAAGCTGCAGTTGTGAGAAATGGCCACAAGGTGGCAGCAGTTCTCCCTTACCAAATCTGGTTACTAGGGCAGCAGAGCCTCAATGGAAGTCGCGTTCTAGATTGGAATGTAGAACGGAATGTGCCAGGAGAAGGCCCCTCAAGTGTGTCTCACTACTTCTTGTTCTTGTTTTTAATTTAATTTTTTATTTTTTTATTACAGCATGTTTGAGTACAACGTTTAGCTTGTTGTAGGTGTGCCAGAGGTGGTTCTTTTACACATATACATATGTCTGTTCTTCCTGGGATCCTTTTCCCATGTACGTTATGACAGAATGTTGAGTAGTCTTCTCTTGGTACTCCGTAGGTCTTTGGTGATTATATACGTCTACTGTTTTTCTATATGTCTGTTAACCCCAATATCGTAATGAATTCAATCCTCACACCTTTCCTTTGGTGAACCATAAGTTTGTTTAATGAATCTGTGATTGCCCTTCTCCGTGGAAATATCTGCCCTGGTATCAATTTATAGGTAACACCTATAAGTGATATGATACGATATGTGTCTTTCACTCTCTGACTTACTCCAAGTCACGTGATTACCTCGAGACTCATCTACGGTGCTGCGAATGGCATTGTGTCCTTTTTTTCCGTGGCGAATATTGTGTCTTAGCGAGGTCCATTTTCTGCAATGTGATTCCCTGAGGGCTGAGGATTAGCTGCCCTGGGCAGCCTGACCCTGCCGGCAAGCCCTCCCCAGGTGTGCCTGGGTTGAGGTCAATATAAACAGCACTCCAGGCAGCAATAGCCCCTGCAGCTGTGCCTGACTCCATATTCTCTGCCCCGTCAGCAGTCTCGGGGCTGTGCTGGTGGGAGGGTGGGAGGGTCCACGGCTTTGTGGGTGGCCCAGTGTTTGTGGGGCTCTGCTGGACTTTCGGCAGGAGTTGCCAGGCTGCCACCTGTAAAGAAGAGGATGTGTCACCCATAACTTCCACTGGAATATCTCTCCGGGCTGAGGTGTGGAAGGAAAAAAAGGAGTGGGGGCCGGGACAGGAGGGGTATCTCAGGCAGGGCAATGGAAAGCTTCCAGAAGAGCGCCCGTGGCCAGGACCATCCTGGCTGACCTGCAGGCACCAAGTTGGCCTGCGTGCCGTCGCTGGTGTGGCTCCACGGCCCTCCCTCTAGGCTTTCAAGCCCTTGTACATATTCAGGTGTTTCACCTGGGAAGGGTGGGAACAGTTCAGCAGCATCTGGCCTGGGGCTCAGCTCACGTTTACTCACAGAGGCCTGGGCACGGTCCCCCAGCTTTGCAATAAGGACGCTCCTTGCGTGGGCGGGTGGGGCTGCTGGCTGTATGGGAGATGATTCCCCACCTCTGACCAATTTCAGAATTGTTTACCACTGGAGCAAGTGCCTTGGTAGTGTTTTCCTCTGTATAACTGTTAGGTTCAATTTTTTTTTTTCTTTTTTGGTTCAAGTTAGATTTTATTCCTCTTTTATGTATTTATAGATATAAGCATGGAAATAATTCATTGTTATATATACATCAGTGTGAATGGAAGAACTTTTTTTCTGTTTTATTTTTACATTTTATTTTTAAAAATTTTGAAATTTAATTTTGCTTATTTTTTTATACAGTAGGTTATTATTAGTTATCTATTTTATGCATATACATGTATACAGGTCAATCCCAATCTCCCAACTCATCCCACCACCACCACCCCATGGCTTCCCACACTTTGTGTCCATACGTCTGTTCTCTACCTCTGTGTCTCTATTTCTGCCCTGCAAACCAGTTCATCTGTACCATTTTTCTAGGTTCCACATATAGGCATTAGTATACAATATTTGTTTTTCTCTTTCTGACTTACTTCACTCTGTATGACAGTCTCTAGATCCATCAACTTCTCTACAAATGACCCAGTTTCATTCCTTTTTATGGCTGAGTAATATTCCATTTTATATATGTACCACATCTTTATCCATTCGTCTGTCTGTGGGCATTTAGGTTGCTTCCATTACCTGGCTATTGTAAATAGTGCTGCAATGAACATTGTGGTGAATGTGTCTTTGTGATTTATGGTTTTCTCTGGGTATATGCCCAGAAGTGGGATTGCTGGATCCTATGGTAATTCTCTTTTTAGTTTTTTAAAGGAACCTCCATACTGTTCTCCATAGTGACTGTATCAATTTACATTCCCACCAATAGCGGAAGAGGGTTCCTTTTGTCCACACCCTCCCCAGAATTTGTTGTTTGTACATTATCTGATGATGCCGATTCTAACAGGTGTGAGGTCTTACCTCATTGTAGTTTTGATTTGCATTTCTCTAATAATTAGTGATGTTGAGCAGCTTCTCATGTGCGTCTTGGCCATCTCTGTGACTTCTTTGAAGAAACGTCTCTTTAGATCTTCTGCCCATTTTTGTATTGGGTTGTTTGTTTTATTAATATTAAGCTGCATGAGCTGTTTATATATATTGGAGATTAAACCTTTGTCCATTGATTCGTTTGTGAACGTTTTCGCCCATTCTGAGGGTTGCCTTCTTCCATTCCCGTTTTTTTAACAAAGAAAGAAAGAAAGCAAAAGAAGCAGAACACTAATGTGCGTGAAATATGCCTCTTGAAACTGTCGTTTTGAAATATGGACGTCTTTTGAATTTTTTGGTAGATATATGACCCCAGGATTTGTTTTCAGGGCAGGTGTCATTTACAGGCCTGTAATGATTTGGAATATCCACTGACCATTAGCGCTGGGATTAAAGCTGCAGTTGTGAGAAACGGCCACAAGGTGGCAGCAGTTCTCCCTTACCAAATCTGGTTACTAGGGCAGCAGAGCCTCAATGGAAGTCGCGTTCTAGATTGGAATGTAGAACGGAATGTGCCAGGAGAAGGCCCCTCAAGTGTGTCTCACTACTTCTTGTTCTTGTTTTTAATTTAATTTTTAATTTTTTTATTACAGCATGTTTGAGTACAGCGTTTAGCTTGTTGTAGGTGTGCCAGAGGTGGTTCTTTTACACATATACATATGTCTGTTCTTCCTGGGATCCTTTTCCCATGTACGTTATGACAGAATGTTGAGTAGTCTTCTCTTGGTACTCCGTAGGTCTTTGGTGATTATATACGTCTACTGTGTTTGTATATGTCTGTTAACCCCAATATCGTAATGAATTCAATCCTCACACCTTTCCTTTGGTGAACCATAAGTTTCTTTAATGAATCTGTGATTGCCCTTCTCCGTGGAAATATCTGCCCTGGTATCAATTTATAGGTAACACCTATAAGTGATATGATACGATATGTGTCTTTCACTCTCTGACTTACTCCAAGTCACGTGATTACCTCGAGACTCATCTACGGTGCTGCGAATGGCATTGTGTCCTTTTTTTCCTTGGCGAATATTCTGTCTTAGCGAGGTCCATTTTCTGCAATGTGATTCCCTGAGGGCTGAGGATTAGCTGCCCTGGGCAGGCTGACCCTGCCGGCAAGCCCTCCCCAGGTGTGCCTGGGTTGAGGTCAATATAAACAGCACTCCAGGCAGCAATAGACCCTGCAGCTGTGCCTGACTCCATATTCTCTGCCCCGTCAGAAGTCTCGGGGCTGTGCTGGTGGGAGGGTGGGAGGGTCCACGGCTTTGTGGGTGGCCCAGTGTGAGTGGGGCTCTGCTGGACTTTCGGCAGGAGTTGCCAGGCTGCCACCTGTAAAGAAGAGGATGTGTCACCCATAACTTCCACTGGAATATCTCTCCGGGCTGAGGTGAGGAAGGAAAAAAAGGAGTGGGGGCCGGGACAGGAGGGGTATCTCAGGCAGGGCAATAGAAAGCTTCCAGAAGAGCGCCCGTGGCCAGGACCATCCTGGCTGACCTGCAGGCACCAAGTTGGCCTGCGTGCCGTCGCTGGTGTGGCTCCACGGCCCTCCCTCTAGGCTTTCAAGCCCTTGTACATATTCAGGTGTTTCACCTGGGAAGGGTGGGAACAGTTCAGCAGCATCTGGCCTGGGGCTCAGCTCACGTTTACTCACAGAGGCCTGGGCACGGTCCCCCAGCTTTGCAATAAGGACGCTCCTTGCGTGGGCGGGTGGGGCTGCTGGCTGTATGGGAGATGATTCCCCACCTCTGACCAATTTCAGAATTGTTTACCACTGGAGCAAGTGCCTTGGTAGTGTTTTCCTCTGTATAACTGTTAGGTTCAATTTTTTTTTTCTTTTTTGGTTCAAGTTAGATTTTATTCCTCTTTTATGTATTTATAGATATAAGCATGGAAATAATTCATTGTTATATATACATCAGTGTGAATGGAAGAACTTTTTTTCTGTTTTATTTTTACATTTTATTTTTAAAAATTTTGAAATTTAATTTTGCTTATTTTTTTATACAGTAGGTTATTATTAGTTATCTATTTTATGCATATACATGTATACAGGTCAATCCCAATCTCCCAACTCATCCCACCACCACCACCCCATGGCTTCCCACACTTTGTGTCCATACGTCTGTTCTCTACCTCTGTGTCTCTATTTCTGCCCTGCAAACCAGTTCATCTGTACCATTTTTCTAGGTTCCACATATAGGCATTAGTATACAATATTTGTTTTTCTCTTTCTGACTTACTTCACTCTGTATGACAGTCTCTAGATCCATCAACTTCTCTACAAATGACCCAGTTTCATTCCTTTTTATGGCTGAGTAATATTCCATTTTATATATGTACCACATCTTTATCCATTCGTCTGTCTGTGGGCATTTAGGTTGCTTCCATTACCTGGCTATTGTAAATAGTGCTGCAATGAACATTGTGGTGAATGTGTCTTTGTGATTTATGGTTTTCTCTGGGTATATGCCCAGAAGTGGGATTGCTGGATCCTATGGTAATTCTCTTTTTAGTTTTTTAAAGGAACCTCCATACTCTTCTCCATAGTGACTGTATCAATTTACATTCCCACCAATAGCGGAAGAGGGTTCCTTTTGTCCACACCCTCCCCAGAATTTGTTGTTTGTACATTATCTGATGATGCCGATTCTAACAGGTGTGAGGTCTTACCTCATTGTAGTTTTGATTTGCATTTCTCTAATAATTAGTGATGTTGAGCAGCTTCTCATGTGCGTCTTGGCCATCTCTGTGACTTCTTTGAAGAAACGTCTCTTTAGATCTTCTGCCCATTTTTGTATTGGGTTGTTTGTTTTATTAATATTAAGCTGCATGAGCTGTTTATATATATTGGAGATTAAACCTTTGTCCATTGATTCGTTTGTGAACGTTTTCGCCCATTCTGAGGGTTGCCTTTTTCCATTCCCGTTTTTTTAACAAAGAAAGAAAGAAAGCAAAAGAAGCAGAACACTAATGTGCGTGAAATATGCCTCTTGAAACTGTCGTTTTGAAATATGGACGTCTTTTGAATTTTTTGGTCGATATATGACCCCAGGATTTGTTTTCAGGGCAGGTGTCATTTACAGGCCTGTAATGATTTGGAATATCCACTGACCATTAGCGCTGGGATTAAAGCTGCAGTTGTGAGAAATGGCCACAAGGTGGCAGCAGTTCTCCCTTACCAAATCTGGTTACTAGGGCAGCAGAGCCTCAATGGAAGTCGCGTTCTAGATTGGAATGTAGAACGGAATGTGCCAGGAGAAGGCCCCTCAAGTGTGTCTCACTACTTCTTGTTCTTGTTTTTAATTTAATTTTTTATTTTTTTATTACAGCATGTTTGAGTACAACGTTTAGCTTTTTGTAGGTGTGCCAGAGGTCGTTCTTTTACACATATACATATGTCTGTTCTTCCTGGGATCCTTTTCCCATGTACGTTATGACAGAATGTTGAGTAGTCTTCTCTTGGTACTCCGTAGGTCTTTGGTGATTATATACGTCTACTGTGTTTGTATATGTCTGTTAACCCCAATATCGTAATGAATTCAATCCTCACACCTTTCCTTTGGTGAACCATAAGTTTGTTTAATGAATCTGTGATTGCCCTTCTCCGTGGAAATATCTGCCCTGGTATCAATTTATAGGTAACACCTATAAGTGATATGATACGATATGTGTCTTTCACTCTCTGACTTACTCCAAGTCACGTGATTACCTCGAGACTCATCTACGGTGCTGCGAATGGCATTGTGTCCTTTTTTTCCTTGGCGAATATTCTGTCTTAGCGAGGTCCATTTTCTGCAATGTGATTCCCTGAGGGCTGAGGATTAGCTGCCCTGGGCAGGCTGACCCTGCCGGCAAGCCCTCCCCAGGTGTGCCTGGGTTGAGGTCAATATAAACAGCACTCCAGGCAGCAATAGACCCTGCAGCTGTGCCTGACTCCATATTCTCTGCCCCGTCAGAAGTCTCGGGGCTGTGCTGGTGGGAGGGTGGGAGGGTCCACGGCTTTGTGGGTGGCCCAGTGTGAGTGGGGCTCTGCTGGACTTTCGGTAGGAGTTGCCAGGCTGCCACCTGTAAAGAAGAGGATGTGTCACCCATAACTTCCACTGGAATATCTCTCCGGGCTGAGGTGAGGAAGGAAAAAAAGGAGTGGGGGCCGGGACAGGAGGGGTATCTCAGGCAGGGCAATGGAAAGCTTCCAGAAGAGCGCCCGTGGCCAGGACCATCCTGGCTGACCTGCAGGCACCAAGTTGGCCTGCGTGCCGTCGCTGGTGTGGCTCCACGGCCCTCCCTCTAGGCTTTCAAGCCCTTGTACATATTCAGGTGTTTCACCTGGGAAGGGTGGGAACAGTTCAGCAGCATCTGGCCTGGGGCTCAGCTCACGTTTACTCACAGAGGCCTGGGCACGGTCCCCCAGCTTTGCAATAAGGACGCTCCTTGCGTGGGCGGGTGGGGCTGCTGGCTGTATGGGAGATGATTCCCCACCTCTGACCAATTTCAGAATTGTTTACCACTGGAGCAAGTGCCTTGGTAGTGTTTTCCTCTGTATAACTGTTAGGTTCAATTTTTTTTTTCTTTTTTGGTTCAAGTTAGATTTTATTCCTCTTTTATGTATTTATAGATATAAGCATGGAAATAATTCATTGTTATATATACATCAGTGTGAATGGAAGAACTTTTTTTCTGTTTTATTTTTACATTTTATTTTTAAAAATTTTGAAATTTAATTTTGCTTATTTTTTTATACAGTAGGTTATTATTAGTTATCTATTTTATGCATATACATGTATACAGGTCAATCCCAATCTCCCAACTCATCCCACCACCACCACCCCATGGCTTCCCACACTTTGTGTCCATACGTCTGTTCTCTACCTCTGTGTCTCTATTTCTGCCCTGCAAACCAGTTCATCTGTACCATTTTTCTAGGTTCCACATATAGGCATTAGTATACAATATTTGTTTTTCTCTTTCTGACTTACTTCACTCTGTATGACAGTCTCTAGATCCATCAACTTCTCTACAAATGACCCAGTTTCATTCCTTTTTATGGCTGAGTAATATTCCATTTTATATATGTACCACATCTTTATCCATTCGTCTGTCTGTGGGCATTTAGGTTGCTTCCATTACCTGGCTATTGTAAATAGTGCTGCAATGAACATTGTGGTGAATGTGTCTTTGTGATTTATGGTTTTCTCTGGGTATATGCCCAGAAGTGGGATTGCTGGATCCTATGGTAATTCTCTTTTTAGTTTTTTAAAGGAACCTCCATACTGTTCTCCATAGTGACTGTATCAATTTACATTCCCACCAATAGCGGAAGAGGGTTCCTTTTGTCCACACCCTCCCCAGAATTTGTTGTTTGTACATTATCTGATGATGCCGATTCTAACAGGTGTGAGGTCTTACCTCATTGTAGTTTTGATTTGCATTTCTCTAATAATTAGTGATGTTGAGCAGCTTCTCATGTGCGTCTTGGCCATCTCTGTGACTTCTTTGAAGAAACGTCTCTTTAGATCTTCTGCCCATTTTTGTATTGGGTTGTTTGTTTTATTAATATTAAGCTGCATGAGCTGTTTATATATATTGGAGATTAAACCTTTGTCCATTGATTCGTTTGTGAACGTTTTCGCCCATTCTGAGGGTTGCCTTTTTCCATTCCCGTTTTTTTAACAAAGAAAGAAAGAAAGCAAAAGAAGCAGAACACTAATGTGCGTGAAATATGCCACTTGAAACTGTCGTTTTGAAATATGGACGTCTTTTGAATTTTTTGGTCGATATATGACCCCAGGATTTGTTTTCAGGGCAGGTGTCATTTACAGGCCTGTAATGATTTGGAATATCCACTGACCATTAGCGCTGGGATTAAAGCTGCAGTTGTGAGAAATGGCCACAAGGTGGCAGCAGTTCTCCCTTACCAAATCTGGTTACTAGGGCAGCAGAGCCTCAATGGAAGTCGCGTTCTAGATTGGAATGTAGAACGGAATGTGCCAGGAGAAGGCCCCTCAAGTGTGTCTCACTACTTCTTGTTCTTGTTTTTAATTTAATTTTTTATTTTTTTATTACAGCATGTTTGAGTACAACGTTTAGCTTGTTGTAGGTGTGCCAGAGGTGGTTCTTTTACACATATACATATGTCTGTTCTTCCTGGGATCCTTTTCCCATGTACGTTATGACAGAATGTTGAGTAGTCTTCTCTTGGTACTCCGTAGGTCTTTGGTGATTATATACGTCTACTGTTTTTCTATATGTCTGTTAACCCCAATATCGTAATGAATTCAATCCTCACACCTTTCCTTTGGTGAACCATAAGTTTGTTTAATGAATCTGTGATTGCCCTTCTCCGTGGAAATATCTGCCCTGGTATCAATTTATAGGTAACACCTATAAGTGATATGATACGATATGTGTCTTTCACTCTCTGACTTACTCCAAGTCACGTGATTACCTCGAGACTCATCTACGGTGCTGCGAATGGCATTGTGTCCTTTTTTTCCGTGGCGAATATTGTGTCTTAGCGAGGTCCATTTTCTGCAATGTGATTCCCTGAGGGCTGAGGATTAGCTGCCCTGGGCAGCCTGACCCTGCCGGCAAGCCCTCCCCAGGTGTGCCTGGGTTGAGGTCAATATAAACAGCACTCCAGGCAGCAATAGCCCCTTCAGCTGTGCCTGACTCCATATTCTCTGCCCCGTCAGCAGTCTCGGGGCTGTGCTGGTGGGAGGGTGGGAGGGTCCACGGCTTTGTGGGTGGCCCAGTGTTTGTGGGGCTCTGCTGGACTTTCGGCAGGAGTTGCCAGGCTGCCACCTGTAAAGAAGAGGATGTGTCACCCATCACTTCCACTGGAATATCTCTCCGGGCTGAGGTGTGGAAGGAAAAAAAGGAGTGGGGGCCGGGACAGGAGGGGTATCTCAGGCAGGGCAATGGAAAGCTTCCAGAAGAGCGCCCGTGGCCAGGACCATCCTGGCTGACCTGCAGGCACCAAGTTGGCCTGCGTGCCGTCGCTGGTGTGGCTCCACGGCCCTCCCTCTAGGCTTTCAAGCCCTTGTACATATTCAGGTGTTTCACCTGGGAAGGGTGGGAACAGTTCAGCAGCATCTGGCCTGGGGCTCAGCTCACGTTTACTCACAGAGGCCTGGGCACGGTCCCCCAGCTTTGCAATAAGGACGCTCCTTGCGTGGGCGGGTGGGGCTGCTGGCTGTATGGGAGATGATTCCCCACCTCTGACCAATTTCAGAATTGTTTACCACTGGAGCAAGTGCCTTGGTAGTGTTTTCCTCTGTATAACTGTTAGGTTCAATTTTTTTTTTCTTTTTTGGTTCAAGTTAGATTTTATTCCTCTTTTATGTATTTATAGATATAAGCATGGAAATAATTCATTGTTATATATACATCAGTGTGAATGGAAGAACTTTTTTTCTGTTTTATTTTTACATTTTATTTTTAAAAATTTTGAAATTTAATTTTGCTTATTTTTTTATACAGTAGGTTATTATTAGTTATCTATTTTATGCATATACATGTATACAGGTCAATCCCAATCTCCCAACTCATCCCACCACCACCACCCCATGGCTTCCCACACTTTGTGTCCATACGTCTGTTCTCTACCTCTGTGTCTCTATTTCTGCCCTGCAAACCAGTTCATCTGTACCATTTCTGTAGGTTCCACATATAGGCATTAATATACAATATTTGTTTTTCTCTTTCTGACTTACTTCACTCTGTATGACAGTCTCTAGATCCATCAACTTCTCTACAAATGACCCAGTTTCATTCCTTTTTATGGCCGAGTAATATTCCATTTTATATATGTACCACATCTTTATCCATTCGTCTGTCTGTGGCCATTTAGGTTGCTTCCATTACCTGGCTATTGTAAATAGTGCTGCAATGAACATTGTGGTGAATGTGTCTTTGTGATTTATGGTTTTCTCTGGGTATATGCCCAGAAGTGGGATTGCTGGATCCTATGGTAATTCTCTTTTTAGTTTTTTAAAGGAACCTCCATACTGTTCTCCATAGTGACTGTATCAATTTACATTCCCACCAATAGCGGAAGAGGGTTCCTTTTGTCCACACCCTCCCCAGAATTTGTTGTTTGTACATTATCTGATGATGCCGATTCTAACAGGTGTGAGGTCTTACCTCATTGTAGTTTTGATTTGCATTTCTCTAATAATTAGTGATGTTGAGCAGCTTCTCATGTGCGTCTTGGCCATCTCTGTGACTTCTTTGAAGAAACGTCTCTTTAGATCTTCTGCCCATTTTTGTATTGGGTTGTTTGTTTTATTAATATTAAGCTGCATGAGCTGTTTATATATATTGGAGATTAAACCTTTGTCCATTGATTCGTTTGTGAACGTTTTCGCCCATTCTGAGGGTTGCCTTCTTCCATTCCCGTTTTTTTAACAAAGAAAGAAAGAAAGCAAAAGAAGCAGAACACTAATGTGCGTGAAATATGCCTCTTGAAACTGTCGTTTTGAAATATGGACGTCTTTTGAATTTTTTGGTAGATATATGACCCCAGGATTTGTTTTCAGGGCAGGTGTCATTTACAGGCCTGTAATGATTTGGAATATCCACTGACCATTAGCGCTGGGATTAAAGCTGCAGTTGTGAGAAACGGCCACAAGGTGGCAGCAGTTCTCCCTTACCAAATCTGGTTACTAGGGCAGCAGAGCCTCAATGGAAGTCGCGTTCTAGATTGGAATGTAGAACGGAATGTGCCAGGAGAAGGCCCCTCAAGTGTGTCTCACTACTTCTTGTTCTTGTTTTTAATTTAATTTTTAATTTTTTTATTACAGCATGTTTGAGTACAGCGTTTAGCTTGTTGTAGGTGTGCCAGAGGTGGTTCTTTTACACATATACATATGTCTGTTCTTCCTGGGATCCTTTTCCCATGTACGTTATGACAGAATGTTGAGTAGTCTTCTCTTGGTACTCCGTAGGTCTTTGGTGATTATATACGTCTACTGTGTTTGTATATGTCTGTTAACCCCAATATCGTAATGAATTCAATCCTCACACCTTTCCTTTGGTGAACCATAAGTTTCTTTAATGAATCTGTGATTGCCCTTCTCCGTGGAAATATCTGCCCTGGTATCAATTTATAGGTAACACCTATAAGTGATATGATACGATATGTGTCTTTCACTCTCTGACTTACTCCAAGTCACGTGATTACCTCGAGACTCATCTACGGTGCTGCGAATGGCATTGTGTCCTTTTTTTCCTTGGCGAATATTCTGTCTTAGCGAGGTCCATTTTCTGCAATGTGATTCCCTGAGGGCTGAGGATTAGCTGCCCTGGGCAGGCTGACCCTGCCGGCAAGCCCTCCCCAGGTGTGCCTGGGTTGAGGTCAATATAAACAGCACTCCAGGCAGCAATAGACCCTGCAGCTGTGCCTGACTCCATATTCTCTGCCCCGTCAGAAGTCTCGGGGCTGTGCTGGTGGGAGGGTGGGAGGGTCCACGGCTTTGTGGGTGGCCCAGTGTGAGTGGGGCTCTGCTGGACTTTCGGCAGGAGTTGCCAGGCTGCCACCTGTAAAGAAGAGGATGTGTCACCCATAACTTCCACTGGAATATCTCTCCGGGCTGAGGTGAGGAAGGAAAAAAAGGAGTGGGGGCCGGGACAGGAGGGGTATCTCAGGCAGGGCAATAGAAAGCTTCCAGAAGAGCGCCCGTGGCCAGGACCATCCTGGCTGACCTGCAGGCACCAAGTTGGCCTGCGTGCCGTCGCTGGTGTGGCTCCACGGCCCTCCCTCTAGGCTTTCAAGCCCTTGTACATATTCAGGTGTTTCACCTGGGAAGGGTGGGAACAGTTCAGCAGCATCTGGCCTGGGGCTCAGCTCACGTTTACTCACAGAGGCCTGGGCACGGTCCCCCAGCTTTGCAATAAGGACGCTCCTTGCGTGGGCGGGTGGGGCTGCTGGCTGTATGGGAGATGATTCCCCACCTCTGACCAATTTCAGAATTGTTTACCACTGGAGCAAGTGCCTTGGTAGTGTTTTCCTCTGTATAACTGTTAGGTTCAATTTTTTTTTTCTTTTTTGGTTCAAGTTAGATTTTATTCCTCTTTTATGTATTTATAGATATAAGCATGGAAATAATTCATTGTTATATATACATCAGTGTGAATGGAAGAACTTTTTTTCTGTTTTATTTTTACATTTTATTTTTAAAAATTTTGAAATTTAATTTTGCTTATTTTTTTATACAGTAGGTTATTATTAGTTATCTATTTTATGCATATACATGTATACAGGTCAATCCCAATCTCCCAACTCATCCCACCACCACCACCCCATGGCTTCCCACACTTTGTGTCCATACGTCTGTTCTCTACCTCTGTGTCTCTATTTCTGCCCTGCAAACCAGTTCATCTGTACCATTTTTCTAGGTTCCACATATAGGCATTAGTATACAATATTTGTTTTTCTCTTTCTGACTTACTTCACTCTGTATGACAGTCTCTAGATCCATCAACTTCTCTACAAATGACCCAGTTTCATTCCTTTTTATGGCTGAGTAATATTCCATTTTATATATGTACCACATCTTTATCCATTCGTCTGTCTGTGGGCATTTAGGTTGCTTCCATTACCTGGCTATTGTAAATAGTGCTGCAATGAACATTGTGGTGAATGTGTCTTTGTGATTTATGGTTTTCTCTGGGTATATGCCCAGAAGTGGGATTGCTGGATCCTATGGTAATTCTCTTTTTAGTTTTTTAAAGGAACCTCCATACTCTTCTCCATAGTGACTGTATCAATTTACATTCCCACCAATAGCGGAAGAGGGTTCCTTTTGTCCACACCCTCCCCAGAATTTGTTGTTTGTACATTATCTGATGATGCCGATTCTAACAGGTGTGAGGTCTTACCTCATTGTAGTTTTGATTTGCATTTCTCTAATAATTAGTGATGTTGAGCAGCTTCTCATGTGCGTCTTGGCCATCTCTGTGACTTCTTTGAAGAAACGTCTCTTTAGATCTTCTGCCCATTTTTGTATTGGGTTGTTTGTTTTATTAATATTAAGCTGCATGAGCTGTTTATATATATTGGAGATTAAACCTTTGTCCATTGATTCGTTTGTGAACGTTTTCGCCCATTCTGAGGGTTGCCTTTTTCCATTCCCGTTTTTTTAACAAAGAAAGAAAGAAAGCAAAAGAAGCAGAACACTAATGTGCGTGAAATATGCCTCTTGAAACTGTCGTTTTGAAATATGGACGTCTTTTGAATTTTTTGGTCGATATATGACCCCAGGATTTGTTTTCAGGGCAGGTGTCATTTACAGGCCTGTAATGATTTGGAATATCCACTGACCATTAGCGCTGGGATTAAAGCTGCAGTTGTGAGAAATGGCCACAAGGTGGCAGCAGTTCTCCCTTACCAAATCTGGTTACTAGGGCAGCAGAGCCTCAATGGAAGTCGCGTTCTAGATTGGAATGTAGAACGGAATGTGCCAGGAGAAGGCCCCTCAAGTGTGTCTCACTACTTCTTGTTCTTGTTTTTAATTTAATTTTTTATTTTTTTATTACAGCATGTTTGAGTACAACGTTTAGCTTTTTGTAGGTGTGCCAGAGGTCGTTCTTTTACACATATACATATGTCTGTTCTTCCTGGGATCCTTTTCCCATGTACGTTATGACAGAATGTTGAGTAGTCTTCTCTTGGTACTCCGTAGGTCTTTGGTGATTATATACGTCTACTGTGTTTGTATATGTCTGTTAACCCCAATATCGTAATGAATTCAATCCTCACACCTTTCCTTTGGTGAACCATAAGTTTGTTTAATGAATCTGTGATTGCCCTTCTCCGTGGAAATATCTGCCCTGGTATCAATTTATAGGTAACACCTATAAGTGATATGATACGATATGTGTCTTTCACTCTCTGACTTACTCCAAGTCACGTGATTACCTCGAGACTCATCTACGGTGCTGCGAATGGCATTGTGTCCTTTTTTTCCTTGGCGAATATTCTGTCTTAGCGAGGTCCATTTTCTGCAATGTGATTCCCTGAGGGCTGAGGATTAGCTGCCCTGGGCAGGCTGACCCTGCCGGCAAGCCCTCCCCAGGTGTGCCTGGGTTGAGGTCAATATAAACAGCACTCCAGGCAGCAATAGACCCTGCAGCTGTGCCTGACTCCATATTCTCTGCCCCGTCAGAAGTCTCGGGGCTGTGCTGGTGGGAGGGTGGGAGGGTCCACGGCTTTGTGGGTGGCCCAGTGTGAGTGGGGCTCTGCTGGACTTTCGGTAGGAGTTGCCAGGCTGCCACCTGTAAAGAAGAGGATGTGTCACCCATAACTTCCACTGGAATATCTCTCCGGGCTGAGGTGAGGAAGGAAAAAAAGGAGTGGGGGCCGGGACAGGAGGGGTATCTCAGGCAGGGCAATGGAAAGCTTCCAGAAGAGCGCCCGTGGCCAGGACCATCCTGGCTGACCTGCAGGCACCAAGTTGGCCTGCGTGCCGTCGCTGGTGTGGCTCCACGGCCCTCCCTCTAGGCTTTCAAGCCCTTGTACATATTCAGGTGTTTCACCTGGGAAGGGTGGGAACAGTTCAGCAGCATCTGGCCTGGGGCTCAGCTCACGTTTACTCACAGAGGCCTGGGCACGGTCCCCCAGCTTTGCAATAAGGACGCTCCTTGCGTGGGCGGGTGGGGCTGCTGGCTGTATGGGAGATGATTCCCCACCTCTGACCAATTTCAGAATTGTTTACCACTGGAGCAAGTGCCTTGGTAGTGTTTTCCTCTGTATAACTGTTAGGTTCAATTTTTTTTTTCTTTTTTGGTTCAAGTTAGATTTTATTCCTCTTTTATGTATTTATAGATATAAGCATGGAAATAATTCATTGTTATATATACATCAGTGTGAATGGAAGAACTTTTTTTCTGTTTTATTTTTACATTTTATTTTTAAAAATTTTGAAATTTAATTTTGCTTATTTTTTTATACAGTAGGTTATTATTAGTTATCTATTTTATGCATATACATGTATACAGGTCAATCCCAATCTCCCAACTCATCCCACCACCACCACCCCATGGCTTCCCACACTTTGTGTCCATACGTCTGTTCTCTACCTCTGTGTCTCTATTTCTGCCCTGCAAACCAGTTCATCTGTACCATTTTTCTAGGTTCCACATATAGGCATTAGTATACAATATTTGTTTTTCTCTTTCTGACTTACTTCACTCTGTATGACAGTCTCTAGATCCATCAACTTCTCTACAAATGACCCAGTTTCATTCCTTTTTATGGCTGAGTAATATTCCATTTTATATATGTACCACATCTTTATCCATTCGTCTGTCTGTGGGCATTTAGGTTGCTTCCATTACCTGGCTATTGTAAATAGTGCTGCAATGAACATTGTGGTGAATGTGTCTTTGTGATTTATGGTTTTCTCTGGGTATATGCCCAGAAGTGGGATTGCTGGATCCTATGGTAATTCTCTTTTTAGTTTTTTAAAGGAACCTCCATACTGTTCTCCATAGTGACTGTATCAATTTACATTCCCACCAATAGCGGAAGAGGGTTCCTTTTGTCCACACCCTCCCCAGAATTTGTTGTTTGTACATTATCTTATGATGCCGATTCTAACAGGTGTGAGGTCTTACCTCATTGTAGTTTTGATTTGCATTTCTCTAATAATTAGTGATGTTGAGCAGCTTCTCATGTGCGTCTTGGCCATCTCTGTGACTTCTTTGAAGAAACGTCTCTTTAGATCTTCTGCCCATTTTTGTATTGGGTTGTTTGTTTTATTAATATTAAGCTGCATGAGCTGTTTATATATATTGGAGATTAAACCTTTGTCCATTGATTCGTTTGTGAACGTTTTCGCCCATTCTGAGGGTTGCCTTTTTCCATTCCCGTTTTTTTAACAAAGAAAGAAAGAAAGCAAAAGAAGCAGAACACTAATGTGCGTGAAATATGCCACTTGAAACTGTCGTTTTGAAATATGGACGTCTTTTGAATTTTTTGGTCGATATATGACCCCAGGATTTGTTTTCAGGGCAGGTGTCATTTACAGGCCTGTAATGATTTGGAATATCCACTGACCATTAGCGCTGGGATTAAAGCTGCAGTTGTGAGAAATGGCCACAAGGTGGCAGCAGTTCTCCCTTACCAAATCTGGTTACTAGGGCAGCAGAGCCTCAATGGAAGTCGCGTTCTAGATTGGAATGTAGAACGGAATGTGCCAGGAGAAGGCCCCTCAAGTGTGTCTCACTACTTCTTGTTCTTGTTTTTAATTTAATTTTTTATTTTTTTATTACAGCATGTTTGAGTACAACGTTTAGCTTGTTGTAGGTGTGCCAGAGGTGGTTCTTTTACACATATACATATGTCTGTTCTTCCTGGGATCCTTTTCCCATGTACGTTATGACAGAATGTTGAGTAGTCTTCTCTTGGTACTCCGTAGGTCTTTGGTGATTATATACGTCTACTGTTTTTCTATATGTCTGTTAACCCCAATATCGTAATGAATTCAATCCTCACACCTTTCCTTTGGTGAACCATAAGTTTGTTTAATGAATCTGTGATTGCCCTTCTCCGTGGAAATATCTGCCCTGGTATCAATTTATAGGTAACACCTATAAGTGATATGATACGATATGTGTCTTTCACTCTCTGACTTACTCCAAGTCACGTGATTACCTCGAGACTCATCTACGGTGCTGCGAATGGCATTGTGTCCTTTTTTTCCGTGGCGAATATTGTGTCTTAGCGAGGTCCATTTTCTGCAATGTGATTCCCTGAGGGCTGAGGATTAGCTGCCCTGGGCAGCCTGACCCTGCCGGCAAGCCCTCCCCAGGTGTGCCTGGGTTGAGGTCAATATAAACAGCACTCCAGGCAGCAATAGCCCCTTCAGCTGTGCCTGACTCCATATTCTCTGCCCCGTCAGCAGTCTCGGGGCTGTGCTGGTGGGAGGGTGGGAGGGTCCACGGCTTTGTGGGTGGCCCAGTGTTTGTGGGGCTCTGCTGGACTTTCGGCAGGAGTTGCCAGGCTGCCACCTGTAAAGAAGAGGATGTGTCACCCATCACTTCCACTGGAATATCTCTCCGGGCTGAGGTGTGGAAGGAAAAAAAGGAGTGGGGGCCGGGACAGGAGGGGTATCTCAGGCAGGGCAATGGAAAGCTTCCAGAAGAGCGCCCGTGGCCAGGACCATCCTGGCTGACCTGCAGGCACCAAGTTGGCCTGCGTGCCGTCGCTGGTGTGGCTCCACGGCCCTCCCTCTAGGCTTTCAAGCCCTTGTACATATTCAGGTGTTTCACCTGGGAAGGGTGGGAACAGTTCAGCAGCATCTGGCCTGGGGCTCAGCTCACGTTTACTCACAGAGGCCTGGGCACGGTCCCCCAGCTTTGCAATAAGGACGCTCCTTGCGTGGGCGGGTGGGGCTGCTGGCTGTATGGGAGATGATTCCCCACCTCTGACCAATTTCAGAATTGTTTACCACTGGAGCAAGTGCCTTGGTAGTGTTTTCCTCTGTATAACTGTTAGGTTCAATTTTTTTTTTCTTTTTTGGTTCAAGTTAGATTTTATTCCTCTTTTATGTATTTATAGATATAAGCATGGAAATAATTCATTGTTATATATACATCAGTGTGAATGGAAGAACTTTTTTTCTGTTTTATTTTTACATTTTATTTTTAAAAATTTTGAAATTTAATTTTGCTTATTTTTTTATACAGTAGGTTATTATTAGTTATCTATTTTATGCATATACATGTATACAGGTCAATCCCAATCTCCCAACTCATCCCACCACCACCACCCCATGGCTTCCCACACTTTGTGTCCATACGTCTGTTCTCTACCTCTGTGTCTCTATTTCTGCCCTGCAAACCAGTTCATCTGTACCATTTCTGTAGGTTCCACATATAGGCATTAATATACAATATTTGTTTTTCTCTTTCTGACTTACTTCACTCTGTATGACAGTCTCTAGATCCATCAACTTCTCTACAAATGACCCAGTTTCATTCCTTTTTATGGCCGAGTAATATTCCATTTTATATATGTACCACATCTTTATCCATTCGTCTGTCTGTGGCCATTTAGGTTGCTTCCATTACCTGGCTATTGTAAATAGTGCTGCAATGAACATTGTGGTGAATGTGTCTTTGTGATTTATGGTTTTCTCTGGGTATATGCCCAGAAGTGGGATTGCTGGATCCTATGGTAATTCTCTTTTTAGTTTTTTAAAGGAACCTCCATACTGTTCTCCATAGTGACTGTATCAATTTACATTCCCACCAATAGCGGAAGAGGGTTCCTTTTGTCCACACCCTCCCCAGAATTTGTTGTTTGTACATTATCTGATGATGCCGATTCTAACAGGTGTGAGGTCTTACCTCATTGTAGTTTTGATTTGCATTTCTCTAATAATTAGTGATGTTGAGCAGCTTCTCATGTGCGTCTTGGCCATCTCTGTGACTTCTTTGAAGAAACGTCTCTTTAGATCTTCTGCCCATTTTTGTATTGGGTTGTTTGTTTTATTAATATTAAGCTGCATGAGCTGTTTATATATATTGGAGATTAAACCTTTGTCCATTGATTCGTTTGTGAACGTTTTCGCCCATTCTGAGGGTTGCCTTCTTCCATTCCCGTTTTTTTAACAAAGAAAGAAAGAAAGCAAAAGAAGCAGAACACTAATGTGCGTGAAATATGCCTCTTGAAACTGTCGTTTTGAAATATGGACGTCTTTTGAATTTTTTGGTAGATATATGACCCCAGGATTTGTTTTCAGGGCAGGTGTCATTTACAGGCCTGTAATGATTTGGAATATCCACTGACCATTAGCGCTGGGATTAAAGCTGCAGTTGTGAGAAACGGCCACAAGGTGGCAGCAGTTCTCCCTTACCAAATCTGGTTACTAGGGCAGCAGAGCCTCAATGGAAGTCGCGTTCTAGATTGGAATGTAGAACGGAATGTGCCAGGAGAAGGCCCCTCAAGTGTGTCTCACTACTTCTTGTTCTTGTTTTTAATTTAATTTTTAATTTTTTTATTACAGCATGTTTGAGTACAGCGTTTAGCTTGTTGTAGGTGTGCCAGAGGTGGTTCTTTTACACATATACATATGTCTGTTCTTCCTGGGATCCTTTTCCCATGTACGTTATGACAGAATGTTGAGTAGTCTTCTCTTGGTACTCCGTAGGTCTTTGGTGATTATATACGTCTACTGTGTTTGTATATGTCTGTTAACCCCAATATCGTAATGAATTCAATCCTCACACCTTTCCTTTGGTGAACCATAAGTTTGTTTAATGAATCTGTGATTGCCCTTCTCCGTGGAAATATCTGCCCTGGTATCAATTTATAGGTAACACCTATAAGTGATATGATACGATATGTGTCTTTCACTCTCTGACTTACTCCAAGTCACGTGATTACCTCGAGACTCATCTACGGTGCTGCGAATGGCATTGTGTCCTTTTTTTCCTTGGCGAATATTCTGTCTTAGCGAGGTCCATTTTCTGCAATGTGATTCCCTGAGGGCTGAGGATTAGCTGCCCTGGGCAGGCTGACCCTGCCGGCAAGCCCTCCCCAGGTGTGCCTGGGTTGAGGTCAATATAAACAGCACTCCAGGCAGCAATAGACCCTGCAGCTGTGCCTGACTCCATATTCTCTGCCCCGTCAGAAGTCTCGGGGCTGTGCTGGTGGGAGGGTGGGAGGGTCCACGGCTTTGTGGGTGGCCCAGTGTGAGTGGGGCTCTGCTGGACTTTCGGCAGGAGTTGCCAGGCTGCCACCTGTAAAGAAGAGGATGTGTCACCCATAACTTCCACTGGAATATCTCTCCGGGCTGAGGTGAGGAAGGAAAAAAAGGAGTGGGGGCCGGGACAGGAGGGGTATCTCAGGCAGGGCAATGGAAAGCTTCCAGAAGAGCGCCCGTGGCCAGGACCATCCTGGCTGACCTGCAGGCACCAAGTTGGCCTGCGTGCCGTCGCTGGTGTGGCTCCACGGCCCTCCCTCTAGGCTTTCAAGCCCTTGTACATATTCAGGTGTTTCACCTGGGAAGGGTGGGAACAGTTCAGCAGCATCTGGCCTGGGGCTCAGCTCACGTTTACTCACAGAGGCCTGGGCACGGTCCCCCAGCTTTGCAATAAGGACGCTCCTTGCGTGGGCGGGTGGGGCTGCTGGCTGTATGGGAGATGATTCCCCACCTCTGACCAATTTCAGAATTGTTTACCACTGGAGCAAGTGCCTTGGTAGTGTTTTCCTCTGTATAACTGTTAGGTTCAATTTTTTTTTTCTTTTTTGGTTCAAGTTAGATTTTATTCCTCTTTTATGTATTTATAGATATAAGCATGGAAATAATTCATTGTTATATATACATCAGTGTGAATGGAAGAACTTTTTTTCTGTTTTATTTTTACATTTTATTTTTAAAAATTTTGAAATTTAATTTTGCTTATTTTTTTATACAGTAGGTTATTATTAGTTATCTATTTTATGCATATACATGTATACAGGTCAATCCCAATCTCCCAACTCATCCCACCACCACCACCCCATGGCTTCCCACACTTTGTGTCCATACGTCTGTTCTCTACCTCTGTGTCTCTATTTCTGCCCTGCAAACCAGTTCATCTGTACCATTTTTCTAGGTTCCACATATAGGCATTAGTATACAATATTTGTTTTTCTCTTTCTGACTTACTTCACTCTGTATGACAGTCTCTAGATCCATCAACTTCTCTACAAATGACCCAGTTTCATTCCTTTTTATGGCTGAGTAATATTCCATTTTATATATGTACCACATCTTTATCCATTCGTCTGTCTGTGGGCATTTAGGTTGCTTCCATTACCTGGCTATTGTAAATAGTGCTGCAATGAACATTGTGGTGAATGTGTCTTTGTGATTTATGGTTTTCTCTGGGTATATGCCCAGAAGTGGGATTGCTGGATCCTATGGTAATTCTCTTTTTAGTTTTTTAAAGGAACCTCCATACTGTTCTCCATAGTGACTGTATCAATTTACATTCCCACCAATAGCGGAAGAGGGTTCCTTTTGTCCACACCCTCCCCAGAATTTGTTGTTTGTACATTATCTGATGATGCCGATTCTAACAGGTGTGAGGTCTTACCTCATTGTAGTTTTGATTTGCATTTCTCTAATAATTAGTGATGTTGAGCAGCTTCTCATGTGCGTCTTGGCCATCTCTGTGACTTCTTTGAAGAAACGTCTCTTTAGATCTTCTGCCCATTTTTGTATTGGGTTGTTTGTTTTATTAATATTAAGCTGCATGAGCTGTTTATATATATTGGAGATTAAACCTTTGTCCATTGATTCGTTTGTGAACGTTTTCGCCCATTCTGAGGGTTGCCTTTTTCCATTCCCGTTTTTTTAACAAAGAAAGAAAGAAAGCAAAAGAAGCAGAACACTAATGTGCGTGAAATATGCCTCTTGAAACTGTCGTTTTGAAATATGGACGTCTTTTGAATTTTTTGGTCGATATATGACCCCAGGATTTGTTTTCAGGGCAGGTGTCATTTACAGGCCTGTAATGATTTGGAATATCCACTGACCATTAGCGCTGGGATTAAAGCTGCAGTTGTGAGAAATGGCCACAAGGTGGCAGCAGTTCTCCCTTACCAAATCTGGTTACTAGGGCAGCAGAGCCTCAATGGAAGTCGCGTTCTAGATTGGAATGTAGAACGGAATGTGCCAGGAGAAGGCCCCTCAAGTGTGTCTCACTACTTCTTGTTCTTGTTTTTAATTTAATTTTTTATTTTTTTATTACAGCATGTTTGAGTACAACGTTTAGCTTGTTGTAGGTGTGCCAGAGGTGGTTCTTTTACACATATACATATGTCTGTTCTTCCTGGGATCCTTTTCCCATGTACGTTATGGCAGAATGTTGAGTAGTCTTCTCTTGGTACTCCGTAGGTCTTTGGTGATTATATACGTCTACTGTGTTTGTATATGTCTGTTAACCCCAATATCGTAATGAATTCAATCCTCACACCTTTCCTTTGGTGAACCATAAGTTTGTTTAATGAATCTGTGATTGCCCTTCTCCGTGGAAATATCTGCCCTGGTATCAATTTATAGGTAACACCTATAAGTGATATGATACGATATGTGTCTTTCACTCTCTGACTTACTCCAAGTCACGTGATTACCTCGAGACTCATCTACGGTGCTGCGAATGGCATTGTGTCCTTTTTTTCCTTGGCGAATATTGTGTCTTAGCGAGGTCCATTTTCTGCAATGTGATTCCCTGAGGGCTGAGGATTAGCTGCCCTGGGCAGCCTGACCCTGCCGGCAAGCCCTCCCCAGGTGTGCCTGGGTTGAGGTCAATATAAACAGCACTCCAGGCAGCAATAGCCCCTGCAGCTGTGCCTGACTCCATATTCTCTGCCCCGTCAGCAGTCTCGGGGCTGTGCTGGTGGGAGGGTGGGAGGGTCCACGGCTTTGTGGGTGGCCCAGTGTTTGTGGGGCTCTGCTGGACTTTCGGCAGGAGTTGCCAGGCTGCCACCTGTAAAGAAGAGGATGTGTCACCCATAACTTCCACTGGAATATCTCTCCGGGCTGAGGTGTGGAAGGAAAAAAAGGAGTGGGGGCCGGGACAGGAGGGGTATCTCAGGCAGGGCAATGGAAAGCTTCCAGAAGAGCGCCCGTGGCCAGGACCATCCTGGCTGACCTGCAGGCACCAAGTTGGCCTGCGTGCCGTCGCTGGTGTGGCTCCACGGCCCTCCCTCTAGGCTTTCAAGCCCTTGTACATATTCAGGTGTTTCACCTGGGAAGGGTGGGAACAGTTCAGCAGCATCTGGCCTGGGGCTCAGCTCACGTTTACTCACAGAGGCCTGGGCACGGTCCCCCAGCTTTGCAATAAGGACGCTCCTTGCGTGGGCGGGTGGGGCTGCTGGCTGTATGGGAGATGATTCCCCACCTCTGACCAATTTCAGAATTGTTTACCACTGGAGCAAGTGCCTTGGTAGTGTTTTCCTCTGTATAACTGTTAGGTTCAATTTTTTTTTTTCTTTTTTGGTTCAAGTTAGATTTTATTCCTCTTTTATGTATTTATAGATATAAGCATGGAAATAATTCATTGTTATATATACATCAGTGTGAATGGAAGAACTTTTTTTCTGTTTTATTTTTACATTTTATTTTTAAAAATTTTGAAATTTAATTTTGCTTATTTTTTTATACAGTAGGTTATTATTAGTTATCTATTTTATGCATATACATGTATACAGGTCAATCCCAATCTCCCAACTCATCCCACCACCACCACCCCATGGCTTCCCACACTTTGTGTCCATACGTCTGTTCTCTACCTCTGTGTCTCTATTTCTGCCCTGCAAACCAGTTCATCTGTACCATTTTTCTAGGTTCCACATATAGGCATTAGTATACAATATTTGTTTTTCTCTTTCTGACTTACTTCACTCTGTATGACAGTCTCTAGATCCATCAACTTCTCTACAAATGACCCAGTTTCATTCCTTTTTATGGCTGAGTAATATTCCATTTTATATATGTACCACATCTTTATCCATTCGTCTGTCTGTGGGCATTTAGGTTGCTTCCATTACCTGGCTATTGTAAATAGTGCTGCAATGAACATTGTGGTGAATGTGTCTTTGTGATTTATGGTTTTCTCTGGGTATATGCCCAGAAGTGGGATTGCTGGATCCTATGGTAATTCTCTTTTTAGTTTTTTAAAGGAACCTCCATACTGTTCTCCATAGTGACTGTATCAATTTACATTCCCACCAATAGCGGAAGAGGGTTCCTTTTGTCCACACCCTCCCCAGAATTTGTTGTTTGTACATTATCTGATGATGCCGATTCTAACAGGTGTGAGGTCTTACCTCATTGTAGTTTTGATTTGCATTTCTCTAATAATTAGTGATGTTGAGCAGCTTCTCATGTGCGTCTTGGCCATCTCTGTGACTTCTTTGAAGAAACGTCTCTTTAGATCTTCTGCCCATTTTTGTATTGGGTTGTTTGTTTTATTAATATTAAGCTGCATGAGCTGTTTATATATATTGGAGATTAAACCTTTGTCCATTGATTCGTTTGTGAACGTTTTCGCCCATTCTGAGGGTTGCCTTCTTCCATTCCCGTTTTTTTAACAAAGAAAGAAAGAAAGCAAAAGAAGCAGAACACTAATGTGCGTGAAATATGCCTCTTGAAACTGTCGTTTTGAAATATGGACGTCTTTTGAATTTTTTGGTCGATATATGACCCCAGGATTTGTTTTCAGGGCAGGTGTCATTTACAGGCCTGTAATGATTTGGAATATCCACTGACCATTAGCGCTGGGATTAAAGCTGCAGTTGTGAGAAACGGCCACAAGGTGGCAGCAGTTCTCCCTTACCAAATCTGGTTACTAGGGCAGCAGAGCCTCAATGGAAGTCGCGTTCTAGATTGGAATGTAGAACGGAATGTGCCAGGAGAAGGCCCCTCAAGTGTGTCTCACTACTTCTTGTTCTTGTTTTTAATTTAATTTTTAATTTTTTTATTACAGCATGTTTGAGTACAGCGTTTAGCTTGTTGTAGGTGTGCCAGAGGTGGTTCTTTTACACATATACATATGTCTGTTCTTCCTGGGATCCTTTTCCCATGTACGTTATGACAGAATGTTGAGTAGTCTTCTCTTGGTACTCCGTAGGTCTTTGGTGATTATATACGTCTACTGTGTTTGTATATGTCTGTTAACCCCAATATCGTAATGAATTCAATCCTCACACCTTTCCTTTGGTGAACCATAAGTTTGTTTAATGAATCTGTGATTGCCCTTCTCCGTGGAAATATCTGCCCTGGTATCAATTTATAGGTAACACCTATAAGTGATATGATACGATATGTGTCTTTCACTCTCTGACTTACTCCAAGTCACGTGATTACCTCGAGACTCATCTACGGTGCTGCGAATGGCATTGTGTCCTTTTTTTCCGTGGCGAATATTGTGTCTTAGCGAGGTCCATTTTCTGCAATGTGATTCCCTGAGGGCTGAGGATTAGCTGCCCTGGGCAGCCTGACCCTGCCGGCAAGCCCTCCCCAGGTGTGCCTGGGTTGAGGTCAATATAAACAGCACTCCAGGCAGCAAGAGCCCCTGCAGCTGTGCCTGACTCCATATTCTCTGCCCCGTCAGCAGTCTCGGGGCTGTGCTGGTGGGAGGGTGGGAGGGTCCACGGCTTTGTGGGTGGCCCAGTGTTTGTGGGGCTCTGCTGGACTTTCGGCAGGAGTTGCCAGGCTGCCACCTGTAAAGAAGAGGATGTGTCACCCATAACTTCCACTGGAATATCTCTCCGGGCTGAGGTGTGGAAGGAAAAAAAGGAGTGGGGGCCGGGACAGGAGGGGTATCTCAGGCAGGGCAATGGAAAGCTTCCAGAAGAGCGCCCGTGGCCAGGACCATCCTGGCTGACCTGCAGGCACCAAGTTGGCCTGCGTGCCGTCGCTGGTGTGGCTCCACGGCCCTCCCTCTAGGCTTTCAAGCCCTTGTACATATTCAGGTGTTTCACCTGGGAAGGGTGGGAACAGTTCAGCAGCATCTGGCCTGGGGCTCAGCTCACGTTTACTCACAGAGGCCTGGGCACGGTCCCCCAGCTTTGCAATAAGGACGCTCCTTGCGTGGGCGGGTGGGGCTGCTGGCTGTATGGGAGATGATTCCCCACCTCTGACCAATTTCAGAATTGTTTACCACTGGAGCAAGTGCCTTGGTAGTGTTTTCCTCTGTATAACTGTTAGGTTCAATTTTTTTTTTTCTTTTTTGGTTCAAGTTAGATTTTATTCCTCTTTTATGTATTTATAGATATAAGCATGGAAATAATTCATTGTTATATATACATCAGTGTGAATGGAAGAACTTTTTTTCTGTTTTATTTTTACATTTTATTTTTAAAAATTTTGAAATTTAATTTTGCTTATTTTTTTATACAGTAGGTTATTATTAGTTATCTATTTTATGCATATACATGTATACAGGTCAATCCCAATCTCCCAACTCATCCCACCACCACCACCCCATGGCTTCCCACACTTTGTGTCCATACGTCTGTTCTCTACCTCTGTGTCTCTATTTCTGCCCTGCAAACCAGTTCATCTGTACCATTTTTCTAGGTTCCACATATAGGCATTAGTATACAATATTTGTTTTTCTCTTTCTGACTTACTTCACTCTGTATGACAGTCTCTAGATCCATCAACTTCTCTACAAATGACCCAGTTTCATTCCTTTTTATGGCTGAGTAATATTCCATTTTATATATGTACCACATCTTTATCCATTCGTCTGTCTGTGGGCATTTAGGTTGCTTCCATTACCTGGCTATTGTAAATAGTGCTGCAATGAACATTGTGGTGAATGTGTCTTTGTGATTTATGGTTTTCTCTGGGTATATGCCCAGAAGTGGGATTGCTGGATCCTATGGTAATTCTCTTTTTAGTTTTTTAAAGGAACCTCCATACTGTTCTCCATAGTGACTGTATCAATTTACATTCCCACCAATAGCGGAAGAGGGTTCCTTTTGTCCACACCCTCCCCAGAATTTGTTGTTTGTACATTATCTGATGATGCCGATTCTAACAGGTGTGAGGTCTTACCTCATTGTAGTTTTGATTTGCATTTCTCTAATAATTAGTGATGTTGAGCAGCTTCTCATGTGCGTCTTGGCCATCTCTGTGACTTCTTTGAAGAAACGTCTCTTTAGATCTTCTGCCCATTTTTGTATTGGGTTGTTTGTTTTATTAATATTAAGCTGCATGAGCTGTTTATATATATTGGAGATTAAACCTTTGTCCATTGATTCGTTTGTGAACGTTTTCGCCCATTCTGAGGGTTGCCTTTTTCCATTCCCGTTTTTTTAACAAAGAAAGAAAGAAAGCAAAAGAAGCAGAACACTAATGTGCGTGAAATATGCCTCTTGAAACTGTCGTTTTGAAATATGGACGTCTTTTGAATTTTTTGGTCGATATATGACCCCAGGATTTGTTTTCAGGGCAGGTGTCATTTACAGGCCTGTAATGATTTGGAATATCCACTGACCATTAGCGCTGGGATTAAAGCTGCAGTTGTGAGAAATGGCCACAAGGTGGCAGCAGTTCTCCCTTACCAAATCTGGTTACTAGGGCAGCAGAGCCTCAATGGAAGTCGCGTTCTAGATTGGAATGTAGAACGGAATGTGCCAGGAGAAGGCCCCTCAAGTGTGTCTCACTACTTCTTGTTCTTGTTTTTAATTTAATTTTTTATTTTTTTATTACAGCATGTTTGAGTACAACGTTTAGCTTGTTGTAGGTGTGCCAGAGGTGGTTCTTTTACACATATACATATGTCTGTTCTTCCTGGGATCCTTTTCCCATGTACGTTATGACAGAATGTTGAGTAGTCTTCTCTTGGTACTCCGTAGGTCTTTGGTGATTATATACGTCTACTGTTTTTCTATATGTCTGTTAACCCCAATATCGTAATGAATTCAATCCTCACACCTTTCCTTTGGTGAACCATAAGTTTGTTTAATGAATCTGTGATTGCCCTTCTCCGTGGAAATATCTGCCCTGGTATCAATTTATAGGTAACACCTATAAGTGATATGATACGATATGTGTCTTTCACTCTCTGACTTACTCCAAGTCACGTGATTACCTCGAGACTCATCTACGGTGCTGCGAATGGCATTGTGTCCTTTTTTTCCGTGGCGAATATTGTGTCTTAGCGAGGTCCATTTTCTGCAATGTGATTCCCTGAGGGCTGAGGATTAGCTGCCCTGGGCAGCCTGACCCTGCCGGCAAGCCCTCCCCAGGTGTGCCTGGGTTGAGGTCAATATAAACAGCACTCCAGGCAGCAATAGCCCCTGCAGCTGTGCCTGACTCCATATTCTCTGCCCCGTCAGCAGTCTCGGGGCTGTGCTGGTGGGAGGGTGGGAGGGTCCACGGCTTTGTGGGTGGCCCAGTGTTTGTGGGGCTCTGCTGGACTTTCGGCAGGAGTTGCCAGGCTGCCACCTGTAAAGAAGAGGATGTGTCACCCATAACTTCCACTGGAATATCTCTCCGGGCTGAGGTGTGGAAGGAAAAAAAGGAGTGGGGGCCGGGACAGGAGGGGTATCTCAGGCAGGGCAATGGAAAGCTTCCAGAAGAGCGCCCGTGGCCAGGACCATCCTGGCTGACCTGCAGGCACCAAGTTGGCCTGCGTGCCGTCGCTGGTGTGGCTCCACGGCCCTCCCTCTAGGCTTTCAAGCCCTTGTACATATTCAGGTGTTTCACCTGGGAAGGGTGGGAACAGTTCAGCAGCATCTGGCCTGGGGCTCAGCTCACGTTTACTCACAGAGGCCTGGGCACGGTCCCCCAGCTTTGCAATAAGGACGCTCCTTGCGTGGGCGGGTGGGGCTGCTGGCTGTATGGGAGATGATTCCCCACCTCTGACCAATTTCAGAATTGTTTACCACTGGAGCAAGTGCCTTGGTAGTGTTTTCCTCTGTATAACTGTTAGGTTCAATTTTTTTTTTTCTTTTTTGGTTCAAGTTAGATTTTATTCCTCTTTTATGTATTTATAGATATAAGCATGGAAATAATTCATTGTTATATATACATCAGTGTGAATGGAAGAACTTTTTTTCTGTTTTATTTTTACATTTTATTTTTAAAAATTTTGAAATTTAATTTTGCTTATTTTTTTATACAGTAGGTTATTATTAGTTATCTATTTTATGCATATACATGTATACAGGTCAATCCCAATCTCCCAACTCATCCCACCACCACCACCCCATGGCTTCCCACACTTTGTGTCCATACGTCTGTTCTCTACCTCTGTGTCTCTATTTCTGCCCTGCAAACCAGTTCATCTGTACCATTTTTCTAGGTTCCACATATAGGCATTAGTATACAATATTTGTTTTTCTCTTTCTGACTTACTTCACTCTGTATGACAGTCTCTAGATCCATCAACTTCTCTACAAATGACCCAGTTTCATTCCTTTTTATGGCTGAGTAATATTCCATTTTATATATGTACCACATCTTTATCCATTCGTCTGTCTGTGGGCATTTAGGTTGCTTCCATTACCTGGCTATTGTAAATAGTGCTGCAATGAACATTGTGGTGAATGTGTCTTTGTGATTTATGGTTTTCTCTGGGTATATGCCCAGAAGTGGGATTGCTGGATCCTATGGTAATTCTCTTTTTAGTTTTTTAAAGGAACCTCCATACTGTTCTCCATAGTGACTGTATCAATTTACATTCCCACCAATAGCGGAAGAGGGTTCCTTTTGTCCACACCCTCCCCAGAATTTGTTGTTTGTACATTATCTGATGATGCCGATTCTAACAGGTGTGAGGTCTTACCTCATTGTAGTTTTGATTTGCATTTCTCTAATAATTAGTGATGTTGAGCAGCTTCTCATGTGCGTCTTGGCCATCTCTGTGACTTCTTTGAAGAAACGTCTCTTTAGATCTTCTGCCCATTTTTGTATTGGGTTGTTTGTTTTATTAATATTAAGCTGCATGAGCTGTTTATATATATTGGAGATTAAACCTTTGTCCATTGATTCGTTTGTGAACGTTTTCGCCCATTCTGAGGGTTGCCTTTTTCCATTCCCGTTTTTTTAACAAAGAAAGAAAGAAAGCAAAAGAAGCAGAACACTAATGTGCGTGAAATATGCCTCTTGAAACTGTCGTTTTGAAATATGGACGTCTTTTGAATTTTTTGGTCGATATATGACCCCAGGATTTGTTTTCAGGGCAGGTGTCATTTACAGGCCTGTAATGATTTGGAATATCCACTGACCATTAGCGCTGGGATTAAAGCTGCAGTTGTGAGAAATGGCCACAAGGTGGCAGCAGTTCTCCCTTACCAAATCTGGTTACTAGGGCAGCAGAGCCTCAATGGAAGTCGCGTTCTAGATTGGAATGTAGAACGGAATGTGCCAGGAGAAGGCCCCTCAAGTGTGTCTCACTACTTCTTGTTCTTGTTTTTAATTTAATTTTTTATTTTTTTATTACAGCATGTTTGAGTACAACGTTTAGCTTGTTGTAGGTGTGCCAGAGGTGGTTCTTTTACACATATACATATGTCTGTTCTTCCTGGGATCCTTTTCCCATGTACGTTATGACAGAATGTTGAGTAGTCTTCTCTTGGTACTCCGTAGGTCTTTGGTGATTATATACGTCTACTGTTTTTCTATATGTCTGTTAACCCCAATATCGTAATGAATTCAATCCTCACACCTTTCCTTTGGTGAACCATAAGTTTGTTTAATGAATCTGTGATTGCCCTTCTCCGTGGAAATATCTGCCCTGGTATCAATTTATAGGTAACACCTATAAGTGATATGATACGATATGTGTCTTTCACTCTCTGACTTACTCCAAGTCACGTGATTACCTCGAGACTCATCTACGGTGCTGCGAATGGCATTGTGTCCTTTTTTTCCGTGGCGAATATTGTGTCTTAGCGAGGTCCATTTTCTGCAATGTGATTCCCTGAGGGCTGAGGATTAGCTGCCCTGGGCAGCCTGACCCTGCCGGCAAGCCCTCCCCAGGTGTGCCTGGGTTGAGGTCAATATAAACAGCACTCCAGGCAGCAATAGCCCCTGCAGCTGTGCCTGACTCCATATTCTCTGCCCCGTCAGCAGTCTCGGGGCTGTGCTGGTGGGAGGGTGGGAGGGTCCACGGCTTTGTGGGTGGCCCAGTGTTTGTGGGGCTCTGCTGGACTTTCGGCAGGAGTTGCCAGGCTGCCACCTGTAAAGAAGAGGATGTGTCACCCATAACTTCCACTGGAATATCTCTCCGGGCTGAGGTGTGGAAGGAAAAAAAGGAGTGGGGGCCGGGACAGGAGGGGTATCTCAGGCAGGGCAATGGAAAGCTTCCAGAAGAGCGCCCGTGGCCAGGACCATCCTGGCTGACCTGCAGGCACCAAGTTGGCCTGCGTGCCGTCGCTGGTGTGGCTCCACGGCCCTCCCTCTAGGCTTTCAAGCCCTTGTACATATTCAGGTGTTTCACCTGGGAAGGGTGGGAACAGTTCAGCAGCATCTGGCCTGGGGCTCAGCTCACGTTTACTCACAGAGGCCTGGGCACGGTCCCCCAGCTTTGCAATAAGGACGCTCCTTGCGTGGGCGGGTGGGGCTGCTGGCTGTATGGGAGATGATTCCCCACCTCTGACCAATTTCAGAATTGTTTACCACTGGAGCAAGTGCCTTGGTAGTGTTTTCCTCTGTATAACTGTTAGGTTCAATTTTTTTTTTTCTTTTTTGGTTCAAGTTAGATTTTATTCCTCTTTTATGTATTTATAGATATAAGCATGGAAATAATTCATTGTTATATATACATCAGTGTGAATGGAAGAACTTTTTTTCTGTTTTATTTTTACATTTTATTTTTAAAAATTTTGAAATTTAATTTTGCTTATTTTTTTATACAGTAGGTTATTATTAGTTATCTATTTTATGCATATACATGTATACAGGTCAATCCCAATCTCCCAACTCATCCCACCACCACCACCCCATGGCTTCCCACACTTTGTGTCCATACGTCTGTTCTCTACCTCTGTGTCTCTATTTCTGCCCTGCAAACCAGTTCATCTGTACCATTTTTCTAGGTTCCACATATAGGCATTAGTATACAATATTTGTTTTTCTCTTTCTGACTTACTTCACTCTGTATGACAGTCTCTAGATCCATCAACTTCTCTACAAATGACCCAGTTTCATTCCTTTTTATGGCTGAGTAATATTCCATTTTATATATGTACCACATCTTTATCCATTCGTCTGTCTGTGGGCATTTAGGTTGCTTCCATTACCTGGCTATTGTAAATAGTGCTGCAATGAACATTGTGGTGAATGTGTCTTTGTGATTTATGGTTTTCTCTGGGTATATGCCCAGAAGTGGGATTGCTGGATCCTATGGTAATTCTCTTTTTAGTTTTTTAAAGGAACCTCCATACTGTTCTCCATAGTGACTGTATCAATTTACATTCCCACCAATAGCGGAAGAGGGTTCCTTTTGTCCACACCCTCCCCAGAATTTGTTGTTTGTACATTATCTGATGATGCCGATTCTAACAGGTGTGAGGTCTTACCTCATTGTAGTTTTGATTTGCATTTCTCTAATAATTAGTGATGTTGAGCAGCTTCTCATGTGCGTCTTGGCCATCTCTGTGACTTCTTTGAAGAAACGTCTCTTTAGATCTTCTGCCCATTTTTGTATTGGGTTGTTTGTTTTATTAATATTAAGCTGCATGAGCTGTTTATATATATTGGAGATTAAACCTTTGTCCATTGATTCGTTTGTGAACGTTTTCGCCCATTCTGAGGGTTGCCTTCTTCCATTCCCGTTTTTTTAACAAAGAAAGAAAGAAAGCAAAAGAAGCAGAACACTAATGTGCGTGAAATATGCCTCTTGAAACTGTCGTTTTGAAATATGGACGTCTTTTGAATTTTTTGGTAGATATATGACCCCAGGATTTGTTTTCAGGGCAGGTGTCATTTACAGGCCTGTAATGATTTGGAATATCCACTGACCATTAGCGCTGGGATTAAAGCTGCAGTTGTGAGAAACGGCCACAAGGTGGCAGCAGTTCTCCCTTACCAAATCTGGTTACTAGGGCAGCAGAGCCTCAATGGAAGTCGCGTTCTAGATTGGAATGTAGAACGGAATGTGCCAGGAGAAGGCCCCTCAAGTGTGTCTCACTACTTCTTGTTCTTGTTTTTAATTTAATTTTTAATTTTTTTATTACAGCATGTTTGAGTACAGCGTTTAGCTTGTTGTAGGTGTGCCAGAGGTGGTTCTTTTACACATATACATATGTCTGTTCTTCCTGGGATCCTTTTCCCATGTACGTTATGACAGAATGTTGAGTAGTCTTCTCTTGGTACTCCGTAGGTCTTTGGTGATTATATACGTCTACTGTGTTTGTATATGTCTGTTAACCCCAATATCGTAATGAATTCAATCCTCACACCTTTCCTTTGGTGAACCATAAGTTTCTTTAATGAATCTGTGATTGCCCTTCTCCGTGGAAATATCTGCCCTGGTATCAATTTATAGGTAACACCTATAAGTGATATGATACGATATGTGTCTTTCACTCTCTGACTTACTCCAAGTCACGTGATTACCTCGAGACTCATCTACGGTGCTGCGAATGGCATTGTGTCCTTTTTTTCCTTGGCGAATATTCTGTCTTAGCGAGGTCCATTTTCTGCAATGTGATTCCCTGAGGGCTGAGGATTAGCTGCCCTGGGCAGGCTGACCCTGCCGGCAAGCCCTCCCCAGGTGTGCCTGGGTTGAGGTCAATATAAACAGCACTCCAGGCAGCAATAGACCCTGCAGCTGTGCCTGACTCCATATTCTCTGCCCCGTCAGAAGTCTCGGGGCTGTGCTGGTGGGAGGGTGGGAGGGTCCACGGCTTTGTGGGTGGCCCAGTGTGAGTGGGGCTCTGCTGGACTTTCGGCAGGAGTTGCCAGGCTGCCACCTGTAAAGAAGAGGATGTGTCACCCATAACTTCCACTGGAATATCTCTCCGGGCTGAGGTGAGGAAGGAAAAAAAGGAGTGGGGGCCGGGACAGGAGGGGTATCTCAGGCAGGGCAATAGAAAGCTTCCAGAAGAGCGCCCGTGGCCAGGACCATCCTGGCTGACCTGCAGGCACCAAGTTGGCCTGCGTGCCGTCGCTGGTGTGGCTCCACGGCCCTCCCTCTAGGCTTTCAAGCCCTTGTACATATTCAGGTGTTTCACCTGGGAAGGGTGGGAACAGTTCAGCAGCATCTGGCCTGGGGCTCAGCTCACGTTTACTCACAGAGGCCTGGGCACGGTCCCCCAGCTTTGCAATAAGGACGCTCCTTGCGTGGGCGGGTGGGGCTGCTGGCTGTATGGGAGATGATTCCCCACCTCTGACCAATTTCAGAATTGTTTACCACTGGAGCAAGTGCCTTGGTAGTGTTTTCCTCTGTATAACTGTTAGGTTCAATTTTTTTTTTCTTTTTTGGTTCAAGTTAGATTTTATTCCTCTTTTATGTATTTATAGATATAAGCATGGAAATAATTCATTGTTATATATACATCAGTGTGAATGGAAGAACTTTTTTTCTGTTTTATTTTTACATTTTATTTTTAAAAATTTTGAAATTTAATTTTGCTTATTTTTTTATACAGTAGGTTATTATTAGTTATCTATTTTATGCATATACATGTATACAGGTCAATCCCAATCTCCCAACTCATCCCACCACCACCACCCCATGGCTTCCCACACTTTGTGTCCATACGTCTGTTCTCTACCTCTGTGTCTCTATTTCTGCCCTGCAAACCAGTTCATCTGTACCATTTTTCTAGGTTCCACATATAGGCATTAGTATACAATATTTGTTTTTCTCTTTCTGACTTACTTCACTCTGTATGACAGTCTCTAGATCCATCAACTTCTCTACAAATGACCCAGTTTCATTCCTTTTTATGGCTGAGTAATATTCCATTTTATATATGTACCACATCTTTATCCATTCGTCTGTCTGTGGGCATTTAGGTTGCTTCCATTACCTGGCTATTGTAAATAGTGCTGCAATGAACATTGTGGTGAATGTGTCTTTGTGATTTATGGTTTTCTCTGGGTATATGCCCAGAAGTGGGATTGCTGGATCCTATGGTAATTCTCTTTTTAGTTTTTTAAAGGAACCTCCATACTCTTCTCCATAGTGACTGTATCAATTTACATTCCCACCAATAGCGGAAGAGGGTTCCTTTTGTCCACACCCTCCCCAGAATTTGTTGTTTGTACATTATCTGATGATGCCGATTCTAACAGGTGTGAGGTCTTACCTCATTGTAGTTTTGATTTGCATTTCTCTAATAATTAGTGATGTTGAGCAGCTTCTCATGTGCGTCTTGGCCATCTCTGTGACTTCTTTGAAGAAACGTCTCTTTAGATCTTCTGCCCATTTTTGTATTGGGTTGTTTGTTTTATTAATATTAAGCAGCATGAGCTGTTTATATATATTGGAGATTAAACCTTTGTCCATTGATTCGTTTGTGAACGTTTTCGCCCATTCTGAGGGTTGCCTTCTTCCATTCCCGTTTTTTTAACAAAGAAAGAAAGAAAGCAAAAGAAGCAGAACACTAATGTGCGTGAAATATGCCTCTTGAAACTGTCGTTTTGAAATATGGACGTCTTTTGAATTTTTTGGTAGATATATGACCCCAGGATTTGTTTTCAGGGCAGGTGTCATTTACAGGCCTGTAATGATTTGGAATATCCACTGACCATTAGCGCTGGGATTAAAGCTGCAGTTGTGAGAAACGGCCACAAGGTGGCAGCAGTTCTCCCTTACCAAATCTGGTTACTAGGGCAGCAGAGCCTCAATGGAAGTCGCGTTCTAGATTGGAATGTAGAACGGAATGTGCCAGGAGAAGGCCCCTCAAGTGTGTCTCACTACTTCTTGTTCTTGTTTTTAATTTAATTTTTAATTTTTTTATTACAGCATGTTTGAGTACAGCGTTTAGCTTGTTGTAGGTGTGCAAGAGGTGGTTCTTTTACACATATACATATGTCTGTTCTTCCTGGGATCCTTTTCCCATGTACGTTATGACAGAATGTTGAGTAGTCTTCTCTTGGTACTCCGTAGGTCTTTGGTGATTATATACGTCTACTGTGTTTGTATATGTCTGTTAACCCCAATATCGTAATGAATTCAATCCTCACACCTTTCCTTTGGTGAACCATAAGTTTGTTTAATGAATCTGTGATTGCCCTTCTCCGTGGAAATATCTGCCCTGGTATCAATTTATAGGTAACACCTATAAGTGATATGATACGATATGTGTCTTTCACTCTCTGACTTACTCCAAGTCACGTGATTACCTCGAGACTCATCTACGGTGCTGCGAATGGCATTGTGTCCTTTTTTTCCTTGGCGAATATTCTGTCTTAGCGAGGTCCATTTTCTGCAATGTGATTCCCTGAGGGCTGAGGATTAGCTGCCCTGGGCAGCCTGACCCTGCCGGCAAGCCCTCCCCAGGTGTGCCTGGGTTGAGGTCAATATAAACAGCACTCCAGGCAGCAATAGCCCCTTCAGCTGTGCCTGACTCCATATTCTCTGCCCCGTCAGCAGTCTCGGGGCTGTGCTGGTGGGAGGGTGGGAGGGTCCACGGCTTTGTGGGTGGCCCAGTGTTTGTGGGGCTCTGCTGGACTTTCGGCAGGAGTTGCCAGGCTGCCACCTGTAAAGAAGAGGATGTGTCACCCATAACTTCCACTGGAATATCTCTCCGGGCTGAGGTGTGGAAGGAAAAAAAGGAGTGGGGGCCGGGACAGGAGGGGTATCTCAGGCAGGGCAATGGAAAGCTTCCAGAAGAGCGCCCGTGGCCAGGACCATCCTGGCTGACCTGCAGGCACCAAGTTGGCCTGCGTGCCGTCGCTGGTGTGGCTCCACGGCCCTCCCTCTAGGCTTTCAAGCCCTTGTACATATTCAGGTGTTTCACCTGGGAAGGGTGGGAACAGTTCAGCAGCATCTGGCCTGGGTCTCAGCTCACGTTTACTCACAGAGGCCTGGGCACGGTCCCCCAGCTTTGCAATAAGGACGCTCCTTGCGTGGGCGGGTGGGGCTGCTGGCTGTATGGGAGATGATTCCCCACCTCTGACCAATTTCAGAATTGTTTACCACTGGAGCAAGTGCCTTGGTAGTGTTTTCCTCTGTATAACTGTTAGGTTCAATTTTTTTTTTCTTTTTTGGTTCAAGTTAGATTTTATTCCTCTTTTATGTATTTATAGATATAAGCATGGAAATAATTCATTGTTATATATACATCAGTGTGAATGGAAGAACTTTTTTTCTGTTTTATTTTTACATTTTATTTTTAAAAATTTTGAAATTTAATTTTGCTTATTTTTTTATACAGTAGGTTATTATTAGTTATCTATTTTATGCATATACATGTATACAGGTCAATCCCAATCTCCCAACTCATCCCACCACCACCACCCCATGGCTTCCCACACTTTGTGTCCATACGTCTGTTCTCTACCTCTGTGTCTCTATTTCTGCCCTGCAAACCAGTTCATCTGTACCATTTCTCTAGGTTCCACATATAGGCATTAATATACAATATTTGTTTTTCTCTTTCTGACTTACTTCACTCTGTATGACAGTCTCTAGATCCATCAACTTCTCTACAAATGACCCAGTTTCATTCCTTTTTATGGCTGAGTAATATTCCATTTTATATATGTACCACATCTTTATCCATTCGTCTGTCTGTGGGCATTTAGGTTGCTTCCATTACCTGGCTATTGTAAATAGTGCTGCAATGAACATTGTGGTGAATGTGTCTTTGTGATTTATGGTTTTCTCTGGGTATATGCCCAGAAGTGGGATTGCTGGATCCTATGGTAATTCTCTTTTTAGTTTTTTAAAGGAACCTCCATACTGTTCTCCATAGTGACTGTATCAATTTACATTCCCACCAATAGCAGAAGAGGGTTCCTTTTGTCCACACCCTCCCCAGAATTTGTTGTTTGTACATTATCTGATGATGCCGATTCTAACAGGTGTGAGGTCTTACCTCATTGTAGTTTTGATTTGCATTTCTCTAATAATTAGTGATGTTGAGCAGCTTCTCATGTGCGTCTTGGCCATCTCTGTGACTTCTTTGAAGAAACGTCTCTTTAGATCTTCTGCCCATTTTTGTATTGGGTTGTTTGTTTTATTAATATTAAGCTGCATGAGCTGTTTATATATATTGGAGATTAAACCTTTGTCCATTGATTCGTTTGTGAACGTTTTCGCCCATTCTGAGGGTTGCCTTTTTCCATTCCCGTTTTTTTAACAAAGAAAGAAAGAAAGCAAAAGAAGCAGAACACTAATGTGCGTGAAATATGCCTCTTCAAACTGTCGTTTTGAAATATGGACGTCTTTTGAATTGTTTGGTCGATATATGACCCCAGGATTTGTTTTCAGGGCAGGTGTCATTTACAGGCCTGTAATGATTTGGAATATCCACTGACCATTAGTGCTGGGATTAAAGCTGCAGTTGTGAGAAACGGCCACAAGGTGGCAGCAGTTCTCCCTTACCAAATCTGGTTACTAGGGCAGCAGAGCCTCAATGGAAGTCACGTTCTAGATTGGAATGTAGAACGGAATGTGCCAGGAGAAGGCCCCTCAAGTGTGTCTCACTACTTCTTGTTCTTGTTTTTAATTTAATTTTTTATTTTTTTATTACAGCATGTTTGAGTACAACGTTTAGCTTGTTGTAGGTGTGCCAGAGGTGGTTCTTTTACACATATACATATGTCTGTTCTTCCTGGGATCCTTTTCCCATGTACGTTATGACAGAATGTTGAGTAGTCTTCTCTTGGTACTCCGTAGGTCTTTGGTGATTATATACGTCTACTGTGTTTGTATATGTCTGTTAACCCCAATATCGTAATGAATTCAATCCTCACACCTTTCCTTTGGTGAACCATAAGTTTGTTTAATGAATCTGTGATTGCCCTTCTCCGTGGAAATATCTGCCCTGGTATCAATTTATAGGTAACACCTATAAGTGATATGATACGATATGTGTCTTTCACTCTCTGACTTACTCCAAGTCACGTGATTACCTCGAGACTCATCTACGGTGCTGCGAATGGCATTGTGTCCTTTTTTTCCTTGGCGAATATTCTGTGTTAGCGAGGTCCATTTTCTGCAATGTGATTCCCTGAGGGCTGAGGATTAGCTGCCCTGGGCAGCCTGACCCTGCCGGCAAGCCCTCCCCAGGTGTGCCTGGGTTGAGGTCAATATAAACAGCACTCCAGGCAGCAATAGCCCCTGCAGCTGTGCCTGACTCCATATTCTCTGCCCCGTCAGCAGTCTCGGGGCTGTGCTGGTGGGAGGGTGGGAGGGTTCACGGCTTTGTGGGTGGCCCGGTGTGAGTGGGGCTCTGCTGGACTTTCGGCAGGAGTTGCCAGGCTGCCACCTGTAAAGAAGAGGATGTGTCACCCATAACTTCCACTGGAATATCTCTCCGGGCTGAGGTGTGGAAGGAAAAAAAGGAGTGGGGGCCGGGACAGGAGGGGTATCTCAGGCAGGGCAATGGAAAGCTTCCAGAAGAGCGCCCGTGGACAGGACCATCCTGGCTGACCTGCAAGCACCAAGTTGGCCTGCGTGCCGTCGCTGGTGTGGCTCCACGGCCCTCCCTCTAGGCTTTCAAGCCCTTGTACATATTCAGGTGTTTCACCTGGGAAGGGTGGGAACAGTTCAGCAGCATCTGGCCTGGGGCTCAGCTCACGTTTACTCACAGAGGCCTGGGCACGGTCCCCCAGCTTTGCAATAAGGACGCTCCTTGCGTGGGCGGGTGGGGCTGCTGGCTGTATGGGAGATGATTCCCCACCTCTGACCAATTTCAGAATTGTTTACCACTGGAGCAAGTGCCTTGGTAGTGTTTTCCTCTGTATAACTGTTAGGTTCAATTTTTTTTTTTCTTTTTTGGTTCAAGTTAGATTTTATTCCTCTTTTATGTATTTATAGATATAAGCATGGAAATAATTCATTGTTATATATACATCAGTGTGAATGGAAGAACTTTTTTTCTGTTTTATTTTTACATTTTATTTTTAAAAATTTTGAAATTTAATTTTGCTTATTTTTTTATACAGTAGGTTATTATTAGTTATCTATTTTATGCATATACATGTATACAGGTCAATCCCAATCTCCCAACTCATCCCACCACCACCACCCCATGGCTTCCCACACTTTGTGTCCATACGTCTGTTCTCTACCTCTGTGTCTCTATTTCTGCCCTGCAAACCAGTTCATCTGTACCATTTTTCTAGGTTCCACATATAGGCATTAGTATACAATATTTGTTTTTCTCTTTCTGACTTACTTCACTCTGTATGACAGTCTCTAGATCCATCAACTTCTCTACAAATGACCCAGTTTCATTCCTTTTTATGGCTGAGTAATATTCCATTTTATATATGTACCACATCTTTATCCATTCGTCTGTCTGTGGGCATTTAGGTTGCTTCCATTACCTGGCTATTGTAAATAGTGCTGCAATGAACATTGTGGTGAATGTGTCTTTGTGATTTATGGTTTTCTCTGGGTATATGCCCAGAAGTGGGATTGCTGGATCCTATGGTAATTCTCTTTTTAGTTTTTTAAAGGAACCTCCATACTGTTCTCCATAGTGACTGTATCAATTTACATTCCCACCAATAGCGGAAGAGGGTTCCTTTTGTCCACACCCTCCCCAGAATTTGTTGTTTGTACATTATCTGATGATGCCGATTCTAACAGGTGTGAGGTCTTACCTCATTGTAGTTTTGATTTGCATTTCTCTAATAATTAGTGATGTTGAGCAGCTTCTCATGTGCGTCTTGGCCATCTCTGTGACTTCTTTGAAGAAACGTCTCTTTAGATCTTCTGCCCATTTTTGTATTGGGTTGTTTGTTTTATTAATATTAAGCTGCATGAGCTGTTTATATATATTGGAGATTAAACCTTTGTCCATTGATTCGTTTGTGAACGTTTTCGCCCATTCTGAGGGTTGCCTTTTTCCATTCCCGTTTTTTTAACAAAGAAAGAAAGAAAGCAAAAGAAGCAGAACACTAATGTGCGTGAAATATGCCTCTTGAAACTGTCGTTTTGAAATATGGACGTCTTTTGAATTTTTTGGTCGATATATGACCCCAGGATTTGTTTTCAGGGCAGGTGTCATTTACAGGCCTGTAATGATTTGGAATATCCACTGACCATTAGCGCTGGGATTAAAGCTGCAGTTGTGAGAAATGGCCACAAGGTGGCAGCAGTTCTCCCTTACCAAATCTGGTTACTAGGGCAGCAGAGCCTCAATGGAAGTCGCGTTCTAGATTGGAATGTAGAACGGAATGTGCCAGGAGAAGGCCCCTCAAGTGTGTCTCACTACTTCTTGTTCTTGTTTTTAATTTAATTTTTTATTTTTTTATTACAGCATGTTTGAGTACAACGTTTAGCTTGTTGTAGGTGTGCCAGAGGTGGTTCTTTTACACATATACATATGTCTGTTCTTCCTGGGATCCTTTTCCCATGTACGTTATGACAGAATGTTGAGTAGTCTTCTCTTGGTACTCCGTAGGTCTTTGGTGATTATATACGTCTACTGTTTTTCTATATGTCTGTTAACCCCAATATCGTAATGAATTCAATCCTCACACCTTTCCTTTGGTGAACCATAAGTTTGTTTAATGAATCTGTGATTGCCCTTCTCCGTGGAAATATCTGCCCTGGTATCAATTTATAGGTAACACCTATAAGTGATATGATACGATATGTGTCTTTCACTCTCTGACTTACTCCAAGTCACGTGATTACCTCGAGACTCATCTACGGTGCTGCGAATGGCATTGTGTCCTTTTTTTCCTTGGCGAATATTGTGTCTTAGCGAGGTCCATTTTCTGCAATGTGATTCCCTGAGGGCTGAGGATTAGCTGCCCTGGGCAGCCTGACCCTGCCGGCAAGCCCTCCCCAGGTGTGCCTGGGTTGAGGTCAATATAAACAGCACTCCAGGCAGCAATAGCCCCTGCAGCTGTGCCTGACTCCATATTCTCTGCCCCGTCAGCAGTCTCGGGGCTGTGCTGGTGGGAGGGTGGGAGGGTCCACGGCTTTGTGGGTGGCCCGGTGTTAGTGGGGCTCTGCTGCACTTTCGGCAGGAGTTGCCAGGCTGCCACCTGTAAAGAAGAGGATGTGTCACCCATAACTTCCACTGGAATATCTCTCCGGGCTGAGGTGTGGAAGGAAAAAAAGGAGTGGGGGCCGGGACAGGAGGGGTATCTCAGGCAGGGCAATGGAAAGCTTCCAGAAGAGCGCCCGTGGCCAGGACCATCCTGGCTGACCTGCAGGCACCAAGTTGGCCTGCGTGCCGTCGCTGGTGTGGCTCCACGGCCCTCCCTCTAGGCTTTCAAGCCCTTGTACATATTCAGGTGTTTCACCTGGGAAGGGTGGGAACAGTTCAGCAGCATCTGGCCTGGGGCTCAGCTCACGTTTACTCACAGAGGCCTGGGCACGGTCCCCCAGCTTTGCAATAAGGACGCTCCTTGCGTGGGCGGGTGGGGCTGCTGGCTGTATGGGAGATGATTCCCCACCTCTGACCAATTTCAGAATTGTTTACCACTGGAGCAAGTGCCTTGGTAGTGTTTTCCTCTGTATAACTGTTAGGTTCAATTTTTTTTTTTCTTTTTTGGTTCAAGTTAGATTTTATTCCTCTTTTATGTATTTATAGATATAAGCATCGAAATAATTCATTGTTATATATACATCAGTGTGAATGGAAGAACTTTTTTTCTGTTTTATTTTTACATTTTATTTTTAAAAATTTTGAAATTTAATTTTGTTTATTTTTTTATACAGTAGGTTATTATTAGTTATCTATTTTATGCATATACATGTATACAGGTCAATCCCAATCTCCCAACTCATCCCACCACCACCACCCCATGGCTTCCCCCACTTTGTGTCCATACGTCTGTTCTCTACCTCTGTGTCTCTATTTCTGCCCTGCAAACCAGTTCATCTGTACCATTTCTCTAGGTTCCACATATAGGCATTAATATACAATATTTGTTTTTCTCTTTCTGACTTACTTCACTCTGTATGACAGTCTCTAGATCCATCAACTTCTCTACAAATGACCCAGTTTCATTCCTTTTTATGGCTGAGTAATATTCCATTTTATATATGTACCACATCTTTATCCATTCGTCTGTCTGTGGGCACTTAGGTTGCTTCCATTACCTGGCTATTGTAAATAGTGCTGCAATGAACATTGTGGTGAATGTGTCTTTGTGATTTATGGTTTTCTCTTGGTATATGCCCAGAAGTGGGATTGCTGGATCCTATGGTAATTCTCTTTTTAGTTTTTTAAAGGAACCTCCATACTCTTCTCCATAGTGACTGTATCAATTTACATTCCCACCAATAGCGGAAGAGGGTTCCTTTTGTCCACACCCTCCCCAGAATTTGGTGTTTGTAGATTATCTGATGATGCCGATTCTAACAGGTGTGAGGTCTTACCTCATTGTAGTTTTGATTTGCATTTCTCTAATAATTAGTGATGTTGAGCAGCTTCTCATGTGCGTCTTGGCCATCTCTGTGACTTCTTTGAAGAAACGTCTCTTTAGATCTTCTGCCCATTTTTGTATTGGGTTGTTTGTTTTATTAATATTAAGCTGCATGAGCTGTTTATATATATTGGAGATTAAACCTTTGTCCATTGATTCGTTTGTGAACGTTTTCGCCCATTCTGAGGGTTGCCTTTTTCCATTCCCGTTTTTTTAACAAAGAGAGAAAGAAAGCAAAAGAAGCAGAACACTAATGTGCGTGAAATATGCCTCTTGAAACTGTCGTTTTGAAATATGGACGTCTTTTGAATTTTTTGGTCGATATATGACCCCAGGATTTGTTTTCAGGGCAGGTGTCATTTACAGGCCTGTAATGATTTGGAATATCCACTGACCATTAGCGCTGGGATTAAAGCTGCAGTTGTGAGAAACGGCCACAAGGTGGCAGCAGTTCTCCCTTACCAAATCTGGTTACTAGGGCAGCAGAGCCTCAATGGAAGTCGCGTTCTAGATTGGAATGTAGAACGGAATGTGCCAGGAGAAGGCCCCTCAAGTGTGTCTCACTACTTCTTGTTCTTGTTTTTAATTTAATTTTTTATTTTTTTATTACAGCATGTTTGAGTACAACGTTTAGCTTGTTGTAGGTGTGCCAGAGGTGGTTCTTTTACACATATACATATGTCTGTTCTTCCTGGGATCCTTTTCCCATGTACGTTATGACAGAATGTTGAGTAGTCTTCTCTTGGTACTCCGTAGGTCTTTGGTGATTATATACGTCTACTGTGTTTGTATATGTCTGTTAACCCCAATATCGTAATGAATTCAATCCTCACACCTTTCCTTTGGTGAACCATAAGTTTGTTTAATGAATCTGTGATTGCCCTTCTCCGTGGAAATATCTGCCCTGGTATCAATTTATAGGTAACACCTATAAGTGATATGATACGATATGTGTCTTTCACTCTCTGACTTACTCCAAGTCACGTGATTACCTCGAGACTCATCTACGGTGCTGCGAATGGCATTGTGTCCTTTTTTTCCTTGGCGAATATTCTGTCTTAGCGAGGTCCATTTTCTGCAATGTGATTCCCTGAGGGCTGAGGATTAGCTGCCCTGGGCAGCCTGACCCTGCCGGCAAGCCCTCCCCAGGTGTGCCTGGGTTGATGTCAATATAAACAGCACTCCAGGCAGCAATAGCCCCTGCAGCTGTGCCTGACTCCATATTCTCTGCCCCGTCAGCAGTCTCGGGGCTGTGCTGGTGGGAGGGTGGGAGGGTTCACGGCTTTGTGGGTGGCTCGGTGTGAGTGGGGCTCTGCTGGACTTTCGGCAGGAGTTGCCAGGCTGCCACCTGTAAAGAAGAGGATGTGTCACCCATAACTTCCACTGGAATATCTCTCCGGGCTGAGGTGTGGAAGGAAAAAAAGGAGTGGGGGCCGGGACAGGAGGGGTATCTCAGGCAGGGCAATGGAAAGCTTCCAGAAGAGCGCCCGTGGCCAGGACCATCCTGGCTGACCTGCAGGCACCAAGTTGGCCTGCGTGCCGTCGCTGGTGTGGCTCCACGGCCCTCCCTCTAGGCTATCAAGCCCTTGTACATATTCAGGTGTTTCACCTGGGAAGGGTGGGAACAGTTCAGCAGCATCTGGCCTGGGGCTCAGCTCACGTTTACTCACAGAGGCCTGGGCACGGTCCCCCAGCTTTGCAATAAGGACGCTCCTTGCGTGGGCGGGTGGGGCTGCTGGCTGTATGGGAGATGATTCCCCACCTCTGACCAATTTCAGAATTGTTTACCACTGGAGCAAGTGCCTTGGTAGTGTTTTCCTCTGTATAACTGTTAGGTTCAATTTTTTTTTTTTTTCTTTTTTGGTTCAAGTTAGATTTTATTCCTCTTTTATGTATTTATAGATATAAGCATGGAAATAATTCATTGTTATATATACATCAGTGTGAATGGAAGAACTTTTTTTCTGTTTTATTTTTACATTTTATTTTTAAAAATTTTGAAATTTAATTTTGTTTATTTTTTTATACAGTAGGTTATTATTAGTTATCTATTTTATGCATATACATGTATACAGGTCAATCCCAATCTCCCAACTCATCCCACCACCAACACCCCATGGCTTCCCACACTTTGTGTCCATACGTCTGTTCTCTACCTCTGTGTCTCTATTTCTGCCCTGCAAACCAGTTCATCTGTACCATTTTTCTAGGTTCCACATATAGGCATTAGTATACAATATTTGTTTTTCTCTTTCTGACTTACTTCACTCTGTATGACAGTCTCTAGATCCATCAACTTCTCTACAAATGACCCAGTTTCATTCCTTTTTATGGCTGAGTAATATTCCATTTTATATATGTACCACATCTTTATCCATTCGTCTGTCTGTGGGCATTTAGGTTGCTTCCATTACCTGGCTATTGTAAATAGTGCTGCAATGAACATTGTGGTGAATGTGTCTTTGTGATTTATGGTTTTCTCTGGGTATATGCCCAGAAGTGGGATTGCTGGATCCTATGGTAATTCTCTTTTTAGTTTTTTAAAGGAACCTCCATACTGTTCTCCATAGTGACTGTATCAATTTACATTCCCACCAATAGCGGAAGAGGGTTCCTTTTGTCCACACCCTCCCCAGAATTTGTTGTTTGTACATTATCTGATGATGCCGATTCTAACAGGTGTGAGGTCTTACCTCATTGTAGTTTTGATTTGCATTTCTCTAATAATTAGTGATGTTGAGCAGCTTCTCATGTGCGTCTTGGCCATCTCTGTGACTTCTTTGAAGAAACGTCTCTTTAGATCTTCTGCCCATTTTTGTATTGGGTTGTTTGTTTTATTAATATTAAGCTGCATGAGCTGTTTATATATATTGGAGATTAAACCTTTGTCCATTGATTCGTTTGTGAACGTTTTCGCCCATTCTGAGGGTTGCCTTTTTCCATTCCCGTTTTTTTAACAAAGAAAGAAAGAAAGCAAAAGAAGCAGAACACTAATGTGCGTGAAATATGCCTCTTGAAACTGTCGTTTTGAAATATGGACGTCTTTTGAATTTTTTGGTCGATATATGACCCCAGGCTTTGTTTTCAGGGCAGGTGTCATTTACAGGCCTGTAATGATTTGGAATATCCACTGACCATTAGCGCTGGGATTAAAGCTGCAGTTGTGAGAAATGGCCACAAGGTGGCAGCAGTTCTCCCTTACCAAATCTGGTTACTAGGGCAGCAGAGCCTCAATGGAAGTCGCGTTCTAGATTGGAATGTAGAACGGAATGTGCCAGGAGAAGGCCCCTCAAGTGTGTCTCACTACTTCTTGTTCTTGTTTTTAATTTAATTTTTTATTTTTTTATTACAGCATGTTTGAGTACAACGTTTAGCTTGTTGTAGGTGTGCCAGAGGTGGTTCTTTTACACATATACATATGTCTGTTCTTCCTGGGATCCTTTTCCCATGTACGTTATGACAGAATGTTGAGTAGTCTTCTCTTGGTACTCCGTAGGTCTTTGGTGATTATATACGTCTACTGTGTTTGTATATGTCTGTTAACCCCAATATCGTAATGAATTCAATCCTCACACCTTTCCTTTGGTGAACCATAAGTTTGTTTAATGAATCTGTGATTGCCCTTCTCCGTGGAAATATCTGCCCTGGTATCAATTTATAGGTAACACCTATAAGTGATATGATACGATATGTGTCTTTCACTCTCTGACTTACTCCAAGTCACGTGATTACCTCGAGACTCATCTACGGTGCTGCGAATGGCATTGTGTCCTTTTTTTCCTTGGCGAATATTGTGTCTTAGCGAGGTCCATTTTCTGCAATGTGATTCCCTGAGGGCTGAGGATTAGCTGCCCTGGGCAGCCTGACCCTGCCGGCAAGCCCTCCCCAGGTGTGCCTGGGTTGAGGTCAATATAAACAGCACTCCAGGCAGCAATAGCCCCTGCAGCTGTGCCTGACTCCATATTCTCTGCCCCGTCAGCAGTCTCGGGGCTGTGCTGGTGGGAGGGTGGGAGGGTCCACGGCTTTGTGGGTGGCCCAGTGTTTGTGGGGCTCTGCTGGACTTTCGGCAGGAGTTGCCAGGCTGCCACCTGTAAAGAAGAGGATGTGTCACCCATAACTTCCACTGGAATATCTCTCCGGGCTGAGGTGTGGAAGGAAAAAAAGGAGTGGGGGCCGGGACAGGAGGGGTATCTCAGGCAGGGCAATGGAAAGCTTCCAGAAGAGCGCCCGTGGCCAGGACCATCCTGGCTGACCTGCAGGCACCAAGTTGGCCTGCGTGCCGTCGCTGGTGTGGCTCCACGGCCCTCCCTCTAGGCTTTCAAGCCCTTGTACATATTCAGGTGTTTCACCTGGGAAGGGTGGGAACAGTTCAGCAGCATCTGGCCTGGGGCTCAGCTCACGTTTACTCACAGAGGCCTGGGCACGGTCCCCCATCTTTGCAATAAGGACGCTCCTTGCGTGGGCGGGTGGGGCTGCTGGCTGTATGGGAGATGATTCCCCACCTCTGACCAATTTCAGAATTGTTTACCACTGGAGCAAGTGCCTTGGTAGTGTTTTCCTCTGTATAACTGTTAGGTTCAATTTTTTTTTTCTTTTTTGGTTCAAGTTAGATTTTATTCCTCTTTTATGTATTTATAGATATAAGCATGGAAATAATTCATTGTTATATATACATCAGTGTGAATGGAAGAACTTTTTTTCTGTTTTATTTTTACATTTTATTTTTAAAAATTTTGAAATTTAATTTTGCTTATTTTTTTATACAGTAGGTTATTATTAGTTATCTATTTTATGCATATACATGTATACAGGTCAATCCCAATCTCCCAACTCATCCCACCACCACCACCCCATGGCTTCCCACACTTTGTGTCCATACGTCTGTTCTCTACCTCTGTGTCTCTATTTCTGCCCTGCAAACCAGTTCATCTGTACCATTTCTCTAGGTTCCACATATAGGCATTAATATACAATATTTGTTTTTCTCTTTCTGACTTACTTCACTCTGTATGACAGTCTCTAGATCCATCAACTTCTCTACAAATGACCCAGTTTCATTCCTTTTTATGGCTGAGTAATATTCCATTTTATATATGTACCACATCTTTATCCATTATTCTGTCTGTGGGCATTTAGTTTGCTTCCATTACCTGGCTATTGTAAATAGTGCTGCAATGAACATTGTGGTGAATGTGTCTTTGTGATTTATGGTTTTCTCTGGGTATATGCCCAGAAGTGGGATTGCTGGATCCTATGGTAATTCTCTTTTTAGTTTTTTAAAGGAACCTCCATACTGTTCTCCATAGTGACTGTATCAATTTACATTCCCACCAATAGCGGAAGAGGGTTCCTTTTGTCCACACCCTCCCCAGAATTTGTTGTTTGTACATTATCTGATGATGCCGATTCTAACAGGTGTGAGGTCTTACCTCATTGTAGTTTTGATTTGCATTTCTCTAATAATTAGTGATGTTGAGCAGCTTCTCATGTGCGTCTTGGCCATCTCTGTGACTTCTTTGAAGAAACGTCTCTTTAGATCTTCTGCCCATTTTTGTATTGGGTTGTTTGTTTTATTAATATTAAGCTGCATGAGCTGTTTATATATATTGGAGATTAAACCTTTGTCCATTGATTCGTTTGTGAATGTTTTCGCCCATTCTGAGGGTTGCCTTTTTCCATTCCCGTTTTTTTAACAAAGAAAGAAAGAAAGCAAAAGAAGCAGAACACTAATGTGCGTGAAATATGCCTCTTGAAACTGTCGTTTTGAAATATGGACGTGTTTTGAATTTTTTGGTCGATATATTACCCCAGGATTTGTTTTCAGGGCAGGTGTCATTTACAGGCCTGTAATGATTTGGAATATCCACTGACCATTAGCGCTGGGATTAAAGCTGCAGTTGTGAGAAACGGCCACAAGGTGGCAGCAGTTCTCCCTTACCAAATCTGGTTACTAGGGCAGCAGAGCCTCAATGGAAGTCGCGTTCTAGATTGGAATGTAGAACGGAATGTGCCAGGAGAAGGCCCCTCAAGTGTGTCTCACTACTTCTTGTTCTTGTTTTTAATTTAATTTTTTATTTTTTTATTACAGCATGTTTGAGTACAACGTTTAGCTTGTTGTAGGTGTGCCAGAGGTGGTTCTTTTACACATATACATATGTCTGTTCTTCCTGGGATCCTTTTCCCATGTACGTTATGACAGAATGTTGAGTAGTCTTCTCTTGGTACTCCGTAGGTCTTTGGTGATTATATACGTCTACTGTGTTTGTATATGTCTGTTAACCCCAATATCGTAATGAATTCAATCCTCACACCTTTCCTTTGGTGAACCATAAGTTTGTTTAATGAATCTGTGATTGCCCTTCTCCGTGGAAATATCTGCCCTGGTATCAATTTATAGGTAACACCTATAAGTGATATGATACGATATGTGTCTTTCACTCTCTGACTTACTCCAAGTCACGTGATTACCTCGAGACTCATCTACGGTGCTGCGAATGGCATTGTGTCCTTTTTTTCCTTGGCGAATATTCTGTCTTAGCGAGGTCCATTTTCTGCAATGTGATTCCCTGAGGGCTGAGGATTAGCTGCCCTGGGCAGCCTGACCCTGCCGGCAAGCCCTCCCCAGGTGTGCCTGGGTTGAGGTCAATATAAACAGCACTCCAGGCAGCAATAGCCCCTGCAGCTGTGCCTGACTCCATATTCTCTGCCCCGTCAGCAGTCTCGGGGCTGTGCTGGTGGGAGGGTGGGAGGGTTCACGGCTTTGTGGGTGGCTCGGTGTGAGTGGGGCTCTGCTGGACTTTCGGCAGGAGTTGCCAGGCTGCCACCTGTAAAGAAGAGGATGTGTCACCCATAACTTCCACTGGAATATCTCTCCGGGCTGAGGTGTGGAAGGAAAAAAAGGAGTGGGGGCCGGGACAGGAGGGGTATCTCAGGCAGGGCAATGGAAAGCTTCCAGAAGAGCGCCCGTGGCCAGGACCATCCTGGCTGACCTGCAGGCACCAAGTTGGCCTGCGTGCCGTCGCTGGTGTGGCTCCACGGCCCTCCCTCTAGGCTATCAAGCCCTTGTACATATTCAGGTGTTTCACCTGGGAAGGGTGGGAACAGTTCAGCAGCATCTGGCCTGGGGCTCAGCTCACGTTTACTCACAGAGGCCTGGGCACGGTCCCCCAGCTTTGCAATAAGGACGCTCCTTGCGTGGGCGGGTGGGGCTGCTGGCTGTATGGGAGATGATTCCCCACCTCTGACCAATTTCAGAATTGTTTACCACTGGAGCAAGTGCCTTGGTAGTGTTTTCCTCTGTATAACTGTTAGGTTCAATTTTTTTTTTTTTTCTTTTTTGGTTCAAGTTAGATTTTATTCCTCTTTTATGTATTTATAGATATAAGCATGGAAATAATTCATTGTTATATATACATCAGTGTGAATGGAAGAACTTTTTTTCTGTTTTATTTTTACATTTTATTTTTAAAAATTTTGAAATTTAATTTTGTTTATTTTTTTATACAGTAGGTTATTATTAGTTATCTATTTTATGCATATACATGTATACAGGTCAATCCCAATCTCCCAACTCATCCCACCACCACCACCCCATGGCTTCCCCCACTTTGTGTCCATACGTCTGTTCTCTACCTCTGTGTCTCTATTTCTGCCCTGCAAACCAGTTCATCTGTACCATTTTTCTAGGTTCCACATATAGGCATTAATATACAATATTTGTTTTTCTCTTTCTGACTTACTTCACTCTGTATGACAGTCTCTAGATCCATCAACTTCTCTACAAATGACCCAGTTTCATTCCTTTTTATGGCTGAGTAATATTCCATTTTATATATGTACCACATCTTTATCCATTCGTCTGTCTGTGGGCATTTAGGTTGCTTCCATTACCTGGCTATTGTAAATAGTGCTGCAATGAACATTGTGGTGAATGTGTCTTTGTGATTTATGGTTTTCTCTGGGTATATGCCCAGAAGTGGGATTGCTGGATCCTATGGTAATTCTCTTTTTAGTTTTTTAAAGGAACCTCCATACTGTTCTCCATAGTGACTGTATCAATTTACATTCCCACCAATAGCGGAAGAGGGTTCCTTTTGTCCACACCCTCCCCAGAATTTGTTGTTTGTACATTATCTGATGATGCCGATTCTAACAGGTGTGAGGTCTTACCTCATTGTAGTTTTGATTTGCATTTCTCTAATAATTAGTGATGTTGAGCAGCTTCTCATGTGCGTCTTGGCCATCTCTGTGACTTCTTTGAAGAAACGTCTCTTTAGATCTTCTGCCCATTTTTGTATTGGGTTGTTTGTTTTATTAATATTAAGCTGCATGAGCTGTTTATATATATTGGAGATTAAACCTTTGTCCATTGATTCGTTTGTGAACGTTTTCGCCCATTCTGAGGGTTGCCTTTTTCCATTCCCGTTTTTTTAACAAAGAAAGAAAGAAAGCAAAAGAAGCAGAACACTAATGTGCGTGAAATATGCCTCTTGAAACTGTCGTTTTGAAATATGGACGTCTTTTGAATTTTTTGGTCGATATATGACCCCAGGATTTGTTTTCAGGGCAGGTGTCATTTACAGGCCTGTAATGATTTGGAATATCCACTGACCATTAGCGCTGGGATTAAAGCTGCAGTTGTGAGAAACGGCCACAAGGTGGCAGCAGTTCTCCCTTACCAAATCTGGTTACTAGGGCAGCAGAGCCTCAATGGAAGTCGCGTTCTAGATTGGAATGTAGAACGGAATGTGCCAGGAGAAGGCCCCTCAAGTGTGTCTCACTACTTCTTGTTCTTGTTTTTAATTTAATTTTTTATTTTTTTATTACAGCATGTTTGAGTACAACGTTTAGCTTTTTGTAGGTGTGCCAGAGGTCGTTCTTTTACACATATACATATGTCTGTTCTTCCTGGGATCCTTTTCCCATGTACGTTATGACAGAATGTTGAGTAGTCTTCTCTTGGTACTCCGTAGGTCTTTGGTGATTATATACGTCTACTGTGTTTGTATATGTCTGTTAACCCCAATATCGTAATGAATTCAATCCTCACACCTTTCCTTTGGTGAACCATAAGTTTGTTTAATGAATCTGTGATTGCCCTTCTCCGTGGAAATATCTGCCCTGGTATCAATTTATAGGTAACACCTATAAGTGATATGATACGATATGTGTCTTTCACTCTCTGACTTACTCCAAGTCACGTGATTACCTCGAGACTCATCTACGGTGCTGCGAATGGCATTGTGTCCTTTTTTTCCGTGGCGAATATTGTGTCTTAGCGAGGTCCATTTTCTGCAATGTGATTCCCTGAGGGCTGAGGATTAGCTGCCCTGGGCAGCCTGACCCTGCCGGCAAGCCCTCCCCAGGTGTGCCTGAGTTGAGGTCAATATAAACAGCACTCCAGGCAGCAATAGCCCCTGCAGCTGTGCCTGACTCCATATTCTCTGCCCCGTCAGCAGTCTCGGGGCTGTGCTGGTGGGAGGGTGGGAGGGTCCACGGCTTTGTGGGTGGCCCGGTGTGAGTGGGGCTCTGCTGGACTTTCGGCAGGAGTTGCCAGGCTGCCACCTGTAAAGAAGAGGATGTGTCACCCATAACTTCCACTGGAATATCTCTCCGGGCTGAGGTGTGGGAGGAAAAAAAAGTGTGGGGACCGGGACAGGAGGGGTATCTCAGGCAGGGCAATTGAAATCTTCTAGAAGAGCGCCCGTGGCCAGGACCATCCTGGCTGACCTGCAGGCACCAAGTTGGCCTGCGTGCCGTCGCTGGTGTGGCTCCACGGCCCTCCCTCTAAGCTTTCAAGCCCTTGTACATATTCAGGTGTTTCACCTGGGATGGGTGGGAACAGTTCAGCAGCATCTGGCCTGGGGCTCAGCTCACGTTTACTCACAGAGGCCTGGGCACGGTCCCCCAGCTTTGCAATAAGGACGCTCCTTGCGTGGGCGGGTGGGGCTGCTGGCTGTATGGGAGATGATTCCCCACCTCTGACCAATTTCAGAATTGTTTACCACTGGAGCAAGTGCCTTGGTAGTGTTTTCCTCTGTATAACTGTTAGGTTCAATTTTTTTTTTCTTTTTTGGTTCAAGTTAGATTTTATTCCTCTTTTATGTATTTATAGATATAAGCATGGAAATAATTCATTGTTATATATACATCAGTGTGAATGGAAGAACTTTTTTTCTGTTTTATTTTTACATTTTATTTTTAAAAATTTTGAAATTTAATTTTGCTTATTTTTTTATACAGTAGGTTATTATTAGTTATCTATTTTATGCATATACATGTATACAGGTCAATCCCAATCTCCCAACTCATCCCACCACCACCACCCCATGGCTTCCCACACTTTGTGACCATACGTCTGTTCTCTACCTCTGTGTCTCTATTTCTGCCCTGCAAACCAGTTCATCTGTACCATTTTTCTAGGTTCCACATATAGGCATTAGTATACAATATTTGTTTTTCTCTTTCTGACTTACTTCACTCTGTATGACAGTCTCTAGATCCATCAACTTCTCTACAAATGACCCAGTTTCATTCCTTTTTATGGCTGAGTAATATTCCATTTTATATATGTACCACATCTTTATCCATTCGTCTCTCTGTGGGCATTTAGGTTGCTTCCATTACCTGGCTATTGTAAATAGTGCTGCAATGAACATTGTGGTGAATGTGTCTTTGTGATTTATGGTTTTCTCTGGGTATATGCCCAGAAGTGGGATTGCTGGATCCTATGGTAATTCTCTTTTTAGTTTTTTAAAAGAACCTCCATACTCTTCTCCATAGTGACTGTATCAATTTACATTCCCACCAATAGCGGAAGAGGGTTCCTTTTGTCCACACCCTCCCCAGAATTTGTTGTTTGTACATTATCTGATGATGCCGATTCTAACAGGTGTGAGGTCTTACCTCATTGTAGTTTTGATTTGCATTTCTCTAATAATTAGTGATGTTGAGCAGCTTCTCATGTGCGTCTTGGCCATCTCTGTGACTTCTTTGAAGAAACGTCTCTTTAGATCTTCTGCCCATTTTTGTATTGGGTTGTTTGTTTTATTAATATTAAGCTACATGAGCTGTTTATATATATTGGAGATTAAACCTTTGTCCATTGATTCGTTTGTGAACGTTTTCGCCCATTCTGAGTGTTGCCTTCTTCCATTCCCGTTTTTTTAACAAAGAAAGAAAGAAAGCAAAAGAAGCAGAACACTAATGTGCGTGAAATATGCCTCTTGAAACTGTCGTTTTGAAATATGGACGTCTTTTGAATTTTTTGGTCGATATATGACCCCAGGATTTGTTTTCAGGGCAGGTGTCATTTACAGGCCTGTAATGATTTGGAATATCCACTGACCATTAGCGCTGGGATTAAAGCTGCAGTTGTGAGAAACGGCCACAAGGTGGCAGCAGTTCTCCCTTACCAAATCTGGTTACTAGGGCAGCAGAGCCTCAATGGAAGTCGCGTTCTAGATTGGAATGTAGAACGGAATGTGCCAGGAGAAGGCCCCTCAAGTGTGTCTCACTACTTCTTGTTCTTGTTTTTAATTTAATTTTTTATTTTTTTATTACAGCATGTTTGAGTACAACGTTTAGCTTGTTGTAGGTGTGCCAGAGGTGGTTCTTTTACACATATACATATGTCTGTTCTTCCTGGGATCCTTTTCCCATGTACGTTATGACAGAATGTTGAGTAGTCTTCTCTTGGTACTCCGTAGGTCTTTGGTGATTATATACGTCTACTGTGTTTGTATATGTCTGTTAACCCCAATATCGTAATGAATTCAATCCTCACACCTTTCCTTTGGTGAACCATAAGTTTGTTTAATGAATCTGTGATTGCCCTTCTCCGTGGAAATATCTGCCCTGGTATCAATTTATAGGTAACACCTATAAGTGATATGATACGATATGTGTCTTTCACTCTCTGACTTACTCCAAGTCACGTGATTACCTCGAGACTCATCTACGGTGCTGCGAATGGCATTGTGTCCTTTTTTTCCTTGGCGAATATTGTGTCTTAGCGAGGTCCATTTTCTGCAATGTGATTCCCTGAGGGCTGAGGATTAGCTGCCCTGGGCAGGCTGACCCTGCCGGCAAGCCCTCCCCAGGTGTGCCTGGGTTGAGGTCAATATAAACAGCACTCCAGGCAGCAATAGCCCCTGCAGCTGTGCCTGACTCCATATTCTCTGCCCCGTCAGCCGTCTCGGGGCTGTGCTGGTGGGAGGGTGGGAGGGTCCACGGCTTTGTGGGTGGCCCGGTGTGAGTGGGGCTCTGCTGGACTTTCGGCAGGAGTTGCCAGGCTGCCACCTGTAAAGAAGAGGATGTGTCACCCATAACTTCCACTGGAATATCTCTCCGGGCTGAGGTGAGGAAGGAAAAAAAGGAGTGGGGGCCGGGACAGGAGGGGTATCTCAGGCAGGGCAATGGAAAGCTTCCAGAAGAGCGCCCGTGGCCAGGACCATCCTGGCTGACCTGCAGGCACCAAGTTGGCCTGCGTGCCGTCGCTGGTGTGGCTCCACGGCCCTCCCTCTAGGCTTTCAAGCCCTTGTACATATTCAGGTGTTTCACCTGGGAAGGGTGGGAACAGTTCAGCAGCATCTGGCCTGGGGCTCAGCTCACGTTTACTCACAGAGGCCTGGGCACGGTCCCCCAGCTTTGCAATAAGGACGCTCCTTGCGTGGGCGGGTGGGGCTGCTGGCTGTATGGGAGATGATTCCCCACCTCTGACCAATTTCAGAATTCTTTACCACTGGAGCAAGTGCCTTGGTAGTGTTTTCCTCTGTATAACTGTTAGGTTCAATTTTTTTTTTTCTTTTTTGGTTCAAGTTAGATTATATTCCTCTTTTATGTATTTATAGATATAAGCATGGAAATAATTCATTGTTATATATACATCAGTGTGAATGGAAGAACTTTTTTTCTGTTTTATTTTTACATTTTATTTTTAAAAATTTTGAAATTTAATTTTGTTTATTTTTTTATACAGTAGGTTATTATTAGTTATCTATTTTATGCATATACATGTATACAGGTCAATCCCAATCTCCCAAATCATCCCACCACCACCACCCCATGGCTTCCCCCACTTTGTGTCCATACGTCTGTTCTCTACCTCTGTGTCTCTATTTCTGCCCTGCAAACCAGTTCATCTGTACCATTTTTCTAGGTTCCACATATAGGCATTAATATACAATATTTGTTTTTCTCTTTCTGACTTACTTCACTCTGTATGACAGTCTCTAGATCCATCAACTTCTCTACAAATGACCCAGTTTCATTCCTTTTTATGGCTGAGTAATATTCCATTTTATATATGTACCACATCTTTATCCATTCGTCTGTCTGTGGGCATTTAGGTTGCTTCCATTACCTGGCTATTGTAAATAGTGCTGCAATGAACATTGTGGTGAATGTGTCTTTGTGATTTATGGTTTTCTCTGGGTATATGCCCAGAAGTGGGATTGCTGGATCCTATGGTAATTCTCTTTTTAGTTTTTTAAAGGAACCTCCATACTGTTCTCCATAGTGACTGTATCAATTTACATTCCCACCAATAGCGGAAGAGGGTTCCTTTTGTCCACACCCTCCCCAGAATTTGTTGTTTGTACATTATCTGATGATGCCGATTCTAACAGGTGTGAGGTCTTACCTCATTGTAGTTTTGATTTGCATTTCTCTAATAATTAGTGATGTTGAGCAGCTTCTCATGTGCGTCTTGGCCATCTCTGTGTCTTCTTTGAAGAAACGTCTCTTTAGATCTTCTGCCCATTTTTGTATTGGGTTGTTTGTTTTATTAATATTAAGCTGCATGAGCTGTTTATATATATTGGAGATTAAACCTTTGTCCATTGATTCGTTTGTGAACGTTTTCGCCCATTCTGAGGGTTGCCTTTTTCCATTCCCGTTTTTTTAACAAAGAAAGAAAGAAAGCAAAAGAAGCAGAACACTAATGTGCGTGAAATATGCCTCTTGAAACTGTCGTTTTGAAATATGGACGTCTTTTGAATTTTTTGGTCGATATATGACCCCAGGATTTGTTTTCAGGGCAGGTGTCATTTACAGGCCTGTAATGATTTGGAATATCCACTGACCATTAGCGCTGGGATTAAAGCTGCAGTTGTGAGAAACGGCCACAAGGTGGCAGCAGTTCTCCCTTACCAAATCTGGTTACTAGGGCAGCAGAGCCTCAATGGAAGTCGCGTTCTAGATTGGAATGTAGAACGGAATGTGCCAGGAGAAGGCCCCTCAAGTGTGTCTCACTACTTCTTGTTCTTGTTTTTAATTTAATTTTTTATTTTTTTATTACAGCATGTTTGAGTACAACGTTTAGCTTGTTGTAGGTGTGCCAGAGGTGGTTCTTTTACACATATACATATGTCTGTTCTTCCTGGGATCCTTTTCCCATGTACGTTATGACAGAATGTTGAGTAGTCTTCTCTTGGTACTCCGTAGGTCTTTGGTGATTATATACGTCTACTGTGTTTGTATATGTCTGTTAACCCCAATATCGTAATGAATTCAATCCTCACACCTTTCCTTTGGTGAACCATAAGTTTGTTTAATGAATCTGTGATTGCCCTTCTCCGTGGAAATATCTGCCCTGGTATCAATTTATAGGTAACACCTATAAGTGATATGATACGATATGTGTCTTTCACTCTCTGACTTACTCCAAGTCACGTGATTACCTCGAGACTCATCTACGGTGCTGCGAATGGCATTGTGTCCTTTTTTTCCGTGGCGAATATTGTGTCTTAGCGAGGTCCATTTTCTGCAATGTGATTCCCTGAGGGCTGAGGATTAGCTGCCCTGGGCAGCCTGACCCTGCCGGCAAGCCCTCCCCAGGTGTGCCTGAGTTGAGGTCAATATAAACAGCACTCCAGGCAGCAATAGCCCCTGCAGCTGTGCCTGACTCCATATTCTCTGCCCCGTCAGCAGTCTCGGGGCTGTGCTGGTGGGAGGGTGGGAGGGTCCACGGCTTTGTGGGTGGCCCGGTGTGAGTGGGGCTCTGCTGGACTTTCGGCAGGAGTTGCCAGGCTGCCACCTGTAAAGAAGAGGATGTGTCACCCATAACTTCCACTGGAATATCTCTCCGGGCTGAGGTGTGGGAGGAAAAAAAAGAGTGGGGGCCGGGACAGGAGGGGTATCTCAGGCAGGGCAATGGAAATCTTCCAGAAGAGCGCCCGTGGCCAGGACCATCCTGGCTGACCTGCAGGCACCAAGTTGGCCTGCGTGCCGTCGCTGGTGTGGCTCCACGGCCCTCCCTCTAAGCTTTCAAGCCCTTGTACATATTCAGGTGTTTCACCTGGGATGGGTGGGAACAGTTCAGCAGCATCTGGCCTGGGGCTCAGCTCACGTTTACTCACAGAGGCCTGGGCACGGTCCCCCAGCTTTGCAATAAGGACGCTCCTTGCGTGGGCGGGTGGGGCTGCTGGCTGTATGGGAGATGATTCCCCACCTCTGACCAATTTCAGAATTGTTTACCACTGGAGCAAGTGCCTTGGTAGTGTTTTCCTCTGTATAACTGTTAGGTTCAATTTTTTTTTCCTTTTTTGGTTCAAGTTAGATTTTATTCCTCTTTTATGTATTTATAGATATAAGCATGGAAATAATTCATTGTTATATATACATCAGTGTGAATGGAAGAACTTTTTTTCTGTTTTATTTTTACATTTTATTTTTAAAAATTTTGAAATTTAATTTTGCTTATTTTTTTATACAGTAGGTTATTATTAGTTATCTATTTTATGCATATACATGTATACAGGTCAATCCCAATCTCCCAACTCATCCCACCACCACCACCCCATGGCTTCCCACACTTTGTGACCATACGTCTGTTCTCTACCTCTGTGTCTCTATTTCTGCCCTGCAAACCAGTTCATCTGTACCATTTTTCTAGGTTCCACATATAGGCATTAGTATACAATATTTGTTTTTCTCTTTCTGACTTACTTCACTCTGTATGACAGTCTCTAGATCCATCAACTTCTCTACAAATGACCCAGTTTCATTCCTTTTTATGGCTGAGTAATATTCCATTTTATATATGTACCACATCTTTATCCATTCGTCTGTCTGTGGGCATTTAGGTTGCTTCCATTACCTGGCTATTGTAAATAGTGCTGCAATGAACATTGTGGTGAATGTGTCTTTGTGATTTATGGTTTTCTCTGGGTATATGCCCAGAAGTGGGATTGCTGGATCCTATGGTAATTCTCTTTTTAGTTTTTTAAAGGAACCTCCATACTCTTCTCCATAGTGACTGTATCAATTTACATTCCCACCAATAGCGGAAGAGGGTTCCTTTTGTCCACACCCTCCCCAGAATTTGGTGTTTGTAGATTATCTGATGATGCCGATTCTAACAGGTGTGAGGTCTTTCCTCATTGTAGTTTTGATTTGCATTTCTCTAATAATTAGTGATGTTGAGCAGCTTCTCATGTGCGTCTTGGCCATCTCTGTGACTTCTTTGAAGAAACGTCTCTTTAGATCTTCTGCCCATTTTTGTATTGGGTTGTTTGTTTTATTAATATTAAGCTGCATGAGCTGTTTATATATATTGGAGATTAAACCTTTGTCCATTGATTCGTTTGTGAACGTTTTCGCCCATTCTGAGGGTTGCCTTTTTCCATTCCCGTTTTTTTAACAAAGAAAGAAAGAAAGCAAAAGAAGCAGAACACTAATGTGCGTGAAATATGCCTCTTGAAACTGTCGTTTTGAAATATGGACGTCTTTTGAATTTTTTGGTCGATATATGACCCCAGGATTTGTTTTCAGGGCAGGTGTCATTTACAGGCCTGTAATGATTTGGAATATCCACTGACCATTAGCGCTGGGATTAAAGCTGCAGTTGTGAGAAACGGCCACAAGGTGGCAGCAGTTCTCCCTTACCAAATCTGGTTACTAGGGCAGCAGAGCCTCAATGGAAGTCGCGTTCTAGATTGGAATGTAGAACGGAATGTGCCAGGAGAAGGCCCCTCAAGTGTGTCTCACTACTTCTTGTTCTTGTTTTTAATTTAATTTTTTATTTTTTTATTACAGCATGTTTGAGTACAACGTTTAGCTTTTTGTAGGTGTGCCAGAGGTGGTTCTTTTACACATATACATATGTCTGTTCTTCCTGGGATCCTTTTCCCATGTACGTTATGACAGAATGTTGAGTAGTCTTCTCTTGGTACTCCGTAGGTCTTTGGTGATTATATACGTCTACTGTGTTTGTATATGTCTGTTAACCCCAATATCGTAATGAATTCAATCCTCACACCTTTCCTTTGGTGAACCATAAGTTTGTTTAATGAATCTGTGATTGCCCTTCTCCGTGGAAATATCTGCCCTGGTATCAATTTATAGGTAACACCTATAAGTGATATGATACGATATGTGTCTTTCACTCTCTGACTTACTCCAAGTCACGTGATTACCTCGAGACTCATCTACGGTGCTGCGAATGGCATTGTGTCCTTTTTTTCCGTGGCGAATATTGTGTCTTAGCGAGGTCCATTTTCTGCAATGTGATTCCCTGAGGGCTGAGGATTAGCTGCCCTGGGCAGCCTGACCCTGCCGGCAAGCCCTCCCCAGGTGTGCCTGGGTTGAGGTCAATATAAACAGCACTCCAGGCAGCAATAGACCCTGCAGCTGTGCCTGACTCCATATTCTCTGCCCCGTCAGCAGTCTCGGGGCTTTGCTGGTGGGAGGGTGGGAGGGTCCACGGCTTTGTGGGTGGCCCAGTGTTTGTGGGGCTCTGCTGGACTTTCGGCAGGAGTTGCCAGGCTGCCACCTGTAAAGAAGAGGATGTGTCACCCATAACTTCCACTGGAATATCTCTCCGGGCTGAGGTGTGGAAGGAAAAAAAGGAGTGGGGGCCGGGACAGGAGGGGTATCTCAGGCAGGGCAATGGAAAGCTTCCAGAAGAGCGCCCGTGGCCAGGACCATCCTGGCTGACCTGCAGGCACCAAGTTGGCCTGCGTGCCGTCGCTGGTGTGGCTCCACGGCCCTCCCTCTAGGCTTTCAAGCCCTTGTACATATTCAGGTGTTTCACCTGGGAAGGGTGGGAACAGTTCAGCAGCATCTGGCCTGGGGCTCAGCTCACGTTTACTCACAGAGGCCTGGGCACGGTCCCCCAGCTTTGCAATAAGGACGCTCCTTGCGTGGGCGGGTGGGGCTGCTGGCTGTATGGGAGATGATTCCCCACCTCTGACCAATTTCAGAATTGTTTACCACTGGAGCAAGTGCCTTGGTAGTGTTTTCCTCTGTATAACTGTTAGGTTCAATTTTTTTTTTCTTTTTTGGTTCAAGTTAGATTTTATTCCTCTTTTATGTATTTATAGATATAAGCATGGAAATAATTCATTGTTATATATACATCAGTGTGAATGGAAGAACTTTTTTTCTGTTTTATTTTTACATTTTATTTTTAAAAATTTTGAAATTTAATTTTGCTTATTTTTTATACAGTAGGTTATTATTAGTTATCTATTTTATGCATATACATGTATACAGGTCAATCCCAATCTCCCAACCCATCCCACCACCACCACCCCATGGCTTCCCACACTTTGTGTCCATACGTCTGTTCTCTACCTCTGTGTCTCTATTTCTGCCCTGCAAACCAGTTCATCTGTACCATTTCTCTAGGTTCCACATATAGGCATTAATATACAATATTTGTTTTTCTCTTTCTGACTTACTTCACTCTGTATGACAGTCTCTAGATCCATCAACTTCTCTACAAATGACCCAGTTTCATTCCTTTTTATGGCTGAGTAATATTCCATTTTATATATGTACCACATCTTTATCCATTCGTCTGTCTGTGGGCATTTAGGTTGCTTCCATTACCTGGCTATTGTAAATAGTGCTGCAATGAACATTGTGGTGAATGTGTCTTTGTGATTTATGGTTTTCTCTGGGTATATGCCCAGAAGTGGAATTGCTGGATCCTATGGTAATTCTCTTTTTAGTTTTTTAAAGGAACCTCCATACTGTTCTCCATAGTGACTGTATCAATTTACATTCCCACCAATAGCGGAAGAGGGTTCCTTTTGTCCACACCCTCCCCAGAATTTGTTGTTTGTACATTATCTGATGATGCCGATTCTAACAGGTGTGAGGTCTTACCTCATTGTAGTTTTGATTTGCATTTCTCTAATAATTAGTGATGTTGAGCAGCTTCTCATGTGCGTCTTGGCCATCTCTGTGACTTCTTTGAAGAAACGTCTCTTTAGATCTTCTGCCCATTTTTGTATTGGGTTGTTTGTTTTATTAATATTAAGCTGCATGAGCTGTTTATATATATTGGAGATTAAACCTTTGTCCATTGATTCGTTTGTGAACGTTTTCGCCCATTCTGAGGGTTGCCTTTTTCCATTCCCGTTTTTTTAACAAAGAAAGAAAGAAAGCAAAAGAAGCAGAACACTAATGTGCGTGAAATATGCCTCTTGAAACTGTCGTTTTGAAATATGGACGTCTTTTGAATTTTTTGGTCGATATATGACCCCAGGATTTGTTTTCAGGGCAGGTGTCATTTACAGGCCTGTAATGATTTGGAATATCCACTGACCATTAGCGCTGGGATTAAAGCTGCAGTTGTGAGAAACGGCCACAAGGTGGCAGCAGTTCTCCCTTACCAAATCTGGTTACTAGGGCAGCAGAGCCTCAATGGAAGTCGCGTTCTAGATTGGAATGTAGAACGGAATGTGCCAGGAGAAGGCCCCTCAAGTGTGTCTCACTACTTCTTGTTCTTGTTTTTAATTTAATTTTTTATTTTTTTATTACAGCATGTTTGAGTACAGCGTTTAGCTTGTTGTAGGTGTGCCAGAGGTGGTTCTTTTACACATATACATATGTCTGTTCTTCCTGGGATCCTTTTCCCATGTACGTTATGACAGAATGTTGAGTAGTCTTCTCTTGGTACTCCGTAGGTCTTTGGTGATTATATACGTCTACTGTGTTTGTATATGTCTGTTAACCCCAATATCGTAATGAATTCAATCCTCACACCTTTCCTTTGGTGAACCATAAGTTTGTTTAATGAATCTGTGATTGCCCTTCTCCGTGGAAATATCTGCCCTGGTATCAATTTATAGGTAACACCTATAAGTGATATGATACGATATGTGTCTTTCACTCTCTGACTTACTCCAAGTCACGTGATTACCTCGAGACTCATCTACGGTGCTGCGAATGGCATTGTGTCCTTTTTTTCCTTGGCGAATATTCTGTCTTAGCGAGGTCCATTTTCTGCAATGTGATTCCCTGAGGGCTGAGGATTAGCTGCCCTGGGCAGGCTGACCCTGCCGGCAAGCCCTCCCCAGGTGTGCCTGGGTTGAGGTCAATATAAACAGCACTCCAGGCAGCAATAGACCCTGCAGCTGTGCCTGACTCCATATTCTCTGCCCCGTCAGAAGTCTCGGGGCTGTGCTGGTGGGAGGGTGGGAGGGTCCACGGCTTTGTGGGTGGCCCAGTGTGAGTGGGGCTCTGCTGGACTTTCGGCAGGAGTTGCCAGGCTGCCACCTGTAAAGAAGAGGATGTGTCACCCATAACTTCCACTGGAATATCTCTCCGGGCTGAGGTGAGGAAGGAAAAAAAGGAGTGGGGGCCGGGACAGGAGGGGTATCACAGGCAGGGCAATGGAAAGCTTCCAGAAGAGCGCCCGTGGCCAGGACCATCCTGGCTGACCTGCAGGCACCAAGTTGGCCTGCGTGCCGTCGCTGGTGTGGCTCCACGGCCCTCCCTCTAGGCTTTCAAGCCCTTGTACATATTCAGGTGTTTCACCTGGGAAGGGTGGGAACAGTTCAGCAGCATCTGGCCTGGGGCTCAGCTCACGTTTACTCACAGAGGCCTGGGCACGGTCCCCCAGCTTTGCAATAAGGACGCTCCTTGCGTGGGCGGGTGGGGCTGCTGGCTGTATGGGAGATGATTCCCCACCTCTGACCAATTTCAGAATTGTTTACCACTGGAGCAAGTGCCTTGGTAGTGTTTTCCTCTGTATAACTGTTAGGTTCAATTTTTTTTTTCTTTTTTGGTTCAAGTTAGATTTTATTCCTCTTTTATGTATTTATAGATATAAGCATGGAAATAATTCATTGTTATATATACATCAGTGTGAATGGAAGAACTTTTTTTCTGTTTTATTTTTACATTTTATTTTTAAAAATTTTGAAATTTAATTTTGCTTATTTTTTTATACAGTAGGTTATTATTAGTTATCTATTTTATGCATATACATGTATACAGGTCAATCCCAATCTCCCAACTCATCCCACCACCACCACCCCATGGCTTCCCACACTTTGTGTCCATACGTCTGTTCTCTACCTCTGTGTCTCTATTTCTGCCCTGCAAACCAGTTCATCTGTACCATTTTTCTAGGTTCCACATATAGGCATTAGTATACAATATTTGTTTTTCTCTTTCTGACTTACTTCACTCTGTATGACAGTCTCTAGATCCATCAACTTCTCTACAAATGACCCAGTTTCATTCCTTTTTATGGCTGAGTAATATTCCATTTTATATATGTACCACATCTTTATCCATTCGTCTGTCTGTGGGCATTTAGGTTGCTTCCATTACCTGGCTATTGTAAATAGTGCTGCAATGAACATTGTGGTGAATGTGTCTTTGTGATTTATGGTTTTCTCTGGGTATATGCCCAGAAGTGGGATTGCTGGATCCTATGGTAATTCTCTTTTTAGTTTTTTAAAGGAACCTCCATACTGTTCTCCATAGTGACTGTATCAATTTACATTCCCACCAATAGCGGAAGAGGGTTCCTTTTGTCCACACCCTCCCCAGAATTTGTTGTTTGTACATTATCTGATGATGCCGATTCTAACAGGTGTGAGGTCTTACCTCGTTGTAGTTTTGATTTGCATTTCTCTAATAATTAGTGATGTTGAGCAGCTTCTCATGTGCGTCTTGGCCATCTCTGTGACTTCTTTGAAGAAACGTCTCTTTAGATCTTCTGCCCATTTTTGTATTGGGTTGTTTGTTTTATTAATATTAAGCTGCATGAGCTGTTTATATATATTGGAGATTAAACCTTTGTCCATTGATTCGTTTGTGAACGTTTTCGCCCATTCTGAGGGTTGCCTTTTTCCATTCCCGTTTTTTTAACAAAGAAAGAAAGAAAGCAAAAGAAGCAGAACACTAATGTGCGTGAAATATGCCACTTGAAGCTGTCGTTTTGAAATATGGACGTCTTTTGAATTTTTTGGTCGATATATGACCCCAGGATTTGTTTTCAGGGCAGGTGTCATTTACAGGCCTGTAATGATTTGGAATATCCACTGACCATTAGCGCTGGGATTAAAGCTGCAGTTGTGAGAAATGGCCACAAGGTGGCAGCAGTTCTCCCTTACCAAATCTGGTTACTAGGGCAGCAGAGCCTCAATGGAAGTCACGTTCTAGATTGGAATGTAGAACGGAATGTGCCAGGAGAAGGCCCCTCAAGTGTGTCTCACTACTTCTTGTTCTTGTTTTTAATTTAATTTTTTATTTTTTTATTACAGCATGTTTGAGTACAACGTTTAGCTTGTTGTAGGTGTGCCAGAGGTGGTTCTTTTACACATATACATATGTCTGTTCTTCCTGGGATCCTTTTCCCATGTACGTTATGACAGAATGTTGAGTAGTCTTCTCTTGGTACTCCGTAGGTCTTTGGTGATTATATACGTCTACTGTTTTTCTATATGTCTGTTAACCCCAATATCGTAATGAATTCAATCCTCACACCTTTCCTTTGGTGAACCATAAGTTTGTTTAATGAATCTGTGATTGCCCTTCTCCGTGGAAATATCTGCCCTGGTATCAATTTATAGGTAACACCTATAAGTGATATGATACGATATGTGTCTTTCACTCTCTGACTTACTCCAAGTCACGTGATTACCTCGAGACTCATCTACGGTGCTGCGAATGGCATTGTGTCCTTTTTTTCCTTGGCGAATATTGTGTCTTAGCGAGGTCCATTTTCTGCAATGTGATTCCCTGAGGGCTGAGGATTAGCTGCCCTGGGCAGCCTGACCTTGCCGGCAAGCCCTCCCCAGGTGTGCCTGGGTTGAGGTCAATATAAACAGCACTCCAGGCAGCAATAGCCACTTCAGCTGTGCCTGACTCCATATTCTCTGCCCCGTCAACAGTCTCGGGGCTTTGCTGGTGGGAGGGTGGGAGGGTCCACGGCTTTGTGGGTGGCCCAGTGTTTGTGGGGCTCTGCTGGACTTTCGGCAGGAGTTGCCAGGCTGCCACCTGTAAAGAAGAGGATGTGTCACCCATAACTTCCACTGGAATATCTCTCCGGGCTGAGGTGTGGAAGGAAAAAAAGGAGTGGGGGCCGGGACAGGAGGGGTATCTCAGGCAGGGCAATGGAAAGCTTCCAGAAGAGCGCCCGTGGCCAGGACCATCCTGGCTGACCTGCAGGCACCAAGTTGGCCTGCGTGCCGTCGCTGGTGTGGCTCCACGGCCCTCCCTCTAGGCTTTCAAGCCCTTGTACATATTCAGGTGTTTCACCTGGGAAGGGTGGGAACAGTTCAGCAGCATCTGGCCTGGGGCTCAGCTCACGTTTACTCACAGAGGCCTGGGCACGGTCCCCCAGCTTTGCAATAAGGACGCTCCTTGCGTGGGCGGGTGGGGCTGCTGGCTGTATGGGAGATGATTCCCCACCTCTGACCAATTTCAGAATTGTTTACCACTGGAGCAAGTGCCTTGGTAGTGTTTTCCTCTGTATAACTGTTAGGTTCAATTTTTTTTTTCTTTTTTGGTTCAAGTTAGATTTTATTCCTCTTTTATGTATTTATAGATATAAGCATGGAAATAATTCATTGTTATATATACATCAGTGTGAATGGAAGAACTTTTTTTCTGTTTTATTTTTACATTTTATTTTTAAAAATTTTGAAATTTAATTTTGCTTATTTTTTTATACAGTAGGTTATTATTAGTTATCTATTTTATGCATATACATGTATACAGGTCAATCCCAATCTCCCAACTCATCCCACCACCACCACCCCATGGCTTCCCACACTTTGTGTCCATACGTCTGTTCTCTACCTCTGTGTCTCTATTTCTGCCCTGCAAACCAGTTCATCTGTACCATTTCTGTAGGTTCCACATATAGGCATTAATATACAATATTTGTTTTTCTCTTTCTGACTTACTTCACTCTGTATGACAGTCTCTAGATCCATCAACTTCTCTACAAATGACCCAGTTTCATTCCTTTTTATGGCTGAGTAATATTCCATTTTATATATGTACCACATCTTTATCCATTCGTCTGTCTGTGGGCATTTAGGTTGCTTCCATTACCTGGCTATTGTAAATAGTGCTGCAATGAACATTGTGGTGAATGTGTCTTTGTGATTTATGGTTTTCTCTGGGTATATGCCCAGAAGTGGGATTGCTGGATCCTATGGTAATTCTCTTTTTAGTTTTTTAAAGGAACCTCCATACTGTTCTCCATAGTGACTGTATCAATTTACATTCCCACCAATAGCGGAAGAGGGTTCCTTTTGTCCACACCCTCCCCAGAATTTGTTGTTTGTACATTATCTGATGATGCCGATTCTAACAGGTGTGAGGTCTTACCTCATTGTAGTTTTGATTTGCATTTCTCTAATAATTAGTGATGTTGAGCAGCTTCTCATGTGCGTCTTGGCCATCTCTGTGACTTCTTTGAAGAAACGTCTCTTTAGATCTTCTGCCCATTTTTGTATTGGGTTGTTTGTTTTATTAATATTAAGCTGCATGAGCTGTTTATATATATTGGAGATTAAACCTTTGTCCATTGATTCGTTTGTGAACGTTTTCGCCCATTCTGAGGGTTGCCTTCTTCCATTCCCGTTTTTTTAACAAAGAAAGAAAGAAAGCAAAAGAAGCAGAACACTAATGTGCGTGAAATATGCCTCTTGAAACTGTCGTTTTGAAATATGGACGTCTTTTGAATTTTTTGGTCGATATATGACCCCAGGATTTGTTTTCAGGGCAGGTGTCATTTACAGGCCTGTAATGATTTGGAATATCCACTGACCATTAGCGCTGGGATTAAAGCTGCAGTTGTGAGAAACGGCCACAAGGTGGCAGCAGTTCTCCCTTACCAAATCTGGTTACTAGGGCAGCAGAGCCTCAATGGAAGTCGCGTTCTAGATTGGAATGTAGAACGGAATGTGCCAGGAGAAGGCCCCTCAAGTGTGTCTCACTACTTCTTGTTCTTGTTTTTAATTTAATTTTTAATTTTTTTATTACAGCATGTTTGAGTACAGCGTTTAGCTTGTTGTAGGTGTGCCAGAGGTGGTTCTTTTACACATATACATATGTCTGTTCTTCCTGGGATCCTTTTCCCATGTACGTTATGACAGAATGTTGAGTAGTCTTCTCTTGGTACTCCGTAGGTCTTTGGTGATTATATACGTCTACTGTGTTTGTATATGTCTGTTAACCCCAATATCGTAATGAATTCAATCCTCACACCTTTCCTTTGGTGAACCATAAGTTTGTTTAATGAATCTGTGATTGCCCTTCTCCGTGGAAATATCTGCCCTGGTATCAATTTACAGGTAACACCTATAAGTGATATGATACGATATGTGTCTTTCACTCTCTGACTTACTCCAAGTCACGTGATTACCTCGAGACTCATCTACGGTGCTGCGAATGGCATTGTGTCCTTTTTTTCCTTGGCGAATATTCTGTCTTAGCGAGGTCCATTTTCTGCAATGTGATTCCCTGAGGGCTGAGGATTAGCTGCCCTGGGCAGGCTGACCCTGCCGGCAAGCCCTCCCCAGGTGTGCCTGGGTTGAGGTCAATATAAACAGCACTCCAGGCAGCAATAGACCCTGCAGCTGTGCATGACTCCATATTCTCTGCCCCGTCAGCAGTCTCGGGGCTGTGCTGGTGGGAGGTTGGGAGGGTCCACGGCTTTGTGGGTGGCCCAGTGTGAGTGGGGCTCTGCTGGACTTTCGGCAGGAGTTGCCAGGCTGCCACCTGTAAAGAAGAGGATGTGTCACCCATAACTTCCACTGGAATATCTCTCCGGGCTGAGGTGAGGAAGGAAAAAAAGGAGTGGGGGCCGGGACAGGAGGGGTATCTCAGGCAGGGCAATGGAAAGCTTCCAGAAGAGCGCCCGTGGCCAGGACCATCCTGGCTGACCTGCAGGCACCAAGTTGGCCTGCGTGCCGTCGCTGGTGTGGCTCCACGGCCCTCCCTCTAGGCTTTCAAGCCCTTGTACATATTCAGGTGTTTCACCTGGGAAGGGTGGGAACAGTTCAGCAGCATCTGGCCTGGGGCTCAGCTCACGTTTACTCACAGAGGCCTGGGCACGGTCCCCCAGCTTTGCAATAAGGACGCTCCTTGCGTGGGCGGGTGGGGCTGCTGGCTGTATGGGAGATGATTCCCCACCTCTGACCAATTTCAGAATTGTTTACCACTGGAGCAAGTGCCTTGGTAGTGTTTTCCTCTGTATAACTGTTAGGTTCAATTTTTTTTTTTCTTTTTTGGTTCAAGTTAGATTTTATTCCTCTTTTATGTATTTATAGATATAAGCATGGAAATAATTCATTGTTATATATACATCAGTGTGAATGGAAGAACTTTTTTTCTGTTTTATTTTTACATTTTATTTTTAAAAATTTTGAAATTTAATTTTGCTTATTTTTTTATACAGTAGGTTATTATTAGTTATCTATTTTATGCATATACATGTATACAGGTCAATCCCAATCTCCCAACTCATCCCACCACCACCACCCCATGGCTTCCCACACTTTGTGTCCATACGTCTGTTCTCTACCTCTGTGTCTCTATTTCTGCCCTGCAAACCAGTTCATCTGTACCATTTTTCTAGGTTCCACATATAGGCATTAGTATACAATATTTGTTTTTCTCTTTCTGACTTACTTCACTCTGTATGACAGTCTCTAGATCCATCAACTTCTCTACAAATGACCCAGTTTCATTCCTTTTTATGGCTGAGTAATATTCCATTTTATATATGTACCACATCTTTATCCATTCGTCTGTCTGTGGGCATTTAGGTTGCTTCCATTACCTGGCTATTGTAAATAGTGCTGCAATGAACATTGTGGTGAATGTGTCTTTGTGATTTATGGTTTTCTCTGGGTATATGCCCAGAAGTGGGATTGCTGGATCCTATGGTAATTCTCTTTTTAGTTTTTTAAAGGAACCTCCATACTGTTCTCCATAGTGACTGTATCAATTTACATTCCCACCAATAGCGGAAGAGGGTTCCTTTTGTCCACACCCTCCCCAGAATTTGTTGTTTGTACATTATCTGATGATGCCGATTCTAACAGGTGTGAGGTCTTACCTCATTGTAGTTTTGATTTGCATTTCTCTAATAATTAGTGATGTTGAGCAGCTTCTCATGTGCGTCTTGGCCATCTCTGTGACTTCTTTGAAGAAACGTCTCTTTAGATCTTCTGCCCATTTTTGTATTGGGTTGTTTGTTTTATTAATATTAAGCTGCATGAGCTGTTTATATATATTGGAGATTAAACATTTGTCCATTGATTCGTTTGTGAACGTTTTCGCCCATTCTGAGGGTTGCCTTTTTCCATTCCCGTTTTTTTAACAAAGAAAGAAAGAAAGCAAAAGAAGCAGAACACTAATGTGCGTGAAATATGCCTCTTGAAACTGTCGTTTTGAAATATGGACGTCTTTTGAATTTTTTGGTCGATATATGACCCCAGGATTTGTTTTCAGGGCAGGTGTCATTTACAGGCCTGTAATGATTTGGAATATCCACTGACCATTAGCGCTGGGATTAAAGCTGCAGTTGTGAGAAATGGCCACAAGGTGGCAGCAGTTCTCCCTTACCAAATCTGGTTACTAGGGCAGCAGAGCCTCAATGGAAGTCGCGTTCTAGATTGGAATGTAGAACGGAATGTGCCAGGAGAAGGCCCCTCAAGTGTGTCTCACTACTTCTTGTTCTTGTTTTTAATTTAATTTTTTATTTTTTTATTACAGCATGTTTGAGTACAACGTTTAGCTTGTTGTAGGTGTGCCAGAGGTGGTTCTTTTACACATATACATATGTCTGTTCTTCCTGGGATCCTTTTCCCATGTAAGTTATGACAGAATGTTGAGTAGTCTTCTCTTGGTACTCCGTAGGTCTTTGGTGATTATATACGTCTACTGTTTTTCTATATGTCTGTTAACCCCAATATCGTAATGAATTCAATCCTCACACCTTTCCTTTGGTGAACCATAAGTTTGTTTAATGAATCTGTGATTGCCCTTCTCCGTGGAAATATCTGCCCTGGTATCAATTTATAGGTAACACCTATAAGTGATATGATACGATATGTGTCTTTCACTGTCTGACTTACTCCAAGTCACGTGATTACCTCGAGACTCATCTACGGTGCTGCGAATGGCATTGTGTCCTTTTTTTCCTTGGCGAATATTGTGTCTTAGCGAGGTCCATTTTCTGCAATGTGATTCCCTGAGGGCTGAGGATTAGCTGCCCTGGGCAGCCTGACCCTGCCGGCAAGCCCTCCCCAGGTGTGCCTGGGTTGAGGTCAATATAAACAGCACTCCAGGCAGCAATAGCCCCTGCAGCTGTGCCTGACTCCATATTCTCTGCCCCGTCAGCAGTCTCGGGGCTGTGCTGGTGGGAGGGTGGGAGGGTCCACGGCTTTGTGGGTGGCCCAGTGTTTGTGGGGCTCTGCTGGACTTTCGGCAGGAGTTGCCAGGCTGCCACCTGTAAAGAAGAGGATGTGTCACCCATAACTTCCACTGGAATATCTCTCCGGGCTGAGGTGTGGAAGGAAAAAAAGGAGTGGGGGCCGGGACAGGAGGGGTATCTCAGGCAGGGCAATGGAAAGCTTCCAGAAGAGCGCCCGTGGCCAGGACCATCCTGGCTGACCTGCAGGCACCAAGTTGGCCTGCGTGCCGTCGCTGGTGTGGCTCCACGGCCCTCCCTCTAGGCTTTCAAGCCCTTGTACATATTCAGGTGTTTCACCTGGGAAGGGTGGGAACAGTTCAGCAGCATCTGGCCTGGGGCTCAGCTCACGTTTACTCACAGAGGCCTGGGCACGGTCCCCCATCTTTGCAATAAGGACGCTCCTTGCGTGGGCGGGTGGGGCTGCTGGCTGTATGGGAGATGATTCCCCACCTCTGACCAATTTCAGAATTGTTTACCACTGGAGCAAGTGCCTTGGTAGTGTTTTCCTCTGTATAACTGTTAGGTTCAATTTTTTTTTTCTTTTTTGGTTCAAGTTAGATTTTATTCCTCTTTTATGTATTTATAGATATAAGCATGGAAATAATTCATTGTTATATATACATCAGTGTGAATGGAAGAACTTTTTTTCTGTTTTATTTTTACATTTTATTTTTAAAAATTTTGAAATTTAATTTTGCTTATTTTTTTATACAGTAGGTTATTATTAGTTATCTATTTTATGCATATACATGTATACAGGTCAATCCCAATCTCCCAACTCATCCCACCACCACCACCCCATGGCTTCCCACACTTTGTGTCCATACGTCTGTTCTCTACCTCTGTGTCTCTATTTCTGCCCTGCAAACCAGTTCATCTGTACCATTTCTCTAGGTTCCACATATAGGCATTAATATACAATATTTGTTTTTCTCTTTCTGACTTACTTCACTCTGTATGACAGTCTCTAGATCCATCAACTTCTCTACAAATGACCCAGTTTCATTCCTTTTTATGGCTGAGTAATATTCCATTTTATATATGTACCACATCTTTATCCATTATTCTGTCTGTGGGCATTTAGTTTGCTTCCATTACCTGGCTATTGTAAATAGTGCTGCAATGAACATTGTGGTGAATGTGTCTTTGTGATTTATGGTTTTCTCTGGGTATATGCCCAGAAGTGGGATTGCTGGATCCTATGGTAATTCTCTTTTTAGTTTTTTAAAGGAACCTCCATACTGTTCTCCATAGTGACTGTATCAATTTACATTCCCACCAATAGCGGAAGAGGGTTCCTTTTGTCCACACCCTCCCCAGAATTTGTTGTTTGTACATTATCTGATGATGCCGATTCTAACAGGTGTGAGGTCTTACCTCATTGTAGTTTTGATTTGCATTTCTCTAATAATTAGTGATGTTGAGCAGCTTCTCATGTGCGTCTTGGCCATCTCTGTGACTTCTTTGAAGAAACGTCTCTTTAGATCTTCTGCCCATTTTTGTATTGGGTTGTTTGTTTTATTAATATTAAGCTGCATGAGCTGTTTATATATATTGGAGATTAAACCTTTGTCCATTGATTCGTTTGTGAACGTTTTCGCCCATTCTGAGGGTTGCCTTCTTCCATTCCCGTTTTTTAACAAAGAAAGAAAGAAAGCAAAAGAAGCAGAACACTAATGTGCGTGAAATATGCCTCTTGAAACTGTCGTTTTGAAATATGGACGTCTTTTGAATTTTTTGGTAGATATATGACCCCAGGATTTGTTTTCAGGGCAGGTGTCATTTACAGGCCTGTAATGATTTGGAATATCCACTGACCATTAGCGCTGGGATTAAAGCTGCAGTTGTGAGAAACGGCCACAAGGTGGCAGCAGTTCTCCCTTACCAAATCTGGTTACTAGGGCAGCAGAGCCTCAATGGAAGTCGCGTTCTAGATTGGAATGTAGAACGGAATGTGCCAGGAGAAGGCCCCTCAAGTGTGTCTCACTACTTCTTGTTCTTGTTTTTAATTTAATTTTTAATTTTTTTATTACAGCATGTTTGAGTACAGCGTTTAGCTTGTTGTAGGTGTGCCAGAGGTGGTTCTTTTACACATATACATATGTCTGTTCTTCCTGGGATCCTTTTCCCATGTACGTTATGACAGAATGTTGAGTAGTCTTCTCTTGGTACTCCGTAGGTCTTTGGTGATTATATACGTCTACTGTGTTTGTATATGTCTGTTAACCCCAATATCGTAATGAATTCAATCCTCACACCTTTCCTTTGGTGAACCATAAGTTTGTTTAATGAATCTGTGATTGCCCTTCTCCGTGGAAATATCTGCCCTGGTATCAATTTATAGGTAACACCTATAAGTGATATGATACGATATGTGTCTTTCACTCTCTGACTTACTCCAAGTCACGTGATTACCTCGAGACTCATCTACGGTGCTGCGAATGGCATTGTGTCCTTTTTTTCCTTGGCGAATATTCTGTCTTAGCGAGGTCCATTTTCTGCAATGTGATTCCCTGAGGGCTGAGGATTAGCTGCCCTGGGCAGGCTGACCCTGCCGGCAAGCCCTCCCCAGGTGTGCCTGGGTTGAGGTCAATATAAACAGCACTCCAGGCAGCAATAGACCCTGCAGCTGTGCCTGACTCCATATTCTCTGCCCCGTCAGAAGTCTCGGGGCTGTGCTGGTGGGAGGGTGGGAGGGTCCACGGCTTTGTGGGTGGCCCAGTGTGAGTGGGGCTCTGCTGGACTTTCGGCAGGAGTTGCCAGGCTGCCACCTGTAAAGAAGAGGATGTGTCACCCATAACTTCCACTGGAATATCTCTCCGGGCTGAGGTGAGGAAGGAAAAAAAGGAGTGGGGGCCGGGACAGGAGGGGTATCTCAGGCAGGGCAATGGAAAGCTTCCAGAAGAGCGCCCGTGGCCAGGACCATCCTGGCTGACCTGCAGGCACCAAGTTGGCCTGCGTGCCGTCGCTGGTGTGGCTCCACGGCCCTCCCTCTAGGCTTTCAAGCCCTTGTACATATTCAGGTGTTTCACCTGGGAAGGGTGGGAACAGTTCAGCAGCATCTGGCCTGGGGCTCAGCTCACGTTTACTCACAGAGGCCTGGGCACGGTCCCCCAGCTTTGCAATAAGGACGCTCCTTGCGTGGGCGGGTGGGGCTGCTGGCTGTATGGGAGATGATTCCCCACCTCTGACCAATTTCAGAATTGTTTACCACTGGAGCAAGTGCCTTGGTAGTGTTTTCCTCTGTATAACTGTTAGGTTCAATTTTTTTTTTCTTTTTTGGTTCAAGTTAGATTTTATTCCTCTTTTATGTATTTATAGATATAAGCATGGAAATAATTCATTGTTATATATACATCAGTGTGAATGGAAGAACTTTTTTTCTGTTTTATTTTTACATTTTATTTTTAAAAATTTTGAAATTTAATTTTGCTTATTTTTTTATACAGTAGGTTATTATTAGTTATCTATTTTATGCATATACATGTATACAGGTCAATCCCAATCTCCCAACTCATCCCACCACCACCACCCCATGGCTTCCCACACTTTGTGTCCATACGTCTGTTCTCTACCTCTGTGTCTCTATTTCTGCCCTGCAAACCAGTTCATCTGTACCATTTTTCTAGGTTCCACATATAGGCATTAGTATACAATATTTGTTTTTCTCTTTCTGACTTACTTCACTCTGTATGACAGTCTCTAGATCCATCAACTTCTCTACAAATGACCCAGTTTCATTCCTTTTTATGGCTGAGTAATATTCCATTTTATATATGTACCACATCTTTATCCATTCGTCTGTCTGTGGGCATTTAGGTTGCTTCCATTACCTGGCTATTGTAAATAGTGCTGCAATGAACATTGTGGTGAATGTGTCTTTGTGATTTATGGTTTTCTCTGGGTATATGCCCAGAAGTGGGATTGCTGGATCCTATGGTAATTCTCTTTTTAGTTTTTTAAAGGAACCTCCATACTGTTCTCCATAGTGACTGTATCAATTTACATTCCCACCAATAGCGGAAGAGGGTTCCTTTTGTCCACACCCTCCCCAGAATTTGTTGTTTGTACATTATCTGATGATGCCGATTCTAACAGGTGTGAGGTCTTACCTCATTGTAGTTTTGATTTGCATTTCTCTAATAATTAGTGATGTTGAGCAGCTTCTCATGTGCGTCTTGGCCATCTCTGTGACTTCTTTGAAGAAACGTCTCTTTAGATCTTCTGCCCATTTTTGTATTGGGTTGTTTGTTTTATTAATATTAAGCTGCATGAGCTGTTTATATATATTGGAGATTAAACCTTTGTCCATTGATTCGTTTGTGAACGTTTTCGCCCATTCTGAGGGTTGCCTTTTTCCATTCCCGTTTTTTTAACAAAGAAAGAAAGAAAGCAAAAGAAGCAGAACACTAATGTGCGTGAAATATGCCTCTTGAAACTGTCGTTTTGAAATATGGACGTCTTTTGAATTTTTTGGTCGATATATGACCCCAGGATTTGTTTTCAGGGCAGGTGTCATTTACAGGCCTGTAATGATTTGGAATATCCACTGACCATTAGCGCTGGGATTAAAGCTGCAGTTGTGAGAAATGGCCACAAGGTGGCAGCAGTTCTCCCTTACCAAATCTGGTTACTAGGGCAGCAGAGCCTCAATGGAAGTCGCGTTCTAGATTGGAATGTAGAACGGAATGTGCCAGGAGAAGGCCCCTCAAGTGTGTCTCACTACTTCTTGTTCTTGTTTTTAATTTAATTTTTTATTTTTTTATTACAGCATGTTTGAGTACAACGTTTAGCTTGTTGTAGGTGTGCCAGAGGTGGTTCTTTTACACATATACATATGTCTGTTCTTCCTGGGATCCTTTTCCCATGTACGTTATGACAGAATGTTGAGTAGTCTTCTCTTGGTACTCCGTAGGTCTTTGGTGATTATATACGTCTACTGTTTTTCTATATGTCTGTTAACCCCAATATCGTAATGAATTCAATCCTCACACCTTTCCTTTGGTGAACCATAAGTTTGTTTAATGAATCTGTGATTGCCCTTCTCCGTGGAAATATCTGCCCTGGTATCAATTTATAGGTAACACCTATAAGTGATATGATACGATATGTGTCTTTCACTCTCTGACTTACTCCAAGTCACGTGATTACCTCGAGACTCATCTACGGTGCTGCGAATGGCATTGTGTCCTTTTTTTCCTTGGCGAATATTGTGTCTTAGCGAGGTCCATTTTCTGCAATGTGATTCCCTGAGGGCTGAGGATTAGCTGCCCTGGGCAGCCTGACCCTGCCGGCAAGCCCTCCCCAGGTGTGCCTGGGTTGAGGTCAATATAAACAGCACTCCAGGCAGCAATAGCCCCTGCAGCTGTGCCTGACTCCATATTCTCTGCCCCGTCAGCAGTCTCGGGGCTGTGCTGGTGGGAGGGTGGGAGGGTCCACGGCTTTGTGGGTGGCCCAGTGTTTGTGGGGCTCTGCTGGACTTTCGGCAGGAGTTGCCAGGCTGCCACCTGTAAAGAAGAGGATGTGTCACCCATAACTTCCACTGGAATATCTCTCCGGGCTGAGGTGTGGAAGGAAAAAAAGGAGTGGGGGCCGGGACAGGAGGGGTATCTCAGGCAGGGCAATGGAAAGCTTCCAGAAGAGCGCCCGTGGCCAGGACCATCCTGGCTGACCTGCAGGCACCAAGTTGGCCTGCGTGCCGTCGCTGGTGTGGCTCCACGGCCCTCCCTCTAGGCTTTCAAGCCCTTGTACATATTCAGGTGTTTCACCTGGGAAGGGTGGGAACAGTTCAGCAGCATCTGGCCTGGGGCTCAGCTCACGTTTACTCACAGAGGCCTGGGCACGGTCCCCCAGCTTTGCAATAAGGACGCTCCTTGCGTGGGCGGGTGGGGCTGCTGGCTGTATGGGAGATGATTCCCCACCTCTGACCAATTTCAGAATTGTTTACCACTGGAGCAAGTGCCTTGGTAGTGTTTTCCTCTGTATAACTGTTAGGTTCAATTTTTTTTTTTCTTTTTTGGTTCAAGTTAGATTTTATTCCTCTTTTATGTATTTATAGATATAAGCATGGAAATAATTCATTGTTATATATACATCAGTGTGAATGGAAGAACTTTTTTTCTGTTTTATTTTTACATTTTATTTTTAAAAATTTTGAAATTTAATTTTGCTTATTTTTTTATACAGTAGGTTATTATTAGTTATCTATTTTATGCATATACATGTATACAGGTCAATCCCAATCTCCCAACTCATCCCACCACCACCACCCCATGGCTTCCCACACTTTGTGTCCATACGTCTGTTCTCTACCTCTGTGTCTCTATTTCTGCCCTGCAAACCAGTTCATCTGTACCATTTTTCTAGGTTCCACATATAGGCATTAGTATACAATATTTGTTTTTCTCTTTCTGACTTACTTCACTCTGTATGACAGTCTCTAGATCCATCAACTTCTCTACAAATGACCCAGTTTCATTCCTTTTTATGGCTGAGTAATATTCCATTTTATATATGTACCACATCTTTATCCATTCGTCTGTCTGTGGGCATTTAGGTTGCTTCCATTACCTGGCTATTGTAAATAGTGCTGCAATGAACATTGTGGTGAATGTGTCTTTGTGATTTATGGTTTTCTCTGGGTATATGCCCAGAAGTGGGATTGCTGGATCCTATGGTAATTCTCTTTTTAGTTTTTTAAAGGAACCTCCATACTGTTCTCCATAGTGACTGTATCAATTTACATTCCCACCAATAGCGGAAGAGGGTTCCTTTTGTCCACACCCTCCCCAGAATTTGTTGTTTGTACATTAACTGATGATGCCGATTCTAACAGGTGTGAGGTCTTACCTCATTGTAGTTTTGATTTGCATTTCTCTAATAATTAGTGATGTTGAGCAGCTTCTCATGTGCGTCTTGGCCATCTCTGTGACTTCTTTGAAGAAACGTCTCTTTAGATCTTCTGCCCATTTTTGTATTGGGTTGTTTGTTTTATTAATATTAAGCTGCATGAGCTGTTTATATATATTGGAGATTAAACCTTTGTCCATTGATTCGTTTGTGAACGTTTTCGCCCATTCTGAGGGTTGCCTTCTTCCATTCCCGTTTTTTTAACAAAGAAAGAAAGAAAGCAAAAGAAGCAGAACACTAATGTGCGTGAAATATGCCTCTTGAAACTGTCGTTTTGAAATATGGACGTCTTTTGAATTTTTTGGTAGATATATGACCCCAGGATTTGTTTTCAGGGCAGGTGTCATTTACAGGCCTGTAATGATTTGGAATATCCACTGACCATTAGCGCTGGGATTAAAGCTGCAGTTGTGAGAAACGGCCACAAGGTGGCAGCAGTTCTCCCTTACCAAATCTGGTTACTAGGGCAGCAGAGCCTCAATGGAAGTCGCGTTCTAGATTGGAATGTAGAACGGAATGTGCCAGGAGAAGGCCCCTCAAGTGTGTCTCACTACTTCTTGTTCTTGTTTTTAATTTAATTTTTAATTTTTTTATTACAGCATGTTTGAGTACAGCGTTTAGCTTGTTGTAGGTGTGCCAGAGGTGGTTCTTTTACACATATACATATGTCTGTTCTTCCTGGGATCCTTTTCCCATGTACGTTATGACAGAATGTTGAGTAGTCTTCTCTTGGTACTCCGTAGGTCTTTGGTGATTATATACGTCTACTGTGTTTGTATATGTCTGTTAACCCCAATATCGTAATGAATTCAATCCTCACACCTTTCCTTTGGTGAACCATAAGTTTGTTTAATGAATCTGTGATTGCCCTTCTCCGTGGAAATATCTGCCCTGGTATCAATTTATAGGTAACACCTATAAGTGATATGATACGATATGTGTCTTTCACTCTCTGACTTACTCCAAGTCACGTGATTACCTCGAGACTCATCTACGGTGCTGCGAATGGCATTGTGTCCTTTTTTTCCTTGGCGAATATTCTGTCTTAGCGAGGTCCATTTTCTGCAATGTGATTCCCTGAGGGCTGAGGATTAGCTGCCCTGGGCAGGCTGACCCTGCCGGCAAGCCCTCCCCAGGTGTGCCTGGGTTGAGGTCAATATAAACAGCACTCCAGGCAGCAATAGACCCTGCAGCTGTGCCTGACTCCATATTCTCTGCCCCGTCAGAAGTCTCGGGGCTGTGCTGGTGGGAGGGTGGGAGGGTCCACGGCTTTGTGGGTGGCCCAGTGTGAGTGGGGCTCTGCTGGACTTTCGGCAGGAGTTGCCAGGCTGCCACCTGTAAAGAAGAGGATGTGTCACCCATAACTTCCACTGGAATATCTCTCCGGGCTGAGGTGAGGAAGGAAAAAAAGGAGTGGGGGCCGGGACAGGAGGGGTATCTCAGGCAGGGCAATGGAAAGCTTCCAGAAGAGCGCCCGTGGCCAGGACCATCCTGGCTGACCTGCAGGCACCAAGTTGGCCTGCGTGCCGTCGCTGGTGTGGCTCCACGGCCCTCCCTCTAGGCTTTCAAGCCCTTGTACATATTCAGGTGTTTCACCTGGGAAGGGTGGGAACAGTTCAGCAGCATCTGGCCTGGGGCTCAGCTCACGTTTACTCACAGAGGCCTGGGCACGGTCCCCCATCTTTGCAATAAGGACGCTCCTTGCGTGGGCGGGTGGGGCTGCTGGCTGTATGGGAGATGATTCCCCACCTCTGACCAATTTCAGAATTGTTTACCACTGGAGCAAGTGCCTTGGTAGTGTTTTCCTCTGTATAACTGTTAGGTTCAATTTTTTTTTTCTTTTTTGGTTCAAGTTAGATTTTATTCCTCTTTTATGTATTTATAGATATAAGCATGGAAATAATTCATTGTTATATATACATCAGTGTGAATGGAAGAACTTTTTTTCTGTTTTATTTTTACATTTTATTTTTAAAAATTTTGAAATTTAATTTTGCTTATTTTTTTATACAGTAGGTTATTATTAGTTATCTATTTTATGCATATACATGTATACAGGTCAATCCCAATCTCCCAACTCATCCCACCACCACCACCCCATGGCTTCCCACACTTTGTGTCCATACGTCTGTTCTCTACCTCTGTGTCTCTATTTCTGCCCTGCAAACCAGTTCATCTGTACCATTTTTCTAGGTTCCACATATAGGCATTAGTATACAATATTTGTTTTTCTCTTTCTGACTTACTTCACTCTGTATGACAGTCTCTAGATCCATCAACTTCTCTACAAATGACCCAGTTTCATTCCTTTTTATGGCTGAGTAATATTCCATTTTATATATGTACCACATCTTTATCCATTCGTCTGTCTGTGGGCACTTAGGTTGCTTCCATTACCTGGCTATTGTAAATAGTGCTGCAATGAACATTGTGGTGAATGTGTCTTTGTGATTTATGGTTTTCTCTGGGTATATGCCCAGAAGTGGGATTGCTGGATCCTATGGTAATTCTCTTTTTAGTTTTTTAAAGGAACCTCCATACTGTTCTCCATAGTGACTGTATCAATTTACATTCCCACCAATAGCGGAAGAGGGTTCCTTTTGTCCACACCCTCCCCAGAATTTGTTGTTTGTACATTATCTGATGATGCCGATTCTAACAGGTGTGAGGTCTTACCTCATTGTAGTTTTGATTTGCATTTCTCTAATAATTAGTGATGTTGAGCAGCTTCTCATGTGCGTCTTGGCCATCTCTGTGACTTCTTTGAAGAAACGTCTCTTTAGATCTTCTGCCCATTTTTGTATTGGGTTGTTTGTTTTATTAATATTAAGCTGCATGAGCTGTTTATATATATTGGAGATTAAACCTTTGTCCATTGATTCGTTTGTGAACGTTTTCGCCCATTCTGAGGGTTGCCTTTTTCCATTCCCGTTTTTTTAACAAAGAAAGAAAGAAAGCAAAAGAAGCAGAACACTAATGTGCGTGAAATATGCCTCTTGAAACTGTCGTTTTGAAATATGGACGTCTTTTGAATTTTTTGGTCGATATATGACCCCAGGATTTGTTTTCAGGGCAGGTGTCATTTACAGGCCTGTAATGATTTGGAATATCCACTGACCATTAGCGCTGGGATTAAAGCTGCAGTTGTGAGAAATGGCCACAAGGTGGCAGCAGTTCTCCCTTACCAAATCTGGTTACTAGGGCAGCAGAGCCTCAATGGAAGTCGCGTTCTAGATTGGAATGTAGAACGGAATGTCCAGGAGAAGGCCCCTCAAGTGTGTCTCACTACTTCTTGTTCTTGTTTTTAATTTAATTTTTTATTTTTTTATTACAGTATGTTTGAGTACAACGTTTAGCTTGTTGTAGGTGAGCCAGAGGTGGTTCTTTTACACATATACATATGTCTGTTCTTCCTGGGATCCTTTTCCCATGTACGTTATGACAGAATGTTGAGTAGTCTTCTCTTGGTACTCCGTAGGTCTTTGGTGATTATATACGTCTACTGTGTTTGTATATGTCTGTTAACCCCAATATCGTAATGAATTCAATCCTCACACCTTTCCTTTGGTGAACCATAAGTTTCTTTAATGAATCTGTGATTGCCCTTCTCCGTGGAAATATCTGCCCTGGTATCAATTTATAGGTAACACCTATAAGTGATATGATACGATATGTGTCTTTCACTCTCTGACTTACTCCAAGTCACGTGATTACCTCGAGACTCATCTACGGTGCTGCGAATGGCATTGTGTCCTTTTTTTCCTTGGCGAATATTGTGTCTTAGCGAGGTCCATTTTCTGCAATGTGATTCCCTGAGGGCTGAGGATTAGCTGCCCTGGGCAGCCTGACCCTGCCGGCAAGCCCTCCCCAGGTGTGCCTGGGTTGAGGTCAATATAAACAGCACTCCAGGCAGCAATAGCCCCTTCAGCTGTGCCTGACTCCATATTCTCTGCCCCGTCAGCAGTCTCGGGGCTGTGCTGGTGGGAGGGTGGGAGGGTCCACGGCTTTGTGGGTGGCCCAGTGTTTGTGGGGCTCTGCTGGACTTTCGGCAGGAGTTGCCAGGCTGCCACCTGTAAAGAAGAGGATGTGTCACCCATAACTTCCACTGGAATATCTCTCCGGGCTGAGGTGTGGAAGGAAAAAAAGGAGTGGGGGCCGGGACAGGAGGGGTATCTCAGGCAGGGCAATGGAAAGCTTCCAGAAGAGCGCCCGTGGCCAGGACCATCCTGGCTGACCTGCAGGCACCAAGTTGGCCTGCGTGCCGTCGCTGGTGTGGCTCCACGGCCCTCCCTCTAGGCTTTCAAGCCCTTGTACATATTCAGGTGTTTCACCTGGGAAGGGTGGGAACAGTTCAGCAGCATCTGGCCTGGGGCTCAGCTCACGTTTACTCACAGAGGCCTGGGCACGGTCCCCCAGCTTTGCAATAAGGACGCTCCTTGCGTGGGCGGGTGGGGCTGCTGGCTGTATGGGAGATGATTCCCCACCTCTGACCAATTTCAGAATTGTTTACCACTGGAGCAAGTGCCTTGGTAGTGTTTTCCTCTGTATAACTGTTAGGTTCAATTTTTTTTTTCTTTTTTGGTTCAAGTTAGATTTTATTCCTCTTTTATGTATTTATAGATATAAGCATGGAAATAATTCATTGTTATATATACATCAGTGTGAATGGAAGAACTTTTTTTCTGTTTTATTTTTACATTTTATTTTTAAAAATTTTGAAATTTAATTTTGCTTATTTTTTTATACAGTAGGTTATTATTAGTTATCTATTTTATGCATATACATGTATACAGGTCAATCCCAATCTCCCAACTCATCCCACCACCACCACCCCATGGCTTCCCACACTTTGTGTCCATACGTCTGTTCTCTACCTCTGTGTCTCTATTTCTGCCCTGCAAACCAGTTCATCTGTACCATTTTTCTAGGTTCCACATATAGGCATTAGTATACAATATTTGTTTTTCTCTTTCTGACTTACTTCACTCTGTATGACAGTCTCTAGATCCATCAACTTCTCTACAAATGACCCAGTTTCATTCCTTTTTATGGCTGAGTAATATTCCATTTTATATATGTACCACATCTTTATCCATTCGTCTGTCTGTGGGCATTTAGGTTGCTTCCATTACCTGGCTATTGTAAATAGTGCTGCAATGAACATTGTGGTGAATGTGTCTTTGTGATTTATGGTTTTCTCTGGGTATATGCCCAGAAGTGGGATTGCTGGATCCTATGGTAATTCTCTTTTTAGTTTTTTAAAGGAACCTCCATACTGTTCTCCATAGTGACTGTATCAATTTACATTCCCACCAATAGCGGAAGAGGGTTCCTTTTGTCCACACCCTCCCCAGAATTTGTTGTTTGTACATTATCTGATGATGCCGATTCTAACAGGTGTGAGGTCTTACCTCATTGTAGTTTTGATTTGCATTTCTCTAATAATTAGTGATGTTGAGCAGCTTCTCATGTGCGTCTTGGCCATCTCTGTGACTTCTTTGAAGAAACGTCTCTTTAGATCTTCTGCCCATTTTTGTATTGGGTTGTTTGTTTTATTAATATTAAGCTGCATGAGCTGTTTATATATATTGGAGATTAAACCTTTGTCCATTGATTCGTTTGTGAACGTTTTCGCCCATTCTGAGGGTTGCCTTCTTCCATTCCCGTTTTTTTAACAAAGAAAGAAAGAAAGCAAAAGAAGCAGAACACTAATGTGCGTGAAATATGCCTCTTGAAACTGTCGTTTTGAAATATGGACGTCTTTTGAATTTTTTGGTCGATATATGACCCCAGGATTTGTTTTCAGGGCAGGTGTCATTTACAGGCCTGTAATGATTTGGAATATCCACTGACCATTAGCGCTGGGATTAAAGCTGCAGTTGTGAGAAACGGCCACAAGGTGGCAGCAGTTCTCCCTTACCAAATCTGGTTACTAGGGCAGCAGAGCCTCAATGGAAGTCGCGTTCTAGATTGGAATGTAGAACGGAATGTGCCAGGAGAAGGCCCCTCAAGTGTGTCTCACTACTTCTTGTTCTTGTTTTTAATTTAATTTTTAATTTTTTTATTACAGCATGTTTGAGTACAGCGTTTAGCTTGTTGTAGGTGTGCCAGAGGTGGTTCTTTTACACATATACATATGTCTGTTCTTCCTGGGATCCTTTTCCCATGTACGTTATGACAGAATGTTGAGTAGTCTTCTCTTGGTACTCCGTAGGTCTTTGGTGATTATATACGTCTACTGTGTTTGTATATGTCTGTTAACCCCAATATCGTAATGAATTCAATCCTCACACCTTTCCTTTGGTGAACCATAAGTTTGTTTAATGAATCTGTGATTGCCCTTCTCCGTGGAAATATCTGCCCTGGTATCAATTTATAGGTAACACCTATAAGTGATATGATACGATATGTGTCTTTCACTCTCTGACTTACTCCAAGTCACGTGATTACCTCGAGACTCATCTACGGTGCTGCGAATGGCATTGTGTCCTTTTTTTCCTTGGCGAATATTCTGTCTTAGCGAGGTCCATTTTCTGCAATGTGATTCCCTGAGGGCTGAGGATTAGCTGCCCTGGGCAGGCTGACCCTGCCGGCAAGCCCTCCCCAGGTGTGCCTGGGTTGAGGTCAATATAAACAGCACTCCAGGCAGCAATAGACCCTGCAGCTGTGCCTGACTCCATATTCTCTGCCCCGTCAGAAGTCTCGGGGCTGTGCTGGTGGGAGGGTGGGAGGGTCCACGGCTTTGTGGGTGGCCCAGTGTGAGTGGGGCTCTGCTGGACTTTCGGCAGGAGTTGCCAGGCTGCCACCTGTAAAGAAGAGGATGTGTCACCCATAACTTCCACTGGAATATCTCTCCGGGCTGAGGTGAGGAAGGAAAAAAAGGAGTGGGGGCCGGGACAGGAGGGGTATCTCAGGCAGGGCAATGGAAAGCTTCCAGAAGAGCGCCCGTGGCCAGGACCATCCTGGCTGACCTGCAGGCACCAAGTTGGCCTGCGTGCCGTCGCTGGTGTGGCTCCACGGCCCTCCCTCTAGGCTTTCAAGCCCTTGTACATATTCAGGTGTTTCACCTGGGAAGGGTGGGAACAGTTCAGCAGCATCTGGCCTGGGGCTCAGCTCACGTTTACTCACAGAGGCCTGGGCACGGTCCCCCATCTTTGCAATAAGGACGCTCCTTGCGTGGGCGGGTGGGGCTGCTGGCTGTATGGGAGATGATTCCCCACCTCTGACCAATTTCAGAATTGTTTACCACTGGAGCAAGTGCCTTGGTAGTGTTTTCCTCTGTATAACTGTTAGGTTCAATTTTTTTTTTCTTTTTTGGTTCAAGTTAGATTTTATTCCTCTTTTATGTATTTATAGATATAAGCATGGAAATAATTCATTGTTATATATACATCAGTGTGAATGGAAGAACTTTTTTTCTGTTTTATTTTTACATTTTATTTTTAAAAATTTTGAAATTTAATTTTGCTTATTTTTTTATACAGTAGGTTATTATTAGTTATCTATTTTATGCATATACATGTATACAGGTCAATCCCAATCTCCCAACTCATCCCACCACCACCACCCCATGGCTTCCCACACTTTGTGTCCATACGTCTGTTCTCTACCTCTGTGTCTCTATTTCTGCCCTGCAAACCAGTTCATCTGTACCATTTTTCTAGGTTCCACATATAGGCATTAGTATACAATATTTGTTTTTCTCTTTCTGACTTACTTCACTCTGTATGACAGTCTCTAGATCCATCAACTTCTCTACAAATGACCCAGTTTCATTCCTTTTTATGGCTGAGTAATATTCCATTTTATATATGTACCACATCTTTATCCATTCGTCTGTCTGTGGGCACTTAGGTTGCTTCCATTACCTGGCTATTGTAAATAGTGCTGCAATGAACATTGTGGTGAATGTGTCTTTGTGATTTATGGTTTTCTCTGGGTATATGCCCAGAAGTGGGATTGCTGGATCCTATGGTAATTCTCTTTTTAGTTTTTTAAAGGAACCTCCATACTGTTCTCCATAGTGACTGTATCAATTTACATTCCCACCAATAGCGGAAGAGGGTTCCTTTTGTCCACACCCTCCCCAGAATTTGTTGTTTGTACATTATCTGATGATGCCGATTCTAACAGGTGTGAGGTCTTACCTCATTGTAGTTTTGATTTGCATTTCTCTAATAATTAGTGATGTTGAGCAGCTTCTCATGTGCGTCTTGGCCATCTCTGTGACTTCTTTGAAGAAACGTCTCTTTAGATCTTCTGCCCATTTTTGTATTGGGTTGTTTGTTTTATTAATATTAAGCTGCATGAGCTGTTTATATATATTGGAGATTAAACCTTTGTCCATTGATTCGTTTGTGAACGTTTTCGCCCATTCTGAGGGTTGCCTTTTTCCATTCCCGTTTTTTTAACAAAGAAAGAAAGAAAGCAAAAGAAGCAGAACACTAATGTGCGTGAAATATGCCTCTTGAAACTGTCGTTTTGAAATATGGACGTCTTTTGAATTTTTTGGTCGATATATGACCCCAGGATTTGTTTTCAGGGCAGGTGTCATTTACAGGCCTGTAATGATTTGGAATATCCACTGACCATTAGCGCTGGGATTAAAGCTGCAGTTGTGAGAAATGGCCACAAGGTGGCAGCAGTTCTCCCTTACCAAATCTGGTTACTAGGGCAGCAGAGCCTCAATGGAAGTCGCGTTCTAGATTGGAATGTAGAACGGAATGTCCAGGAGAAGGCCCCTCAAGTGTGTCTCACTACTTCTTGTTCTTGTTTTTAATTTAATTTTTTATTTTTTTATTACAGTATGTTTGAGTACAACGTTTAGCTTGTTGTAGGTGAGCCAGAGGTGGTTCTTTTACACATATACATATGTCTGTTCTTCCTGGGATCCTTTTCCCATGTACGTTATGACAGAATGTTGAGTAGTCTTCTCTTGGTACTCCGTAGGTCTTTGGTGATTATATACGTCTACTGTGTTTGTATATGTCTGTTAACCCCAATATCGTAATGAATTCAATCCTCACACCTTTCCTTTGGTGAACCATAAGTTTCTTTAATGAATCTGTGATTGCCCTTCTCCGTGGAAATATCTGCCCTGGTATCAATTTATAGGTAACACCTATAAGTGATATGATACGATATGTGTCTTTCACTCTCTGACTTACTCCAAGTCACGTGATTACCTCGAGACTCATCTACGGTGCTGCGAATGGCATTGTGTCCTTTTTTTCCTTGGCGAATATTGTGTCTTAGCGAGGTCCATTTTCTGCAATGTGATTCCCTGAGGGCTGAGGATTAGCTGCCCTGGGCAGCCTGACCCTGCCGGCAAGCCCTCCCCAGGTGTGCCTGGGTTGAGGTCAATATAAACAGCACTCCAGGCAGCAATAGCCCCTTCAGCTGTGCCTGACTCCATATTCTCTGCCCCGTCAGCAGTCTCGGGGCTGTGCTGGTGGGAGGGTGGGAGGGTCCACGGCTTTGTGGGTGGCCCAGTGTTTGTGGGGCTCTGCTGGACTTTCGGCAGGAGTTGCCAGGCTGCCACCTGTAAAGAAGAGGATGTGTCACCCATAACTTCCACTGGAATATCTCTCCGGGCTGAGGTGTGGAAGGAAAAAAAGGAGTGGGGGCCGGGACAGGAGGGGTATCTCAGGCAGGGCAATGGAAAGCTTCCAGAAGAGCGCCCGTGGCCAGGACCATCCTGGCTGACCTGCAGGCACCAAGTTGGCCTGCGTGCCGTCGCTGGTGTGGCTCCACGGCCCTCCCTCTAGGCTTTCAAGCCCTTGTACATATTCAGGTGTTTCACCTGGGAAGGGTGGGAACAGTTCAGCAGCATCTGGCCTGGGGCTCAGCTCACGTTTACTCACAGAGGCCTGGGCACGGTCCCCCAGCTTTGCAATAAGGACGCTCCTTGCGTGGGCGGGTGGGGCTGCTGGCTGTATGGGAGATGATTCCCCACCTCTGACCAATTTCAGAATTGTTTACCACTGGAGCAAGTGCCTTGGTAGTGTTTTCCTCTGTATAACTGTTAGGTTCAATTTTTTTTTTTCTTTTTTGGTTCAAGTTAGATTTTATTCCTCTTTTATGTATTTATAGATATAAGCATGGAAATAATTCATTGTTATATATACATCAGTGTGAATGGAAGAACTTTTTTTCTGTTTTATTTTTACATTTTATTTTTAAAAATTTTGAAATTTAATTTTGCTTATTTCTTTATACAGTAGGTTATTATTAGTTATCTATTTTATGCATATACATGTATACAGGTCAATCCCAATCTCCCAACTCATCCCACCACCACCACCCCATGGCTTCCCACACTTTGTGTCCATACGTCTGTTCTCTACCTCTGTGTCTCTATTTCTGCCCTGCAAACCAGTTCATCTGTACCATTTTTCTAGGTTCCACATATAGGCATTAGTATACAATATTTGTTTTTCTCTTTCTGACTTACTTCACTCTGTATGACAGTCTCTAGATCCATCAACTTCTCTACAAATGACCCAGTTTCATTCCTTTTTATGGCTGAGTAATATTCCATTTTATATATGTACCACATCTTTATCCATTCGTCTGTCTGTGGGCATTTAGGTTGCTTCCATTACCTGGCTATTGTAAATAGTGCTGCAATGAACATTGTGGTGAATGTGTCTTTGTGATTTATGGTTTTCTCTGGGTATATGCCCAGAAGTGGGATTGCTGGATCCTATGGTAATTCTCTTTTTAGTTTTTTAAAGGAACCTCCATACTGTTCTCCATAGTGACTGTATCAATTTACATTCCCACCAATAGCGGAAGAGGGTTCCTTTTGTCCACACCCTCCCCAGAATTTGTTGTTTGTACATTATCTGATGATGCCGATTCTAACAGGTGTGAGGTCTTACCTCATTGTAGTTTTGATTTGCATTTCTCTAATAATTAGTGATGTTGAGCAGCTTCTCATGTGCGTCTTGGCCATCTCTGTGACTTCTTTGAAGAAACGTCTCTTTAGATCTTCTGCCCATTTTTGTATTGGGTTGTTTGTTTTATTAATATTAAGCTGCATGAGCTGTTTATATATATTGGAGATTAAACCTTTGTCCATTGATTCGTTTGTGAACGTTTTCGCCCATTCTGAGGGTTGCCTTTTTCCATTCCCGTTTTTTTAACAAAGAAAGAAAGAAAGCAAAAGAAGCAGAACACTAATGTGCGTGAAATATGCCTCTTGAAACTGTCGTTTTGAAATATGGACGTCTTTTGAATTTTTTGGTCGATATATGACCCCAGGATTTGTTTTCAGGGCAGGTGTCATTTACAGGCCTGTAATGATTTGGAATATCCACTGACCATTAGCGCTGGGATTAAAGCTGCAGTTGTGAGAAATGGCCACAAGGTGGCAGCAGTTCTCCCTTACCAAATCTGGTTACTAGGGCAGCAGAGCCTCAATGGAAGTCGCGTTCTAGATTGGAATGTAGAACGGAATGTGCCAGGAGAAGGCCCCTCAAGTGTGTCTCACTACTTCTTGTTCTTGTTTTTAATTTAATTTTTTATTTTTTTATTACAGCATGTTTGAGTACAACGTTTAGCTTGTTGTAGGTGTGCCAGAGGTGGTTCTTTTACACATATACATATGTCTGTTCTTCCTGGGATCCTTTTCCCATGTACGTTATGACAGAATGTTGAGTAGTCTTCTCTTGGTACTCCGTAGGTCTTTGGTGATTATATACGTCTACTGTTTTTCTATATGTCTGTTAACCCCAATATCGTAATGAATTCAATCCTCACACCTTTCCTTTGGTGAACCATAAGTTTGTTTAATGAATCTGTGATTGCCCTTCTCCGTGGAAATATCTGCCCTGGTATCAATTTATAGGTAACACCTATAAGTGATATGATACGATATGTGTCTTTCACTCTCTGACTTACTCCAAGTCACGTGATTACCTCGAGACTCATCTACGGTGCTGCGAATGGCATTGTGTCCTTTTTTTCCTTGGCGAATATTGTGTCTTAGCGAGGTCCATTTTCTGCAATGTGATTCCCTGAGGGCTGAGGATTAGCTGCCCTGGGCAGCCTGACCCTGCAGGCAAGCCCTCCCCAGGTGTGCCTGGGTTGAGGTCAATATAAACAGCACTCCAGGCAGCAATAGCCCCTGCAGCTGTGCCTGACTCCATATTCTCTGCCCCGTCAGCAGTCGCGGGGCTGTGCTGGTGGGAGGGTGGGAGGGTCCACGGCTTTGTGGGTGGCCCAGTGTTTGTGGGGCTCTGCTGGACTTTCGGCAGGAGTTGCCAGGCTGCCACCTGTAAAGAAGAGGATGTGTCACCCATAACTTCCACTGGAATATCTCTCCGGGCTGAGGTGTGGAAGGAAAAAAAGGAGTGGGGGCCGGGACAGGAGGGGTATCTCAGGCAGGGCAATGGAAAGCTTCCAGAAGAGCGCCCGTGGCCAGGACCATCCTGGCTGACCTGCAGGCACCAAGTTGGCCTGCGTGCCGTCGCTGGTGTGGCTCCACGGCCCTCCCTCTAGGCTTTCAAGCCCTTGTACATATTCAGGTGTTTCACCTGGGAAGGGTGGGAACAGTTCAGCAGCATCTGGCCTGGGGCTCAGCTCACGTTTACTCACAGAGGCCTGGGCACGGTCCCCCAGCTTTGCAATAAGGACGCTCCTTGCGTGGGCGGGTGGGGCTGCTGGCTGTATGGGAGATGATTCCCCACCTCTGACCAATTTCAGAATTGTTTACCACTGGAGCAAGTGCCTTGGTAGTGTTTTCCTCTGTATAACTGTTAGGTTCAATTTTTTTTTTCTTTTTTGGTTCAAGTTAGATTTTATTCCTCTTTTATGTATTTATAGATATAAGCATGGAAATAATTCATTGTTATATATACATCAGTGTGAATGGAAGAACTTTTTTTCTGTTTTATTTTTACATTTTATTTTTAAAAATTTTGAAATTTAATTTTGCTTATTTTTTTATACAGTAGGTTATTATTAGTTATCTATTTTATGCATATACATGTATACAGGTCAATCCCAATCTCCCAACTCATCCCACCACCACCACCCCATGGCTTCCCCCACTTTGTGTCCATACGTCTGTTCTCTACCTCTGTGTCTCTATTTCTGCCCTGCAAACCAGTTCATCTGTACCATTTTTCTAGGTTCCACATATAGGCATTAGTATACAATATTTGTTTTTCTCTTTCTGACTTACTTCACTCTGTATGACAGTCTCTAGATCCATCAACTTCTCTACAAATGACCCAGTTTCATTCCTTTTTATGGCTGAGTAATATTCCATTTTATATATGTACCACATCTTTATCCATTCGTCTGTCTGTGAGCATTTAGGTTGCTTCCATTACCTGGCTATTGTAAATAGTGCTGCAATGAACATTGTGGTGAATGTGTCTTTGTGATTTATGGTTTTCTCTGGGTATATGCCCAGAAGTGGGATTGCTGGATCCTATGGTAATTCTCTTTTTAGTGTTTTAAAGGAACCTCCATACTCTTCTCCATAGTGACTGTATCAATTTACATTCCCACCAATAGCGGAAGAGGGTTCCTTTTGTCCACACCCTCCCCAGAATTTGTTGTTTGTACATTATCTGATGATGCCGATTCTAACAGGTGTGAGGTCTTACCTCATTGTAGTTTTGATTTGCATTTCTCTAATAATTAGTGATGTTGAGCAGCTTCTCATGTGCGTCTTGGCCATCTCTGTGACTTCTTTGAAGAAACGTCTCTTTAGATCTTCTGCCCATTTTTGTATTGGGTTGTTTGTTTTATTAATATTAAGCTGCATGAGCTGTTTATATATATTGGAGATTAAACCTTTGTCCATTGATTCGTTTGTGAACGTTTTCGCCCATTCTGAGGGTTGCCTTTTTCCATTCCCGTTTTTTTAACAAAGAAAGAAAGAAAGCAAAAGAAGCAGAACACTAATGTGCATGAAATATGCCTCTTGAAACTGTCGTTTTGAAATATGGACGTCTTTTGAATTTTTTGGTAGATATATGACCCCAGGATTTGTTTTCAGGGCAGGTGTCATTTACAGGCCTGTAATGATTTGGAATATCCACTGACCATTAGCGCTGGGATTAAAGCTGCAGTTGTGAGAAACGGCCACAAGGTGGCAGCAGTTCTCCCTTACCAAATCTGGTTACTAGGGCAGCAGAGCCTCAATGGAAGTCACGTTCTAGATTGGAATGTAGAACGGAATGTGCCAGGAGAAGGCCCCTCAAGTGTGTCTCACTACTTCTTGTTCTTGTTTTTAATTTAATTTTTTATTTTTTTATTACAGCATGTTTGAGTACAACGTTTAGCTTGTTGTAGGTGTGCCAGAGGTGGTTCTTTTACACATATACATATGTCTGTTCTTCCTGGGATCCTTTTCCCATGTACGTTATGACAGAATGTTGAGTAGTCTTCTCTTGGTACTCCGTAGGTCTTTGGTGATTATATACGTCTACTGTGTTTGTATATGTCTGTTAACCCCAATATCGTAATGAATTTAATCCTCACACCTTTCCTTTGGTGAACCATAAGTTTGTTTAATGAATCTGTGATTGCCCTTCTCCGTGGAAATATCTGCCCTGGTATCAATTTATAGGTAACACCTATAAGTGATATGATACGATATGTGTCTTTCACTCTCTGACTTACTCCAAGTCACGTGATTACCTCGAGACTCATCTACGGTGCTGCGAATGGCATTGTGTCCTTTTTTTCCTTGGCGAATATTGTGTCTTAGCGAGGTCCATTTTCTGCAATGTGATTCCCTGAGGGCTGAGGATTAGCTGCCCTGGGCAGCCTGACCCTGCCGGCAAGCCCACCCCAGGTGTGCCTGGGTTGAGGTCAATATAAACAGCACTCCAGGCAGCAATAGCCCCTGCAGCTGTGCCTGACTCCATATTCTCTGCCCCGTCAGCATTCTCGGGGATGTGCTGGTGGGAGGGTGGGAGGGTTCACGGCTTTGTGGGTGGCCCGGTGTGAGTGGGGCTCTGCTGGACTTTCGGCAGGAGTTGCCAGGCTGCCACCTGTAAAGAAGAGGATGTGTCACCCATAACTTCCACTGGAATATCTCTCCGGGCTGAGGTGTGGAAGGAAAAAAAGGAGTGGGGGCCGGGACAGGAGGGGTATCTCAGGCAGGGCAATGGAAAGCTTCCAGAAGAGCGCCCGTGGCCAGGACCATCCTGGCTGACCTGCAGGCACCAAGTTGGCCTGCGTGCCGTCGCTGGTGTGGCTCCACGGCCCTCCCTCTAGGCTTTCAAGCCCTTGTACATATTCAGGTGTTTCACCTGGGAAGGGTGGGAACAGTTCAGCAGCATCTGGCCTGGGGCTCAGCTCACGTTTACTCACAGAGGCCTGGGCACGGTCCCCCAGCTTTGCAATAAGGACGCTCCTTGCGTGGGCGGGTGGGGCTGCTGGCTGTATGGGAGATGATTCCCCACCTCTGACCAATTTCAGAATTGTTTACCACTGGAGCAAGTGCCTTGGTAGTGTTTTCCTCTGTATAACTGTTAGGTTCAATTTTTTTTTTCTTTTTTGGTTCAAGTTAGATTTTATTCCTCTTTTATGTATTTATAGATATAAGCATGGAAATAATTCATTGTTATATATACATCAGTGTGAATGGAAGAACTTTTTTTCTGTTTTATTTTTACATTTTATTTTTAAAAATTTTGAAATTTAATTTTGCTTATTTTTTTATACAGTAGGTTATTATTAGTTATCTATTTTATGCATATACATGTATACAGGTCAATCCCAATCTCCCAACTCATCCCACCACCACCACCCCATGGCTTCCCACACTTTGTGTCCATACGTCTGTTCTCTACCTCTGTGTCTCTATTTCTGCCCTGCAAACCAGTTCATCTGTACCATTTCTCTAGGTTCCACATATAGGCATTAATATACAATATTTGTTTTTCTCTTTCTGACTTACTTCACTCTGTATGACAGTCTCTAGATCCATCAACTTCTCTACAAATGACCCAGTTTCATTCCTTTTTATGGCTGAGTAATATTCCATTTTATATATGTACCACATCTTTATCCATTCGTCTGTCTGTGGGCATTTAGGTTGCTTCCATTACCTGGCTATTGTAAATAGTGCTGCAATGAACATTGTGGTGAATGTGTCTTTGTGATTTATGGTTTTCTCTGGGTATATGCCCAGAAGTGGGATTGCTGGATCCTATGGTAATTCTCTTTTTAGTTTTTTAAAGGAACCTCCATACTGTTCTCCATAGTGACTGTATCAATTTACATTCCCACCAATAGCAGAAGAGGGTTCCTTTTGTCCACACCCTCCCCAGAATTTGTTGTTTGTACATTATCTGATGATGTCGATTCTAACAGGTGTGAGGTCTTACCTCATTGTAGTTTTGATTTGCATTTCTCTAATAATTAGTGATGTTGAGCAGCTTCTCATGTGCGTCTTGGCCATCTCTGTGACTTCTTTGAAGAAACGTCTCTTTAGATCTTCTGCCCATTTTTGTATTGGGTTGTTTGTTTTATTAATATTAAGCTGCATGAGCTGTTTATATATATTGGAGATTAAACCTTTGTCCATTGATTCGTTTGTGAACGTTTTCGCCCATTCTGAGGGTTGCCTTTTTCCATTCCCGTTTTTTTAACAAAGAAAGAAAGAAAGCAAAAGAAGCAGAACACTAATGTGCGTGAAATATGCCTCTTCAAACTGTCGTTTTGAAATATGGACGTCTTTTGAATTGTTTGGTCGATATATGACCCCAGGATTTGTTTTCAGGGCAGGTGTCATTTACAGGCCTGTAATGATTTGGAATATCCACTGACCATTAGTGCTGGGATTAAAGCTGCAGTTGTGAGAAACGGCCACAAGGTGGCAGCAGTTCTCCCTTACCAAATCTGGTTACTAGGGCAGCAGAGCCTCAATTGAAGTCACGTTCTAGATTGGAATGTAGAACGGAATGTGCCAGGAGAAGGCCCCTCAAGTGTGTCTCACTACTTCTTGTTCTTGTTTTTAATTTAATTTTTTATTTTTTTATTACAGCATGTTTGAGTACAACGTTTAGCTTGTTGTAGGTGTGCCAGAGGTGGTTCTTTTACACATATACATATGTCTGTTCTTCCTGGGATCCTTTTCCCATGTACGTTATGACAGAATGTTGAGTAGTCTTCTCTTGGTACTCCGTAGGTCTTTGGTGATTATATACGTCTACTGTGTTTGTATATGTCTGTTAACCCCAATATCGTAATGAATTCAATCCTCACACCTTTCCTTTGGTGAACCATAAGTTTGTTTAATGAATCTGTGATTGCCCTTCTCCGTGGAAATATCTGCCCTGGTATCAATTTATAGGTAACACCTATAAGTGATATGATACGATATGTGTCTTTCACTCTCTGACTTACTCCAAGTCACGTGATTACCTCGAGACTCATCTACGGTGCTGCGAATGGCATTGTGTCCTTTTTTTCCTTGGCGAATATTCTGTGTTAGCGAGGTCCATTTTCTGCAATGTGATTCCCTGAGGGCTGAGGATTAGCTGCCCTGGGCAGCCTGACCCTGCCGGCAAGCCCTCCCCAGGTGTGCCTGGGTTTAGGTCAATATAAACAGCACTCCAGGCAGCAATAGCCCCTGCAGCTGTGCCTGACTCCATATTCTCTGCCCCGTCAGCAGTCTCGGGGCTGTGCTGGTGGGAGGGTGGGAGGGTTCACGGCTTTGTGGGTGGCCCGGTGTGAGTGGGGCTCTGCTGGACTTTCGGCAGGAGTTGCCAGGCTGCCACCTGTAAAGAAGAGGATGTGTCACCCATAACTTCCACTGGAATATCTCTCCGGGCTGAGGTGTGGAAGGAAAAAAAGGAGTGGGGGCCGGGACAGGAGGGGTATCTCAGGCAGGGCAATGGAAAGCTTCCAGAAGAGCGCCCGTGGCCAGGACCATCCTGGCTGACCTGCAGGCACCAAGTTGGCCTGCGTGCCGTCGCTGGTGTGGCTCCACGGCCCTCCCTCTAGGCTTTCAAGCCCTTGTACATATTCAGGTGTTTCACCTGGGAAGGGTGGGAACAGTTCAGCAGCATCTGGCCTGGGGCTCAGCTCACGTTTACTCACAGAGGCCTGGGCACGGTCCCCCAGCTTTGCAATAAGGACGCTCCTTGCGTGGGCGGGTGGGGCTGCTGGCTGTATGGGAGATGATTCCCCACCTCTGACCAATTTCAGAATTGTTTACCACTGGAGCAAGTGCCTTGGTAGTGTTTTCCTCTGTATAACTGTTAGGTTCAATTTTTTTTTTCTTTTTTGGTTCAAGTTAGATTTTATTCCTCTTTTATGTATTTATAGATATAAGCATGGAAATAATTCATTGTTATATATACATCAGTGTGAATGGAAGAACTTTTTTTCTGTTTTATTTTTACATTTTATTTTTAAAAATTTTGAAATTTAATTTTGCTTATTTTTTTATACAGTAGGTTATTATTAGTTATCTATTTTATGCATATACATGTATACAGGTCAATCCCAATCTCCCAACTCATCCCACCACCACCACCCCATGGCTTCCCACACTTTGTGTCCATACGTCTGTTCTCTACCTCTGTGTCTCTATTTCTGCCCTGCAAACCAGTTCATCTGTACCATTTTTCTAGGTTCCACATATAGGCATTAGTATACAATATTTGTTTTTCTCTTTCTGACTTACTTCACTCTGTATGACAGTCTCTAGATCCATCAACTTCTCTACAAATGACCCAGTTTCATTCCTTTTTATGGCTGAGTAATATTCCATTTTATATATGTACCACATCTTTATCCATTCGTCTGTCTGTGGGCATTTAGGTTGCTTCCATTACCTGGCTATTGTAAATAGTGCTGCAATGAACATTGTGGTGAATGTGTCTTTGTGATTTATGGTTTTCTCTGGGTATATGCCCAGAAGTGGGATTGCTGGATCCTATGGTAATTCTCTTTTTAGTTTTTTAAAGGAACCTCCATACTGTTCTCCATAGTGACTGTATCAATTTACATTCCCACCAATAGCGGAAGAGGGTTCCTTTTGTCCACACCCTCCCCAGAATTTGTTGTTTGTACATTATCTGATGATGCCGATTCTAACAGGTGTGAGGTCTTACCTCATTGTAGTTTTGATTTGCATTTCTCTAATAATTAGTGATGTTGAGCAGCTTCTCATGTGCGTCTTGGCCATCTCTGTGACTTCTTTGAAGAAACGTCTCTTTAGATCTTCTGCCCATTTTTGTATTGGGTTGTTTGTTTTATTAATATTAAGCTGCATGAGCTGTTTATATATATTGGAGATTAAACCTTTGTCCATTGATTCGTTTGTGAACGTTTTCGCCCATTCTGAGGGTTGCCTTTTTCCATTCCCGTTTTTTTAACAAAGAAAGAAAGAAAGCAAAAGAAGCAGAACACTAATGTGCGTGAAATATGCCTCTTGAAACTGTCGTTTTGAAATATGGACGTCTTTTGAATTTTTTGGTCGATATATGACCCCAGGATTTGTTTTCAGGGCAGGTGTCATTTACAGGCCTGTAATGATTTGGAATATCCACTGACCATTAGCGCTGGGATTAAAGCTGCAGTTGTGAGAAATGGCCACAAGGTGGCAGCAGTTCTCCCTTACCAAATCTGGTTACTAGGGCAGCAGAGCCTCAATGGAAGTCGCGTTCTAGATTGGAATGTAGAACGGAATGTGCCAGGAGAAGGCCCCTCAAGTGTGTCTCACTACTTCTTGTTCTTGTTTTTAATTTAATTTTTTATTTTTTTATTACAGCATGTTTGAGTACAACGTTTAGCTTGTTGTAGGTGTGCCAGTGGTGGTTCTTTTACACATATACATATGTCTGTTCTTCCTGGGATCCTTTTCCCATGTACGTTATGACAGAATGTTGAGTAGTCTTCTCTTGGTACTCCGTAGGTCTTTGGTGATTATATACGTCTACTGTTTTTCTATATGTCTGTTAACCCCAATATCGTAATGAATTCAATCCTCACACCTTTCCTTTGGTGAACCATAAGTTTGTTTAATGAATCTGTGATTGCCCTTCTCCGTGGAAATATCTGCCCTGGTATCAATTTATAGGTAACACCTATAAGTGATATGATACGATATGTGTCTTTCACTCTCTGACTTACTCCAAGTCACGTGATTACCTCGAGACTCATCTACGGTGCTGCGAATGGCATTGTGTCCTTTTTTTCCTTGGCGAATATTGTGTCTTAGCGAGGTCCATTTTCTGCAATGTGATTCCCTGAGGGCTGAGGATTAGCTGCCCTGGGCAGCCTGACCCTGCCGGCAAGCCCTCCCCAGGTGTGCCTGGGTTGAGGTCAATATAAACAGCACTCCAGGCAGCAATAGCCCCTGCAGCTGTGCCTGACTCCATATTCTCTGCCCCGTCAGCAGTCTCGGGGCTGTGCTGGTGGGAGGGTGGGAGGGTCCACGGCTTTGTGGGTGGCCCAGTGTTTGTGGGGCTCTGCTGGACTTTCGGCAGGAGTTGCCAGGCTGCCACCTGTAAAGAAGAGGATGTGTCACCCATAACTTCCACTGGAATATCTCTCCGGGCTGAGGTGTGGAAGGAAAAAAAGGAGTGGGGGCCGGGACAGGAGGGGTATCTCAGGCAGGGCAATGGAAAGCTTCCAGAAGAGCGCCCGTGGCCAGGACCATCCTGGCTGACCTGCAGGCACCAAGTTGGCCTGCGTGCCGTCGCTGGTGTGGCTCCACGGCCCTCCCTCTAGGCTTTCAAGCCCTTGTACATATTCAGGTGTTTCACCTGGGAAGGGTGGGAACAGTTCAGCAGCATCTGGCCTGGGGCTCAGCTCACGTTTACTCACAGAGGCCTGGGCACGGTCCCCCAGCTTTGCAATAAGGACGCTCCTTGCGTGGGCGGGTGGGGCTGCTGGCTGTATGGGAGATGATTCCCCACCTCTGACCAATTTCAGAATTGTTTACCACTGGAGCAAGTGCCTTGGTAGTGTTTTCCTCTGTATAACTGTTAGGTTCAATTTTTTTTTTCTTTTTTGGTTCAAGTTAGATTTTATTCCTCTTTTATGTATTTATAGATATAAGCATGGAAATAATTCATTGTTATATATACATCAGTGTGAATGGAAGAACTTTTTTTCTGTTTTATTTTTACATTTTATTTTTAAAAATTTTGAAATTTAATTTTGCTTATTTTTTTATACAGTAGGTTATTATTAGTTATCTATTTTATGCATATACATGTATACAGGTCAATCCCAATCTCCCAACTCATCCCACCACCACCACCCCATGGCTTCCCACACTTTGTGTCCATACGTCTGTTCTCTACCTCTGTGTCTCTATTTCTGCCCTGCAAACCAGTTCATCTGTACCATTTTTCTAGGTTCCACATATAGGCATTAGTATACAATATTTGTTTTTCTCTTTCTGACTTACTTCACTCTGTATGACAGTCTCTAGATCCATCAACTTCTCTACAAATGACCCAGTTTCATTCCTTTTTATGGCTGAGTAATATTCCATTTTATATATGTACCACATCTTTATCCATTCGTCTGTCTGTGGGCACTTAGGTTGCTTCCATTACCTGGCTATTGTAAATAGTGCTGCAATGAATATTGTGGTGAATGTGTCTTTGTGATTTATGGTTTTCTCTGGGTATATGCCCAGAAGTGGGATTGCTGGATCCTATGGTAATTCTCTTTTTAGTTTTTTAAAGGAACCTCCATACTCTTCTCCATAGTGACTGTATCAATTTACATTCCCACCAATAGCGGAAGAGGGTTCCTTTTGTCCACACCCTCCCCAGAATTTGTTGTTTGTACATTATCTGATGATGCCGATTCTAACAGGTGTGAGGTCTTACCTCATTGTAGTTTTGATTTGCATTTCTCTAATAATTAGTGATGTTGAGCAGCTTCTCATGTGCGTCTTGGCCATCTCTGTGACTTCTTTGAAGAAACGTCTCTTTAGATCTTCTGCCCATTTTTGTATTGGGTTGTTTGTTTTATTAATATTAAGCTGCATGAGCTGTTTATATATATTGGAGATTAAACCTTTGTCCATTGATTCGTTTGTGAACGTTTTCGCCCATTCTGAGGGTTGCCTTTTTCCATTCCCGTTTTTTTAACAAAGAAAGAAAGAAAGCAAAAGAAGCAGAACACTAATGTGCATAAAATATGCCTCTTGAAACTGTCGTTTTGAAATATGGACGTCTTTTGAATTTTTTGGTAGATATATGACCCCAGGATTTGTTTTCAGGGCAGGTGTCATTTACAGGCCTGTAATGATTTGGAATATCCACTGACCATTAGCGCTGGGATTAAAGCTGCAGTTGTGAGAAACGGCCACAAGGTGGCAGCAGTTCTCCCTTACCAAATCTGGTTACTAGGGCAGCAGAGCCTCAATGGAAGTCACGTTCTAGATTGGAATGTAGAACGGAATGTGCCAGGAGAAGGCCCCTCAAGTGTGTCTCACTACTTCTTGTTCTTGTTTTTAATTTAATTTTTTATTTTTTTATTACAGCATGTTTGAGTACAACGTTTAGCTTGTTGTAGGTGTGCCAGAGGTGGTTCTTTTACACATATACATATGTCTGTTCTTCCTGGGATCCTTTTCCCATGTACGTTATGACAGAATGTTGAGTAGTCTTCTCTTGGTACTCCGTAGGTCTTTGGTGATTATATACGTCTACTGTGTTTGTATATGTCTGTTAACCCCAATATCGTAATGAATTCAATCCTCACACCTTTCCTTTGGTGAACCATAAGTTTGTTTAATGAATCTGTGATTGCCCTTCTCCGTGGAAATATCTGCCCTGGTATCAATTTATAGGTAACACCTATAAGTGATATGATACGATATGTGTCTTTCACTCTCTGACTTACTCCAAGTCACGTGATTACCTCGAGACTCATCTACGGTGCTGCGAATGGCATTGTGTCCTTTTTTTCCTTGGCGAATATTGTGTCTTAGCGAGGTCCATTTTCTGCAATGTGATTCCCTGAGGGCTGAGGATTAGCTGCCCTGGGCAGCCTGACCCTGCCGGCAAGCCCACCCCAGGTGTGCCTGGGTTGAGGTCAATATAAACAGCACTCCAGGCAGCAATAGCCCCTGCAGCTGTGCCTGACTCCATATTCTCTGCCCCGTCAGCATTCTCGGGGATGTGCTGGTGGGAGGGTGGGAGGGTTCACGGCTTTGTGGGTGGCCCGGTGTGAGTGGGGCTCTGCTGGACTTTCGGCAGGAGTTGCCAGGCTGCCACCTGTAAAGAAGAGGATGTGTCACCCATAACTTCCACTGGAATATCTCTCCGGGCTGAGGTGTGGAAGGAAAAAAAGGAGTGGGGGCCGGGACAGGAGGGGTATCTCAGGCAGGGCAATGGAAAGCTTCCAGAAGAGCGCCCGTGGCCAGGACCATCCTGGCTGACCTGCAGGCACCAAGTTGGCCTGCGTGCCGTCGCTGGTGTGGCTCCACGGCCCTCCCTCTAGGCTTTCAAGCCCTTGTACATATTCAGGTGTTTCACCTGGGAAGGGTGGGAACAGTTCAGCAGCATCTGGCCTGGGGCTCAGCTCACGTTTACTCACAGAGGCCTGGGCACGGTCCCCCAGCTTTGCAATAAGGACGCTCCTTGCGTGGGCGGGTGGGGCTGCTGGCTGTATGGGAGATGATTCCCCACCTCTGACCAATTTCAGAATTGTTTACCACTGGAGCAAGTGCCTTGGTAGTGTTTTCCTCTGTATAACGGTTAGGTTCAATTTTTTTTTTTTCTTTTTTGGTTCAAGTTAGATTTTATTCCTCTTTTATGTATTTATAGATATAAGCATGGAAATAATTCATTGTTATATATACATCAGTGTGAATGGAAGAACTTTTTTTCTGTTTTATTTTTACATTTTATTTTTAAAAATTTTGAAATTTAATTTTGTTTATTTTTTTATACAGTAGGTTATTATTAGTTATCTATTTTATGCATATACATGTATACAGGTCAATCCCAATCTCCCAACTCATCCCACCACCACCACCCCATGGCTTCCCACACTTTGTGTCCATACGTCTGTTCTCTACCTCTGTGTCTCTATTTCTGCCCTGCAAACCAGTTCATCTGTACCATTTCTCTAGGTTCCACATATAGGCATTAATATACAATATTTGTTTTTCTCTTTCTGACTTACTTCACTCTGTATGACAGTCTCTAGATCCATCAACTTCTCTACAAATGACCCAGTTTCATTCCTTTTTATGGCTGAGTAATATTCCATTTTATATATGTACCACATCTTTATCCATTCGTCTGTCTGTGGGCACTTAGGTTGCTTCCATTACCTGGCTATTGTAAATAGTGCTGCAATGAACATTGTGGTGAATGTGTCTTTGTGATTTATGGTTTTCTCTTGGTATATGCCCAGAAGTGGGATTGCTGGATCCTATGGTAATTCTCTTTTTAGTTTTTTAAAGGAACCTCCATACTCTTCTCCATAGTGACTGTATCAATTTACATTCCCACCAATAGCGGAAGAGGGTTCCTTTTGTCCACACCCTCCCCAGAATTTGGTGTTTGTAGATTATCTGATGATGCCGATTCTAACAGGTGTGAGGTCTTACCTCATTGTAGTTTTGATTTGCATTTCTCTAATAATTAGTGATGTTGAGCAGCTTCTCATGTGCGTCTTGGCCATCTCTGTGACTTCTTTGAAGAAACGTCTCTTTAGATCTTCTGCCCATTTTTGTATTGGGTTGTTTGTTTTATTAATATTAAGCTGCATGAGCTGTTTATATATATTGGAGATTAAACCTTTGTCCATTGATTCGTTTGTGAACGTTTTCGCCCATTCTGAGGGTTGCCTTTTTCCATTCCCGTTTTTTTAACAAAGAGAGAAAGAAAGCAAAAGAAGCAGAACACTAATGTGCGTGAAATATGCCTCTTGAAACTGTCGTTTTGAAATATGGACGTCTTTTGAATTTTTTGGTCGATATATGACCCCAGGATTTGTTTTCAGGGCAGGTGTCATTTACAGGCCTGTAATGATTTGGAATATCCACTGACCATTAGCGCTGGGATTAAAGCTGCAGTTGTGAGAAACGGCCACAAGGTGGCAGCAGTTCTCCCTTACCAAATCTGGTTACTAGGGCAGCAGAGCCTCAATGGAAGTCGCGTTCTAGATTGGAATGTAGAACGGAATGTGCCAGGAGAAGGCCCCTCAAGTGTGTCTCACTACTTCTTGTTCTTGTTTTTAATTTAATTTTTTAATTTTTTATTACAGCATGTTTGAGTACAACGTTTAGCTTGTTGTAGGTGTGCCAGAGGTGGTTCTTTTACACATATACATATGTCTGTTCTTCCTGGGATCCTTTTCCCATGTACGTTATGACAGAATGTTGAGTAGTCTTCTCTTGGTACTCCGTAGGTCTTTGGTGATTATATACGTCTACTGTGTTTGTATATGTCTGTTAACCCCAATATCGTAATGAATTCAATCCTCACACCTTTCCTTTGGTGAACCATAAGTTTGTTTAATGAATCTGTGATTGCCCTTCTCCGTGGAAATATCTGCCCTGGTATCAATTTATAGGTAACACCTATAAGTGATATGATACGATATGTGTCTTTCACTCTCTGACTTACTCCAAGTCACGTGATTACCTCGAGACTCATCTACGGTGCTGCGAATGGCATTGTGTCCTTTTTTTCCTTGGCGAATATTGTGTCTTAGCGAGATCCATTTTCTGCAATGTGATTCCCTGAGGGCTGAGGATTAGCTGCCCTGGGCAGCCTGACCCTGCCGGCAAGCCCTCCCCAGGTGTGCCTGGGTTGAGGTCAATATAAACAGCACTCCAGGCAGCAATAGCCCCTGCAGCTGTGCCTGACTCCATATTCTCTGCCCCGTCAGCAGTCTCGGGGCTGTGCTGGTGGGAGGGTGGGAGGGTTCACGGCTTTGTGGGTGGCTCGGTGTGAGTGGGGCTCTGCTGGACTTTCGGCAGGAGTTGCCAGGCTGCCACCTGTAAAGAAGAGGATGTGTCACCCATAACTTCCACTGGAATATCTCTCCGGGCTGAGGTGTGGAAGGAAAAAAAGGAGTGGGGGCCGGGACAGGAGGGGTATCTCAGGCAGGGCAATGGAAAGCTTCCAGAAGAGCGCCCGTGGCCAGGACCATCCTGGCTGACCTGCAGGCACCAAGTTGGCCTGCGTGCCGTCGCTGGTGTGGCTCCACGGCCCTCCCTCTAGGCTATCAAGCCCTTGTACATATTCAGGTGTTTCACCTGGGAAGGGTGGGAACAGTTCAGCAGCATCTGGCCTGGGGCTCAGCTCACGTTTACTCACAGAGGCCTGGGCACGGTCCCCCAGCTTTGCAATAAGGACGCTCCTTGCGTGGGCGGGTGGGGCTGCTGGCTGTATGGGAGATGATTCCCCACCTCTGACCAATTTCAGAATTGTTTACCACTGGAGCAAGTGCCTTGGGAGTGTTTTCCTCTGTATAACTGTTAGGTTCAATTTTTTTTTTTTTCTTTTTTGGTTCAAGTTAGATTTTATTCCTCTTTTATGTATTTATAGATATAAGCATGGAAATAATTCATTGTTATATATACATCAGTGTGAATGGAAGAACTTTTTTTCTGTTTTATTTTTACATTTTATTTTTAAAAATTTTGAAATTTAATTTTGTTTATTTTTTTATACAGTAGGTTATTATTAGTTATCTATTTTATGCATATACATGTATACAGGTCAATCCCAATCTCCCAACTCATCCCACCACCACCACCCCATGGCTTCCCCCACTTTGTGTCCATACGTCTGTTCTCTACCTCTGTGTCTCTATTTCTGCCCTGCAAACCAGTTCATCTGTACCATTTTTCTAGGTTCCACATATAGGCATTAATATACAATATTTGTTTTTCTCTTTCTGACTTACTTCACTCTGTATGACAGTCTCTAGATCCATCAACTTCTCTACAAATGACCCAGTTTCATTCCTTTTTATGGCTGAGTAATATTCCATTTTATATATGTACCACATCTTTATCCATTCGTCTGTCTGTGGCCATTTAGGTTGCTTCCATTACCTGGCTATTGTAAATAGTGCTGCAATGAACATTGTGGTGAATGTGTCTTTGTGATTTATGGTTTTCTCTGGGTATATGCCCAGAAGTGGGATTGCTGGATCCTATGGTAATTCTCTTTTTAGTTTTTTAAAGGAACCTCCATACTGTTCTCCATAGTGACTGTATCAATTTACATTCCCACCAATAGCGGAAGAGGGTTCCTTTTGTCCACACCCTCCCCAGAATTTGTTGTTTGTACATTATCTGATGATGCCGATTCTAACAGGTGTGAGGTCTTACCTCATTGTAGTTTTGATTTGCATTTCTCTAATAATTAGTGATGTTGAGCAGCTTCTCATGTGCGTCTTGGCCATCTCTGTGACTTCTTTGAAGAAACGTCTCTTTAGATCTTCTGCCCATTTTTGTATTGGGTTGTTTGTTTTATTAATATTAAGCTGCATGAGCTGTTTATATATATTGGAGATTAAACCTTTGTCCATTGATTCGTTTGTGAACGTTTTCGCCCATTCTGAGGGTTGCCTTCTTCCATTCCCGTTTTTTTAACAAAGAAAGAAAGAAAGCAAAAGAAGCAGAACACTAATGTGCGTGAAATATGCCTCTTGAAACTGTCGTTTTGAAATATGGACGTCTTTTGAATTTTTTGGTCGATATATGACCCCAGGATTTGTTTTCAGGGCAGGTGTCATTTACAGGCCTGTAATGATTTGGAATATCCACTGACCATTAGCGCTGGGATTAAAGCTGCAGTTGTGAGAAACGGCCACAAGGTGGCAGCAGTTCTCCCTTACCAAATCTGGTTACTAGGGCAGCAGAGCCTCAATGGAAGTCGCGTTCTAGATTGGAATGTAGAACGGAATGTGCCAGGAGAAGGCCCCTCAAGTGTGTCTCACTACTTCTTGTTCTTGTTTTTAATTTAATTTTTTATTTTTTTATTACAGCATGTTTGAGTACAACGTTTAGCTTGTTGTAGGTGTGCCAGAGGTGGTTCTTTTACACATATACATATGTCTGTTCTTCCTGGGATCCTTTTCCCATGTACGTTATGACAGAATGTTGAGTAGTCTTCTCTTGGTACTCCGTAGGTCTTTGGTGATTATATACGTCTACTGTGTTTGTATATGTCTGTTAACCCCAATATCGTAATGAATTCAATCCTCACACCTTTCCTTTGGTGAACCATAAGTTTGTTTAATGAATCTGTGATTGCCCTTCTCCGTGGAAATATCTGCCCTGGTATCAATTTATAGGTAACACCTATAAGTGATATGATACGATATGTGTCTTTCACTCTCTGACTTACTCCAAGTCACGTGATTACCTCGAGACTCATCTACGGTGCTGCGAATGGCATTGTGTCCTTTTTTTCCTTGGCGAATATTGTGTCTTAGCGAGATCCATTTTCTGCAATGTGATTCCCTGAGGGCTGAGGATTAGCTGCCCTGGGCAGCCTGACCCTGCCGGCAAGCCCTCCCCAGGTGTGCCTGGGTTGAGGTCAATATAAACAGCACTCCAGGCAGCAATAGCCCCTGCAGCTGTGCCTGACTCCATATTCTCTGCCCCGTCAGCAGTCTCGGGGCTGTGCTGGTGGGAGGGTGGGAGGGTTCACGGCTTTGTGGGTGGCTCGGTGTGAGTGGGGCTCTGCTGGACTTTCGGCAGGAGTTGCCAGGCTGCCACCTGTAAAGAAGAGGATGTGTCACCCATAACTTCCACTGGAATATCTCTCCGGGCTGAGGTGTGGAAGGAAAAAAAGGAGTGGGGGCCGGGACAGGAGGGGTATCTCAGGCAGGGCAATGGAAAGCTTCCAGAAGAGCGCCCGTGGCCAGGACCATCCTGGCTGACCTGCAGGCACCAAGTTGGCCTGCGTGCCGTCGCTGATGTGGCTCCACGGCCCTCCCTCTAGGCTATCAAGCCCTTGTACATATTCAGGTGTTTCACCTGGGAAGGGTGGGAACAGTTCAGCAGCATCTGGCCTGGGGCTCAGCTCACGTTTACTCACAGAGGCCTGGGCACGGTCCCCCAGCTTTGCAATAAGGACGCTCCTTGCGTGGGCGGGTGGGGCTGCTGGCTGTATGGGAGATGATTCCCCACCTCTGACCAATTTCAGAATTGTTTACCACTGGAGCAAGTGCCTTGGTAGTGTTTTCCTCTGTATAACTGTTAGGTTCAATTTTTTTTTTTTTTCTTTTTTGGTTCAAGTTAGATTTTATTCCTCTTTTATGTATTTATAGATATAAGCATGGAAATAATTCATTGTTATATATACATCAGTGTGAATGGAAGAACTTTTTTTCTGTTTTATTTTTACATTTTATTTTTAAAAATTTTGAAATTTAATTTTGTTTATTTTTTTATACAGTAGGTTATTATTAGTTATCTATTTTATGCATATACATGTATACAGGTCAATCCCAATCTCCCAACTCATCCCACCACCACCACCCCATGGCTTCCCCCACTTTGTGTCCATACGTCTGTTCTCTACCTCTGTGTCTCTATTTCTGCCCTGCAAACCAGTTCATCTGTACCATTTTTCTAGGTTCCACATATAGGCATTAATATACAATATTTGTTTTTCTCTTTCTGACTTACTTCACTCTGTATGACAGTCTCTAGATCCATCAACTTCTCTACAAATGACCCAGTTTCATTCCTTTTTATGGCTGAGTAATATTCCATTTTATATATGTACCACATCTTTATCCATTCGTCTGTCTGTGGGCATTTAGGTTGCTTCCATTACCTGGCTATTGTAAATAGTGCTGCAATGAACATTGTGGTGAATGTGTCTTTGTGATTTATGGTTTTCTCTGGGTATATGCCCAGAAGTGGGATTGCTGGATCCTATGGTAATTCTCTTTTTAGTTTTTTAAAGGAACCTCCATACTGTTCTCCATAGTGACTGTATCAATTTACATTCCCACCAATAGCGGAAGAGGGTTCCTTTTGTCCACACCCTCCCCAGAATTTGTTGTTTGTACATTATCTGATGATGCCGATTCTAACAGGTGTGAGGTCTTACCTCATTGTAGTTTTGATTTGCATTTCTCTAATAATTAGTGATGTTGAGCAGCTTCTCATGTGCGTCTTGGCCATCTCTGTGACTTCTTTGAAGAAACGTCTCTTTAGATCTTCTGCCCATTTTTGTATTGGGTTGTTTGTTTTATTAATATTAAGCTGCATGAGCTGTTTATATATATTGGAGATTAAACCTTTGTCCATTGATTCGTTTGTGAACGTTTTCGCCCATTCTGAGGGTTGCCTTTTTCCATTCCCGTTTTTTTAACAAAGAAAGAAAGAAAGCAAAAGAAGCAGAACACTAATGTGCGTGAAATATGCCTCTTGAAACTGTCGTTTTGAAATATGGACGTCTTTTGAATTTTTTGGTCGATATATGACCCCAGGATTTGTTTTCAGGGCAGGTGTCATTTACAGGCCTGTAATGATTTGGAATATCCACTGACCATTAGCGCTGGGATTAAAGCTGCAGTTGTGAGAAACGGCCACAAGGTGGCAGCAGTTCTCCCTTACCAAATCTGGTTACTAGGGCAGCAGAGCCTCAATGGAAGTCGCGTTCTAGATTGGAATGTAGAACGGAATGTGCCAGGAGAAGGCCCCTCAAGTGTGTCTCACTACTTCTTGTTCTTGTTTTTAATTTAATTTTTTATTTTTTTATTACAGCATGTTTGAGTACAACGTTTAGCTTGTTGTAGGTGTGCCAGAGGTGGTTCTTTTACACATATACATATGTCTGTTCTTCCTGGGATCCTTTTCCCATGTACGTTATGACAGAATGTTGAGTAGTCTTCTCTTGGTACTCCGTAGGTCTTTGGTGATTATATACGTCTACTGTGTTTGTATATGTCTGTTAACCCCAATATCGTAATGAATTCAATCCTCACACCTTTCCTTTGGTGAACCATAAGTTTGTTTAATGAATCTGTGATTGCCCTTCTCCGTGGAAATATCTGCCCTGGTATCAATTTATAGGTAACACCTATAAGTGATATGATACGATATGTGTCTTTCACTCTCTGACTTACTCCAAGTCACGTGATTACCTCGAGACTCATCTACGGTGCTGCGAATGGCATTGTGTCCTTTTTTTCCTTGGCGAATATTCTGTCTTAGCGAGGTCCATTTTCTGCAATGTGATTCCCTGAGGGCTGAGGATTAGCTGCCCTGGGCAGCCTGACCCTGCCGGCAAGCCCTCCCCAGGTGTGCCTGGGTTGAGGTCAATATAAACAGCACTCCAGGCAGCAATAGCCCCTGCAGCTGTGCCTGACTCCATATTCTCTGCCCCGTCAGCAGTCTCGGGGCTGTGCTGGTGGGAGGGTGGGAGGGTTCACGGCTTTGTGGGTGGCTCGGTGTGAGTGGGGCTCTGCTGGACTTTCGGCAGGAGTTGCCAGGCTGCCACCTGTAAAGAAGAGGATGTGTCACCCATAACTTCCACTGGAATATCTCTCCGGGCTGAGGTGTGGAAGGAAAAAAAGGAGTGGGGGCCGGGACAGGAGGGGTATCTCAGGCAGGGCAATGGAAAGCTTCCAGAAGAGCGCCCGTGGCCAGGACCATCCTGGCTGACCTGCAGGCACCAAGTTGGCCTGCGTGCCGTCGCTGATGTGGCTCCACGGCCCTCCCTCTAGGCTATCAAGCCCTTGTACATATTCAGGTGTTTCACCTGGGAAGGGTGGGAACAGTTCAGCAGCATCTGGCCTGGGGCTCAGCTCACGTTTACTCACAGAGGCCTGGGCACGGTCCCCCAGCTTTGCAATAAGGACGCTCCTTGCGTGGGCGGGTGGGGCTGCTGGCTGTATGGGAGATGATTCCCCACCTCTGACCAATTTCAGAATTGTTTACCACTGGAGCAAGTGCCTTGGGAGTGTTTTCCTCTGTATAACTGTTAGGTTCAATTTTTTTTTTTTTCTTTTTTGGTTCAAGTTAGATTTTATTCCTCTTTTATGTATTTATAGATATAAGCATGGAAATAATTCATTGTTATATATACATCAGTGTGAATGGAAGAACTTTTTTTCTGTTTTATTTTTACATTTTATTTTTAAAAATTTTGAAATTTAATTTTGTTTATTTTTTTATACAGTAGGTTATTATTAGTTATCTATTTTATGCATATACATGTATACAGGTCAATCCCAATCTCCCAACTCATCCCACCACCACCACCCCATGGCTTCCCCCACTTTGTGTCCATACGTCTGTTCTCTACCTCTGTGTCTCTATTTCTGCCCTGCAAACCAGTTCATCTGTACCATTTTTCTAGGTTCCACATATAGGCATTAATATACAATATTTGTTTTTCTCTTTCTGACTTACTTCACTCTGTATGACAGTCTCTAGATCCATCAACTTCTCTACAAATGACCCAGTTTCATTCCTTTTTATGGCTGAGTAATATTCCATTTTATATATGTACCACATCTTTATCCATTCGTCTGTCTGTGGGCATTTAGGTTGCTTCCATTACCTGGCTATTGTAAATAGTGCTGCAATGAACATTGTGGTGAATGTGTCTTTGTGATTTATGGTTTTCTCTGGGTATATGCCCAGAAGTGGGATTGCTGGATCCTATGGTAATTCTCTTTTTAGTTTTTTAAAGGAACCTCCATACTGTTCTCCATAGTGACTGTATCAATTTACATTCCCACCAATAGCGGAAGAGGGTTCCTTTTGTCCACACCCTCCCCAGAATTTGTTGTTTGTACATTATCTGATGATGCCGATTCTAACAGGTGTGAGGTCTTACCTCATTGTAGTTTTGATTTGCATTTCTCTAATAATTAGTGATGTTGAGCAGCTTCTCATGTGCGTCTTGGCCATCTCTGTGACTTCTTTGAAGAAACGTCTCTTTAGATCTTCTGCCCATTTTTGTATTGGGTTGTTTGTTTTATTAATATTAAGCTGCATGAGCTGTTTATATATATTGGAGATTAAACCTTTGTCCATTGATTCGTTTGTGAACGTTTTCGCCCATTCTGAGGGTTGCCTTTTTCCATTCCCGTTTTTTTAACAAAGAAAGAAAGAAAGCAAAAGAAGCAGAACACTAATGTGCGTGAAATATGCCTCTTGAAACTGTCGTTTTGAAATATGGACGTCTTTTGAATTTTTTGGTCGATATATGACCCCAGGATTTGTTTTCAGGGCAGGTGTCATTTACAGGCCTGTAATGATTTGGAATATCCACTGACCATTAGCGCTGGGATTAAAGCTGCAGTTGTGAGAAACGGCCACAAGGTGGCAGCAGTTCTCCCTTACCAAATCTGGTTACTAGGGCAGCAGAGCCTCAATGGAAGTCGCGTTCTAGATTGGAATGTAGAACGGAATGTGCCAGGAGAAGGCCCCTCAAGTGTGTCTCACTACTTCTTGTTCTTGTTTTTAATTTAATTTTTTATTTTTTTATTACAGCATGTTTGAGTACAACGTTTAGCTTGTTGTAGGTGTGCCAGAGGTGGTTCTTTTACACATATACATATGTCTGTTCTTCCTGGGATCCTTTTCCCATGTACGTTATGACAGAATGTTGAGTAGTCTTCTCTTGGTACTCCGTAGGTCTTTGGTGATTATATACGTCTACTGTGTTTGTATATGTCTGTTAACCCCAATATCGTAATGAATTCAATCCTCACACCTTTCCTTTGGTGAACCATAAGTTTGTTTAATGAATCTGTGATTGCCCTTCTCCGTGGAAATATCTGCCCTGGTATCAATTTATAGGTAACACCTATAAGTGATATGATACGATATGTGTCTTTCACTCTCTGACTTACTCCAAGTCACGTGATTACCTCGAGACTCATCTACGGTGCTGCGAATGGCATTGTGTCCTTTTTTTCCTTGGCGAATATTCTGTCTTAGCGAGGTCCATTTTCTGCAATGTGATTCCCTGAGGGCTGAGGATTAGCTGCCCTGGGCAGCCTGACCCTGCGGCAAGCCCTCCCCAGGTGTGCCTGGGTTGAGGTCAATATAAACAGCACTCCAGGCAGCAATAGCCCCTGCAGCTGTGCCTGACTCCATATTCTCTGCCCCGTCAGCAGTCTCGGGGCTGTGCTGGTGGGAGGGTGGGAGGGTTCACGGCTTTGTGGGTGGCTCGGTGTGAGTGGGGCTCTGCTGGACTTTCGGCAGGAGTTGCCAGGCTGCCACCTGTAAAGAAGAGGATGTGTCACCCATAACTTCCACTGGAATATCTCTCCGGGCTGAGGTGTGGAAGGAAAAAAAGGAGTGGGGGCCGGGACAGGAGGGGTATCTCAGGCAGGGCAATGGAAAGCTTCCAGAAGAGCGCCCGTGGCCAGGACCATCCTGGCTGACCTGCAGGCACCAAGTTGGCCTGCGTGCCGTCGCTGATGTGGCTCCACGGCCCTCCCTCTAGGCTATCAAGCCCTTGTACATATTCAGGTGTTTCACCTGGGAAGGGTGGGAACAGTTCAGCAGCATCTGGCCTGGGGCTCAGCTCACGTTTACTCACAGAGGCCTGGGCACGGTCCCCCAGCTTTGCAATAAGGACGCTCCTTGCGTGGGCGGGTGGGGCTGCTGGCTGTATGGGAGATGATTCCCCACCTCTGACCAATTTCAGAATTGTTTACCACTGGAGCAAGTGCCTTGGGAGTGTTTTCCTCTGTATAACTGTTAGGTTCAATTTTTTTTTTTTTCTTTTTTGGTTCAAGTTAGATTTTATTCCTCTTTTATGTATTTATAGATATAAGCATGGAAATAATTCATTGTTATATATACATCAGTGTGAATGGAAGAACTTTTTTTCTGTTTTATTTTTACATTTTATTTTTAAAAATTTTGAAATTTAATTTTGTTTATTTTTTTATACAGTAGGTTTTTATTAGTTATCTATTTTATGCATATACATGTATACAGGTCAATCCCAATCTCCCAACTCATCCCACCACCACCACCCCATGGCTTCCCCCACTTTGTGTCCATACGTCTGTTCTCTACCTCTGTGTCTCTATTTCTGCCCTGCAAACCAGTTCATCTGTACCATTTTTCTAGGTTCCACATATAGGCATTAATATACAATATTTGTTTTTCTCTTTCTGACTTACTTCACTCTGTATGACAGTCTCTAGATCCATCAACTTCTCTACAAATGACCCAGTTTCATTCCTTTTTATGGCTGAGTAATATTCCATTTTATATATGTACCACATCTTTATCCATTCGTCTGTCTGTGGGCATTTAGGTTGCTTCCATTACCTGGCTATTGTAAATAGTGCTGCAATGAACATTGTGGTGAATGTGTCTTTGTGATTTATGGTTTTCTCTGGGTATATGCCCAGAAGTGGGATTGCTGGATCCTATGGTAATTCTCTTTTTAGTTTTTTAAAGGAACCTCCATACTGTTCTCCATAGTGACTGTATCAATTTACATTCCCACCAATAGCGGAAGAGGGTTCCTTTTGTCCACACCCTCCCCAGAATTTGTTGTTTGTACATTATCTGATGATGCCGATTCTAACAGGTGTGAGGTCTTACCTCATTGTAGTTTTGATTTGCATTTCTCTAATAATTAGTGATGTTGAGCAGCTTCTCATGTGCGTCTTGGCCATCTCTGTGACTTCTTTGAAGAAACGTCTCTTTAGATCTTCTGCCCATTTTTGTATTGGGTTGTTTGTTTTATTAATATTAAGCTGCATGAGCTGTTTATATATATTGGAGATTAAACCTTTGTCCATTGATTCGTTTGTGAACGTTTTCGCCCATTCTGAGGGTTGCCTTTTTCCATTCCCGTTTTTTTAACAAAGAAAGAAAGAAAGCAAAAGAAGCAGAACACTAATGTGCGTGAAATATGCCTCTTGAAACTGTCGTTTTGAAATATGGACGTCTTTTGAATTTTTTGGTCGATATATGACCCCAGGATTTGTTTTCAGGGCAGGTGTCATTTACAGGCCTGTAATGATTTGGAATATCCACTGACCATTAGCGCTGGGATTAAAGCTGCAGTTGTGAGAAACGGCCACAAGGTGGCAGCAGTTCTCCCTTACCAAATCTGGTTACTAGGGCAGCAGAGCCTCAATGGAAGTCACGTTCTAGATTGGAATGTAGAACGGAATGTGCCAGGAGAAGGCCCCTCAAGTGTGTCTCACTACTTCTTGTTCTTGTTTTTAATTTAATTTTTTATTTTTTTATTACAGCATGTTTGAGTACAACGTTTAGCTTGTTGTAGGTGTGCCAGAGGTGGTTCTTTTACACATATACATATGTCTGTTCTTCCTGGGATCCTTTTCCCATGTACGTTATGACAGAATGTTGAGTAGTCTTCTCTTGGTACTCCGTAGGTCTTTGGTGATTATATACGTCTACTGTGTTTGTATATGTCTGTTAACCCCAATATCGTAATGAATTCAATCCTCACACCTTTCCTTTGGTGAACCATAAGTTTGTTTAATGAATCTGTGATTGCCCTTCTCCGTGGAAATATCTGCCCTGGTATCAATTTATAGGTAACACCTATAAGTGATATGATACGATATGTGTCTTTCACTCTCTGACTTACTCCAAGTCACGAGATTACCTCGAGACTCATCTACGGTGCTGCGAATGGCATTGTGTCCTTTTTTTCCTTGGCGAATATTTTGTCTAAGCGAGGTCCATTTTCTGCAATGTGATTCCCTGAGGGCTGAGGATTAGCTGCCCTGGGCAGCCTGACCCTGCCGGCAAGCCCTCCCCAGGTGTGCCTGGGTTGAGGTCAATATAAACAGCACTCCAGGCAGCAATAGCCCCTGCAGCTGTGCCTGACTCCATATTCTCTGCCCCGTCAGCAGTCTCGGGGCTGTGCTGCTGGGAGGGTGTGAGGGTCCACGGCTTTGTGGGTGGCCCGGTGTGAGTGGGGCTCTGCTGGACTTTCGGCAGGAGTTGCCAGGCTGCCACCTGTAAAGAAGAGGATGTGTCACCCATAACTTCCACTGGAATATCTCTCCGGGCTGAGGTGAGGAAGGAAAAAAAGGAGTGGGGGCCGGGACAGGAGGGGTATCTCAGGCAGGGCAATGGAAAGCTTCCAGAAGAGCGCCCGTGGCCAGGACCATCCTGGCTGACCTGCAGGCACCAAGTTGGCCTGCGTGCCGTCACTGGTGTGGCTCCACGGCCCTCCCTCTAGGCTTTCAAGCCCTTGTACATATTCAGGTGTTTCACCTGGGAAGGGTGGGAACAGTTCAGCAGCATCTGGCCTGGGGCTCAGCTCACGTTTACTCACAGAGGCCTGGGCACGGTCCCCCAGCTTTGCAATAAGGACGCTCCTTGCGTGGGCGGGTGGGGCTGCTGGCTGTATGGGAGATGATTCCCCACCTCTGACCAATTTCAGAATTGTTTACCACTGGAGCAAGAGCCTTGGGAGTGTTTTCCTCTGTATAACTGTTAGGTTCAATTTTTTTTTTTTCTTTTTTGGTTCAAGTTAGATTTTATTCCTCTTTTATGTATTTATAGATATAAGCATGGAAATAATTCATTGTTATATATACATCAGTGTGAATGGAAGAACTTTTTTTCTGTTTTATTTTTACATTTTATTTTTAAAAATTTTGAAATTTAATTTTGTTTATTTTTTTATACAGTAGGTTATTATTAGTTATCTATTTTATGCATATACATGTATACAGGTCAATCCCAATCTCCCAACTCATCCCACCACCACCACCCCATGGCTTCCCCCACTTTGTGTCCATACGTCTGTTCTCTACCTCTGTGTCTCTATTTCTGCCCTGCAAACCAGTTCATCTGTACCATTTTTCTAGGTTCCACATATAGGCATTAATATACAATATTTGTTTTTCTCTTTCTGACTTACATCACTCTGTATGACAGTCTCTAGATCCATCAACTTCTCTACAAATGACCCAGTTTCATTCCTTTTTATGGCTGAGTAATATTCCATTTTATATATGTACCACATCTTTATCCATTCGTCTGTCTGTGGGCATTTAGGTTGCTTCCATTACCTGGCTATTGTAAATAGTGCTGCAATGAACATTGTGGTGAATGTGTCTTTGTGATTTATGGTTTTCTCTGGGTATATGCCCAGAAGTGGGATTGCTGGATCCTATGGTAATTCTCTTTTTAGTTTTTTAAAGGAACCTCCATACTGTTCTCCATAGTGACTGTATCAATTTACATTCCCACCAATAGCGGAAGAGGGTTCCTTTTGTCCACACCCTCCCCAGAATTTGTTGTTTGTACATTATCTGATGATGCCGATTCTAACAGGTGTGAGGTCTTACCTCATTGTAGTTTTGATTTGCATTTCTCTAATAATTAGTGATGTTGAGCAGCTTCTCATGTGCGTCTTGGCCATCTCTGTGACTTCTTTGAAGAAACGTCTCTTTAGATCTTCTGCCCATTTTTGTATTGGGTTGTTTGTTTTATTAATATTAAGCTGCATGAGCTGTTTATATATATTGGAGATTAAACCTTTGTCCATTGATTCGTTTGTGAACGTTTTCGCCCATTCTGAGGGTTGCCTTTTTCCATTCCCGTTTTTTTAACAAAGAAAGAAAGAAAGCAAAAGAAGCAGAACACTAATGTGCGTGAAATATGCCTCTTGAAACTGTCGTTTTGAAATATGGACGTCTTTTGAATTTTTTGGTCGATATATGACCCCAGGATTTGTTTTCAGGGCAGGTGTCATTTACAGGCCTGTAATGATTTGGAATATCCACTGACCATTAGCGCTGGGATTAAAGCTGCAGTTGTGAGAAACGGCCACAAGGTGGCAGCAGTTCTCCCTTACCAAATCTGGTTACTAGGGCAGCAGAGCCTCAATGGAAGTCACGTTCTAGATTGGAATGTAGAACGGAATGTGCCAGGAGAAGGCCCCTCAAGTGTGTCTCACTACTTCTTGTTCTTGTTTTTAATTTAATTTTTTATTTTTTTATTACAGCATGTTTGAGTACAACGTTTAGCTTGTTGTAGGTGTGCCAGAGGTGGTTCTTTTACACATATACATATGTCTGTTCTTCCTGGGATCCTTTTCCCATGTACGTTATGACAGAATGTTGAGTAGTCTTCTCTTGGTACTCCGTAGGTCTTTGGTGATTATATACGTCTACTGTGTTTGTATATGTCTGTTAACCCCAATATCGTAATGAATTCAATCCTCACACCTTTCCTTTGGTGAACCATAAGTTTGTTTAATGAATCTGTGATTGCCCTTCTCCGTGGAAATATCTGCCCTGGTATCAATTTATAGGTAACACCTATAAGTGATATGATACGATATGTGTCTTTCACTCTCTGACTTACTCCAAGTCACGTGATTACCTCGAGACTCATCTACGGTGCTGCGAATGGCATTGTGTCCTTTTTTTCCTTGGCGAATATTTTGTCTTAGCGAGGTCCATTTTCTGCAATGTGATTCCCTGAGGGCTGAGGATTAGCTGCCCTGGGCAGCCTGACCCTGCCGGCAAGCCCTCCCCAGGTGTGCCTGGGTTGAGGTCAATATAAACAGCACTCCAGGCAGCAATAGCCCCTGCAGCTGTGCCTGACTCCATATTCTCTGCCCCGTCAGCAGTCTCGGGGCTGTGCTGGTGGGAGGGTGTGAGGGTCCACGGCTTTGTGGGTGGCCCGGTGTGAGTGGGGCTCTGCTGGACTTTCGGCAGGAGTTGCCAGGCTGCCACCTGTAAAGAAGAGGATGTGTCACCCATAACTTCCACTGGAATATCTCTCCGGGCTGAGGTGAGGAAGGAAAAAAAGGAGTGGGGGCCGGGACAGGAGGGGTATCTCAGGCAGGGCAATGGAAAGCTTCCAGAAGAGCGCCCGTGGCCAGGACCATCCTGGCTGACCTGCAGGCACCAAGTTGGCCTGCGTGCCGTCACTGGTGTGGCTCCACGGCCCTCCCTCTAGGCTTTCAAGCCCTTGTACATATTCAGGTGTTTCACCTGGGAAGGGTGGGAACAGTTCAGCAGCATCTGGCCTGGGGCTCAGCTCACGTTTACTCACAGAGGCCTGGGCACGGTCCCCCAGCTTTGCAATAAGGACGCTCCTTGCGTGGGCGGGTGGGGCTGCTGGATGTATGGGAGATGATTCCCCACCTCTGACCAATTTCAGAATTGTTTACCACTGGAGCAAGTGCCTTGGGAGTGTTTTCCTCTGTATAACTGTTAGGTTCAATTTTTTTTTTTTTCTTTTTTGGTTCAAGTTAGATTTTATTCCTCTTTTATGTATTTATAGATATAAGCATGGAAATAATTCATTGTTATATATACATCAGTGTGAATGGAAGAACTTTTTTTCTGTTTTATTTTTACATTTTATTTTTAAAAATTTTGAAATTTAATTTTGTTTATTTTTTTATACAGTAGGTTATTATTAGTTATCTATTTTATGCATATACATGTATACAGGTCAATCCCAATCTCCCAACTCATCCCACCACCACCACCCCATGGCTTCCCCCACTTTGTGTCCATACGTCTGTTCTCTACCTCTGTGTCTCTATTTCTGCCCTGCAAACCAGTTCATCTGTACCATTTTTCTAGGTTCCACATATAGGCATTAATATACAATATTTGTTTTTCTCTTTCTGACTTACATCACTCTGTATGACAGTCTCTAGATCCATCAACTTCTCTACAAATGACCCAGTTTCATTCCTTTTTATGGCTGAGTAATATTCCATTTTATATATGTACCACATCTTTATCCATTCGTCTGTCTGTGGGCATTTAGGTTGCTTCCATTACCTGGCTATTGTAAATAGTGCTGCAATGAACATTGTGGTGAATGTGTCTTTGTGATTTATGGTTTTCTCTGGGTATATGCCCAGAAGTGGGATTGCTGGATCCTATGGTAATTCTCTTTTTAGTTTTTTAAAGGAACCTCCATACTGTTCTCCATAGTGACTGTATCAATTTACATTCCCACCAATAGCGGAAGAGGGTTCCTTTTGTCCACACCCTCCCCAGAATTTGTTGTTTGTACATTATCTGATGATGCCGATTCTAACAGGTGTGAGGTCTTACCTCATTGTAGTTTTGATTTGCATTTCTCTAATAATTAGTGATGTTGAGCAGCTTCTCATGTGCGTCTTGGCCATCTCTGTGACTTCTTTGAAGAAACGTCTCTTTAGATCTTCTGCCCATTTTTGTATTGGGTTGTTTGTTTTATTAATATTAAGCTGCATGAGCTGTTTATATATATTGGAGATTAAACCTTTGTCCATTGATTCGTTTGTGAACGTTTTCGCCCATTCTGAGGGTTGCCTTTTTCCATTCCCGTTTTTTTAACAAAGAAAGAAAGAAAGCAAAAGAAGCAGAACACTAATGTGCGTGAAATATGCCTCTTGAAACTGTCGTTTTGAAATATGGACGTCTTTTGAATTTTTTGGTCGATATATGACCCCAGGATTTGTTTTCAGGGCAGGTGTCATTTACAGGCCTGTAATGATTTGGAATATCCACTGACCATTAGCGCTGGGATTAAAGCTGCAGTTGTGAGAAACGGCCACAAGGTGGCAGCAGTTCTCCCTTACCAAATCTGGTTACTAGGGCAGCAGAGCCTCAATGGAAGTCACGTTCTAGATTGGAATGTAGAACGGAATGTGCCAGGAGAAGGCCCCTCAAGTGTGTCTCACTACTTCTTGTTCTTGTTTTTAATTTAATTTTTTATTTTTTTATTACAGCATGTTTGAGTACAACGTTTAGCTTGTTGTAGGTGTGCCAGAGGTGGTTCTTTTACACATATACATATGTCTGTTCTTCCTGGGATCCTTTTCCCATGTACGTTATGACAGAATGTTGAGTAGTCTTCTCTTGGTACTCCGTAGGTCTTTGGTGATTATATACGTCTACTGTGTTTGTATATGTCTGTTAACCCCAATATCGTAATGAATTCAATCCTCACACCTTTCCTTTGGTGAACCATAAGTTTGTTTAATGAATCTGTGATTGCCCTTCTCCGTGGAAATATCTGCCCTGGTATCAATTTATAGGTAACACCTATAAGTGATATGATACGATATGTGTCTTTCACTCTCTGACTTACTCCAAGTCACGTGATTACCTCGAGACTCATCTACGGTGCTGCGAATGGCATTGTGTCCTTTTTTTCCTTGGCGAATATTCTGTCTTAGCGAGGTCCATTTTCTGCAATGTGATTCCCTGAGGGCTGAGGATTAGCTGCCCTGGGCAGCCTGACCCTGCCGGCAAGCCCTCCCCAGGTGTGCCTGGGTTGAGGTCAATATAAACAGCACTCCAGGCAGCAATAGCCCCTGCAGCTGTGCCTGACTCCATATTCTCTGCCCCGTCAGCAGTCTCGGGGCTGTGCTGGTGGGAGGGTGGGAGGGTTCACGGCTTTGTGGGTGGCCCGGTGTGAGTGGGGCTCTGCTGGACTTTCGGCAGGAGTTGCCAGGCTGCCACCTGTAAAGAAGAGGATGTGTCACCCATAACTTCCACTGGAATATCTCTCCGGGCTGAGGTGTGGAAGGAAAAAAAGGAGTGGGGGCCGGGACAGGAGGGGTATCTCAGGCAGGGCAATGGAAAGCTTCCAGAAGAGCGCCCGTGGCCAGGACCATCCTGGCTGACCTGCAGGCACCAAGTTGGCCTGCGTGCCGTCGCTGGTGTGGCTCCACGGCCCTCCCTCTAGGCTTTCAAGCCCTTGTACATATTCAGGTGTTTCACCTGGGAAGGGTGGGAACAGTTCAGCAGCATCTGGCCTGGGGCTCAGCTCACGTTTACTCACAGAGGCCTGGGCACGGTCCCCCAGCTTTGCAATAAGGACGCTCCTTGCGTGGGCGGGTGGGGCTGCTGGCTGTATGGGAGATGTTTCCCCACCTCTGACCAATTTCAGAATTGTTTACCACTGGAGCAAGTGCCTTGGTAGTGTTTTCCTCTGTATAACTGTTAGGTTCAATTTTTTTTTTTTTCTTTTTTGGTTCAAGTTAGATTTTATTCCTCTTTTATGTATTTATAGATATAAGCATGGAAATAATTCATTGTTATATATACATCAGTATGAATGGAAGAACTTTTTTTCTGTTTTATTTTTACATTTTATTTTTAAAAATTTTGAAATTTAATTTTGTTTATTTTTTTATACAGTAGGTTATTATTAGTTATCTATTTTATGCATATACATGTATACAGGTCAATCCCAATCTCCCAACTCATCCCACCACCACCACCCCATGGCTTCCCCCACTTTGTGTCCATACGTCTGTTCTCTACCTCTGTGTCTCTATTTCTGCCCTGCAAACCAGTTCATCTGTACCATTTTTCTAGGTTCCACATATAGGCATTAATATACAATATTTGTTTTTCTCTTTCTGACTTACTTCACTCTGTATGACAGTCTATAGATCCATCAACTTCTCTACAAATGACCCAGTTTCATTCCTTTTTATGGCTGAGTAATATTCCATTTTATATATGTACCACATCTTTATCCATTCGTCTGTCTGTGGGCATTTAGGTTGCTTCCATTACCTGGCTATTGTAAATAGTGCTGCAATGAACATTGTGGTGAATGTGTCTTTGTGATTTATGGTTTTCTCTGGGTATATGCCCAGAAGTGGGATTGCTGGATCCTATGGTAATTCTCTTTTTAGTTTTTTAAAGGAACCTCCATACTGTTCTCCATAGTGACTGTATCAATTTACATTCCCACCAATAGCGGAAGAGGGTTCCTTTTGTCCACACCCTCCCCAGAATTTGTTGTTTGTACATTATCTGATGATGCCGATTCTAACAGGTGTGAGGTCTTACCTCATTGTAGTTTTGATTTGCATTTCTCTAATAATTAGTGATGTTGAGCAGCTTCTCATGTGCGTCTTGGCCATCTCTGTGACTTCTTTGAAGAAACGTCTCTTTAGATCTTCTGCCCATTTTTGTATTGGGTTGTTTGTTTTATTAATATTAAGCTGCATGAGCTGTTTATATATATTGGAGATTAAACCTTTGTCCATTGATTCGTTTGTGAACGTTTTCGCCCATTCTGAGGGTTGCCTTTTTCCATTCCCGTTTTTTTAACAAAGAAAGAAAGAAAGCAAAAGAAGCAGAACACTAATGTGCGTGAAATATGCCTCTTGAAACTGTCGTTTTGAAATATGGACGTCTTTTGAATTTTTTGGTCGATATATGACCCCAGGATTTGTTTTCAGGGCAGGTGTCATTTACAGGCCTGTAATGATTTGGAATATCCACTGACCATTAGCGCTGGGATTAAAGCTGCAGTTGTGAGAAACGGCCACAAGGTGGCAGCAGTTCTCCCTTACCAAATCTGGTTACTAGGGCAGCAGAGCCTCAATGGAAGTCGCGTTCTAGATTGGAATGTAGAACGGAATGTGCCAGGAGAAGGCCCCTCAAGTGTGTCTCACTACTTCTTGTTCTTGTTTTTAATTTAATTTTTTTATTTTTTTATTACAGCATGTTTGAGTACAACGTTTAGCTTGTTGTAGGTGTGCCAGAGGTGGTTCTTTTACACATATACATATGTCTGTTCTTCCTGGGATCCTTTTCCCATGTACGTTATGACAGAATGTTGAGTAGTCTTCTCTTGGTACTCCGTAGGTCTTTGGTGATTATATACGTCTACTGTGTTTGTATATGTCTCTTAACCCCAATATCGTAATGAATTCAATCCTCACACCTTTCCTTTGGTGAACCATAAGTTTGTTTAATGAATCTGTGATTGCCCTTCTCCGTGGAAATATCTGCCCTGGTATCAATTTATAGGTAACACCTATAAGTGATATGATACGATATGTGTCTTTCACTCTCTGACTTACTCCAAGTCACGTGATTACCTCGAGACTCATCTACGGTGCTGCGAATGGCATTGTGTCCTTTTTTTCCTTGGCGAATATTCTGTCTTAGCGAGGTCCATTTTCTGCAATGTGATTCCCTGAGGGCTGAGGATTAGCTGCCCTGGGCAGCCTGACCCTGCCGGCAAGCCCTCCCCAGGTGTGCCTGGGTTGAGGTCAATATAAACAGCACTCCAGGCAGCAATAGCCCCTGCAGCTGTGCCTGACTCCATATTCTCTGCCCCGTCAGCAGTCTCGGGGCTGTGCTGGTGGGAGGGTGGGAGGGTCCACGGCTTTGTGGGTGGCCCAGTGTTTGTGGGGCTCTGCTGGATTTTCAGCAGGAGTTGCCAGGCTGCCACCTGTAAAGAAGAGGATGTGTCACCCATAACTTCCACTGGAATATCTCTCCGGGCTGAGGTGTGGAAGGAAAAAAAGGAGTGGGGGCCGGGACAGGAGGGGTATCTCAGGCAGGGCAATGGAAAGCTTCCAGAAGAGCGCCCGTGGCCAGGACCATCCTGGCTGACCTGCAGGCACCAAGTTGGCCTGCGTGCCGTCGCTGGTGTGGCTCCACGGCCCTCCCTCTAGGCTTTCAAGCCCTTGTACATATTCAGGTGTTTCACCTGGGAAGTGTGGGAACAGTTCAGCAGCATCTGGCCTGGGGCTCAGCTCACGTTTACTCACAGAGGCCTGGGCACGGTCCCCCAGCTTTGCAATAAGGACGCTCCTTGCGTGGGCGGGTGGGGCTGCTGGCTGTATGGGAGATGATTCCCCACCTCTGACCAATTTCAGAATTGTTTACCACTGGAGCAAGTGCCTTGGGAGTGTTTTCCTCTGTATAACTGTTAGGTTCAATTTTTTTTTTCTTTTTTGGTTCAAGTTAGATTTTATTCCTCTTTTATGTATTTATAGATATAAGCATGGAAATAATTCATTGTTATATATACATCAGTGTGAATGGAAGAACTTTTTTTCTGTTTTATTTTTACATTTTATTTTTAAAAATTTTGAAATTTAATTTTGCTTATTTTTTTATACAGTAGGTTATTATTAGTTATCTATTTTATGCATATACATGTATACAGGTCAATCCCAATCTCCCAACTCATCCCACCACCACCACCCCATGGCTTCCCACACTTTGTGTCCATACGTCTGTTCTCTACCTCTGTGTCTCTATTTCTGCCCTGCAAACCAGTTCATCTGTACCATTTCTCTAGGTTCCACATATAGGCATTAATATACAATATTTGTTTTTCTCTTTCTGACTTACTTCACTCTGTATGACAGTCTCTAGATCCATCAACTTCTCTACAAATGACCCAGTTTCATTCCTTTTTATGGCTGAGTAATATTCCATTTTATATATGTACCACATCTTTATCCATTCGTCTGTCTGTGGCCATTTAGGTTGCTTCCATTACCTGGCTATTGTAAATAGTGCTGCAATGAACATTGTGGTGAATGTGTCTTTGTGATTTATGGTTTTCTCTTGGTATATGCCCAGAAGTGGGATTGCTGGATCCTATGGTAATTCTCTTTTTAGTTTTTTAAAGGAACCTCCATACTGTTCTCCATAGTGACTGTATCAATTTACATTCCCACCAATAGCGGAAGAGGGTTCCTTTTGTCCACACCCTCCCCAGAATTTGTTGTTTGTACATTATCTGATGATGCCGATTCTAACAGGTGTGAGGTCTTACCTCATTGTAGTTTTGATTTGCATTTCTCTAATAATTAGTGATGTTGAGCAGCTTCTCATGTGCGTCTTGGCCATCTCTGTGACTTCTTTGAAGAAACGTCTCTTTAGATCTTCTGCCCATTTTTGTATTGGGTTGTTTGTTTTATTAATATTAAGCTGCATGAGCTGTTTATATATATTGGAGATTAAACCTTTGTCCATTGATTCGTTTGTGAACGTTTTCGCCCATTCTGAGGGTTGCCTTTTTCCATTCCCGTTTTTTTAACAAAGAAAGAAAGAAAGCAAAAGAAGCAGAACACTAATGTGCGTAAAATATGCCTCTTGAAACTGTCGTTTTGAAATATGGACGTCTTTTGAATTTTTTGGTCGATATATGACCCTAGGATTTGTTTTCAGGGCAGGTGTCATTTACAGGCCTGTAATGATTTGGAATATCCACTGACCATTAGCGCTGGGATTAAAGCTGCAGTTGTGAGAAACGGCCACAAGGTGGCAGCAGTTCTCCCTTACCAAATCTGGTTACTAGGGCAGCAGAGCCTCAATGGAAGTCACGTTCTAGATTGGAATGTAGAACGGAATGTGCCAGGAGAAGGCCCCTCAAGTGTGTCTCACTATTTCTTGTTCTTGTTTTTAATTTAATTTTTTATTTTTTTATTACAGCATGTTTGAGTACAACGTTTAGCTTGTTGTAGGTGTGCCAGAGGTGGTTCTTTTACACATATACATATGTCTGTTCTTCCTGGGATCCTTTTCCCATGTACGTTATGACAGAATGTTGAGTAGTCTTCTCTTGGTACTCCGTAGGTCTTTGGTGATTATATACGTCTACTGTTTTTCTATATGTCTGTTAACCCCAATATCGTAATGAATTCAATCCTCACACCTTTCCTTTGGTGAACCATAAGTTTGTTTAATGAATCTGTGATTGCCCTTCTCCGTGGAAATATCTGCCCTGGTATCAATTTATAGGTAACACCTATAAGTGATATGATACGATATGTGTCTTTCACTCTCTGACTTACTCCAAGTCACGTGATTACCTCGAGACTCATCTACGGTGCTGCGAATGGCATTGTGTCCTTTTTTTCCTTGGCGAATATTTTGTCTTAGCGAGGTCCATTTTCTGCAATGTGATTCCCTGAGGGCTGAGGATTAGCTGCCCTGGGCAGCCTGACCCTGCCGGCAAGCCCTCCCCAGGTGTGCCTGGGTTGAGGTCAATATAAACAGCACTCCAGGCAGCAATAGCCCCTGCAGCTGTGCCTGACTCCATATTCTCTGCCCCGTCAGCAGTCTTGGGGCTGTGCTGGTGGGAGGGTGTGAGGGTCCACGGCTTTGTGGGTGGCCCGGTGTGAGTGGGGCTCTGCTGGACTTTCGGCAGGAGTTGCCAGGCTGCCACCTGTAAAGAAGAGGATGGTCACCCATAACTTCCACTGGAATATCTCTCCGGGCTGAGGTGAGGAAGGAAAAAAAGGAGTGGGGGCCGGGACAGGAGGGGTATCTCAGGCAGGGCAATGGAAAGCTTCCAGAAGAGCGCCCGTGGCCAGGACCATCCTGGCTGACCTGCAGGCACCAAGTTGGCCTGCGTGCCGTCACTGGTGTGGCTCCACGGCCCTCCCTCTAGGCTTTCAAGCCCTTGTACATATTCAGGTGTTTCACCTGGGAAGGGTGGGAACAGTTCAGCAGCATCTGGCCTGGGGCTCAGCTCACGTTTACTCACAGAGGCCTGGGCACGGTCCCCCAGCTTTGCAATAAGGACGCTCCTTGCGTGGGCGGGTGGGGCTGCTGGCTGTATGGGAGATGATTCCCCACCTCTGACCAATTTCAGAATTGTTTACCACTGGAGCAAGTGCCTTGGGAGTGTTTTCCTCTGTATAACTGTTAGGTTCAATTTTTTTTTTTTTCTTTTTTGGTTCAAGTTAGATTTTATTCCTCTTTTATGTATTTATAGATATAAGCATGGAAATAATTCATTGTTATATATACATCAGTGTGAATGGAAGAACTTTTTTTCTGTTTTATTTTTACATTTTATTTTTAAAAATTTTGAAATTTAATTTTGTTTATTTTTTTATACAGTAGGTTATTATTAGTTATCTATTTTATGCATATACATGTATACAGGTCAATCCCAATCTCCCAACTCATCCCACCACCACCACCCCATGGCTTCCCCCACTTTGTGTCCATACGTCTGTTCTCTACCTCTGTGTCTCTATTTCTGCCCTGCAAACCAGTTCATCTGTACCATTTTTCTAGGTTCCACATATAGGCATTAATATACAATATTTGTTTTTCTCTTTCTGACTTACTTCACTCTGTATGACAGTCTCTAGATCCATCAACTTCTCTACAAATGACCCAGTTTCATTCCTTTTTATGGCTGAGTAATATTCCATTTTATATATGTACCACATCTTTATCCATTCGTCTGTCTGTGGGCATTTAGGTTGCTTCCATTACCTGGCTATTGTAAATAGTGCTGCAATGAACATTGTGGTGAATGTGTCTTTGTGATTTATGGTTTTCTCTGGGTATATGCCCAGAAGTGGGATTGCTGGATCCTATGGTAATTCTCTTTTTAGTTTTTTAAAGGAACCTCCATACTGTTCTCCATAGTGACTGTATCAATTTACATTCCCACCAATAGCGGAAGAGGGTTCCTTTTGTCCACACCCTCCCCAGAATTTGTTGTTTGTACATTATCTGATGATGCCGATTCTAACAGGTGTGAGGTCTTACCTCATTGTAGTTTTGATTTGCATTTCTCTAATAATTAGTGATGTTGAGCAGCTTCTCATGTGCGTCTTGGCCATCTCTGTGACTTCTTTGAAGAAACGTCTCTTTAGATCTTCTGCCCATTTTTGTATTGGGTTGTTTGTTTTATTAATATTAAGCTGCATGAGCTGTTTATATATATTGGAGATTAAACCTTTGTCCATTGATTCGTTTGTGAACGTTTTCGCCCATTCTGAGGGTTGCCTTTTTCCATTCCCGTTTTTTTAACAAAGAAAGAAAGAAAGCAAAAGAAGCAGAACACTAATGTGCGTGAAATATGCCTCTTGAAACTGTCGTTTTGAAATATGGACGTCTTTTGAATTTTTTGGTCGATATATGACCCCAGGATTTGTTTTCAGGGCAGGTGTCATTTACAGGCCTGTAATGATTTGGAATATCCACTGACCATTAGCGCTGGGATTAAAGCTGCAGTTGTGAGAAACGGCCACAAGGTGGCAGCAGTTCTCCCTTACCAAATCTGGTTACTAGGGCAGCAGAGCCTCAATGGAAGTCACGTTCTAGATTGGAATGTAGAACGGAATGTGCCAGGAGAAGGCCCCTCAAGTGTGTCTCACTACTTCTTGTTCTTGTTTTTAATTTAATTTTTTATTTTTTTATTACAGCATGTTTGAGTACAACGTTTAGCTTGTTGTAGGTGTGCCAGAGGTGGTTCTTTTACACATATACATATGTCTGTTCTTCCTGGGATCCTTTTCCCATGTACGTTATGACAGAATGTTGAGTAGTCTTCTCTTGGTACTCCGTAGGTCTTTGGTGATTATATACGTCTACTGTGTTTGTATATGTCTGTTAACCCCAATATCGTAATGAATTCAATCCTCACACCTTTCCTTTGGTGAACCATAAGTTTGTTTAATGAATCTGTGATTGCCCTTCTCCGTGGAAATATCTGCCCTGGTATCAATTTATAGGTAACACCTATAAGTGATATGATACGATATGTGTCTTTCACTCTCTGACTTACTCCAAGTCACGTGATTACCTCGAGACTCATCTACGGTGCTGCGAATGGCATTGTGTCCTTTTTTTCCTTGGCGAATATTTTGTCTTAGCGAGGTCCATTTTCTGCAATGTGATTCCCTGAGGGCTGAGGATTAGCTGCCCTGGGCAGCCTGACCCTGCCGGCAAGCCCTCCCCAGGTGTGCCTGGGTTGAGGTCAATATAAACAGCACTCCAGGCAGCAATAGCCCCTGCAGCTGTGCCTGACTCCATATTCTCTGCCCCGTCAGCAGTCTCGGGGCTGTGCTGGTGGGAGGGTGGGAGGGTCCACGGCTTTGTGGGTGGCCCAGTGTTTGTGGGGCTCTGCTGGATTTTCAGCAGGAGTTGCCAGGCTGCCACCTGTAAAGAAGAGGATGTGTCACCCATAACTTCCACTGGAATATCTCTCCGGGCTGAGGTGTGGAAGGAAAAAAAGGAGTGGGGGCCGGGACAGGAGGGGTATCTCAGGCAGGGCAATGGAAAGCTTCCAGAAGAGCACCCGTGGCCAGGACCATCCTGGCTGACCTGCAGGCACCAAGTTGGCCTGCGTGCCGTCGCTGGTGTGGCTCCACGGCCCTCCCTCTAGGCTTTCAAGCCCTTGTACATATTCAGGTGTTTCACCTGGGAAGTGTGGGAACAGTTCAGCAGCATCTGGCCTGGGGCTCAGCTCACGTTTACTCACAGAGGCCTGGGCACGGTCCCCAAGCTTTGCAATAAGGACGCTCCTTGCGTGGGCGGGTGGGGCTGCTGGCTGTATGGGAGATGATTCCCCACCTCTGACCAATTTCAGAATTGTTTACCACTGGAGCAAGTGCCTTGGGAGTGTTTTCCTCTGTATAACTGTTAGGTTCAATTTTTTTTTTCTTTTTTGGTTCAAGTTAGATTTTATTCCTCTTTTATGTATTTATAGATATAAGCATGGAAATAATTCATTGTTATATATACATCAGTGTGAATGGAAGAACTTTTTTTCTGTTTTATTTTTACATTTTATTTTTAAAAATTTTGAAATTTAATTTTGCTTATTTTTTTATACAGTAGGTTATTATTAGTTATCTATTTTATGCATATACATGTATACAGGTCAATCCCAATCTCCCAACTCATCCCACCACCACCACCCCATGGCTTCCCACACTTTGTGTCCATACGTCTGTTCTCTACCTCTGTGTCTCTATTTCTGCCCTGCAAACCAGTTCATCTGTACCATTTCTCTAGGTTCCACATATAGGCATTAATATACAATATTTGTTTTTCTCTTTCTGACTTACTTCACTCTGTATGACAGTCTCTAGATCCATCAACTTCTCTACAAATGACCCAGTTTCATTCCTTTTTATGGCTGAGTAATATTCCATTTTATATATGTACCACATCTTTATCCATTCGTCTGTCTGTGGCCATTTAGGTTGCTTCCATTACCTGGCTATTGTAAATAGTGCTGCAATGAACATTGTGGTGAATGTGTCTTTGTGATTTATGGTTTTCTCTTGGTATATGCCCAGAAGTGGGATTGCTGGATCCTATGGTAATTCTCTTTTTAGTTTTTTAAAGGAACCTCCATACTGTTCTCCATAGTGACTGTATCAATTTACATTCCCACCAATAGCGGAAGAGGGTTCCTTTTGTCCACACCCTCCCCAGAATTTGTTGTTTGTACATTATCTGATGATGCCGATTCTAACAGGTGTGAGGTCTTACCTCATTGTAGTTTTGATTTGCATTTCTCTAATAATTAGTGATGTTGAGCAGCTTCTCATGTGCGTCTTGGCCATCTCTGTGACTTCTTTGAAGAAACGTCTCTTTAGATCTTCTGCCCATTTTTGTATTGGGTTGTTTGTTTTATTAATATTAAGCTGCATGAGCTGTTTATATATATTGGAGATTAAACCTTTGTCCATTGATTCGTTTGTGAACGTTTTCGCCCATTCTGAGGGTTGCCTTTTTCCATTCCCGTTTTTTTAACAAAGAAAGAAAGAAAGCAAAAGAAGCAGAACACTAATGTGCGTAAAATATGCCTCTTGAAACTGTCGTTTTGAAATATGGACGTCTTTTGAATTTTTTGGTCGATATATGACCCCAGGATTTGTTTTCAGGGCAGGTGTCATTTACAGGCCTGTAATGATTTGGAATATCCACTGACCATTAGCGCTGGGATTAAAGCTGCAGTTGTGAGAAACGGCCACAAGGTGGCAGCAGTTCTCCCTTACCAAATCTGGTTACTAGGGCAGCAGAGCCTCAATGGAAGTCACGTTCTAGATTGGAATGTAGAACGGAATGTGCCAGGAGAAGGCCCCTCAAGTGTGTCTCACTATTTCTTGTTCTTGTTTTTAATTTAATTTTTTATTTTTTTATTACAGCATGTTTGAGTACAACGTTTAGCTTGTTGTAGGTGTGCCAGAGGTGGTTCTTTTACACATATACATATGTCTGTTCTTCCTGGGATCCTTTTCCCATGTACGTTATGACAGAATGTTGAGTAGTCTTCTCTTGGTACTCCGTAGGTCTTTGGTGATTATATACGTCTACTGTGTTTGTATATGTCTGTTAACCCCAATATCGTAATGAATTCAATCCTCACACCTTTCCTTTGGTGAACCATAAGTTTGTTTAATGAATCTGTGATTGCCCTTCTCCGTGGAAATATCTGCCCTGGTATCAATTTATAGGTAACACCTATAAGTGATATGATACGATATGTGTCTTTCACTCTCTGACTTACTCCAAGTCACGTGATTACCTCGAGACTCATCTACGGTGCTGCGAATGGCATTGTGTCCTTTTTTTCCTTGGCGAATATTTTGTCTTAGCGAGGTCCATTTTCTGCAATGTGATTCCCTGAGGGCTGAGGATTAGCTGCCCTGGGCAGCCTGACCCTGCCGGCAAGCCCTCCCCAGGTGTGCCTGGGTTGAGGTCAATATAAACAGCACTCCAGGCAGCAATAGCCCCTGCAGCTGTGCCTGACTCCATATTCTCTGCCCCGTCAGCAGTCTTGGGGCTGTGCTGGTGGGAGGGTGTGAGGGTCCACGGCTTTGTGGGTGGCCCGGTGTGAGTGGGGCTCTGCTGGACTTTCGGCAGGAGTTGCCAGGCTGCCACCTGTAAAGAAGAGGATGGTCACCCATAACTTCCACTGGAATATCTCTCCGGGCTGAGGTGAGGAAGGAAAAAAAGGAGTGGGGGCCGGGACAGGAGGGGTATCTCAGGCAGGGCAATGGAAAGCTTCCAGAAGAGCGCCCGTGGCCAGCACCATCCTGGCTGACCTGCAGGCACCAAGTTGGCCTGCGTGCCGTCACTGGTGTGGCTCCACGGCCCTCCCTCTAGGCTTTCAAGCCCTTGTACATATTCAGGTGTTTCACCTGGGAAGGGTGGGAACAGTTCAGCAGCATCTGGCCTGGGGCTCAGCTCACGTTTACTCACAGAGGCCTGGGCACGGTCCCCCAGCTTTGCAATAAGGACGCTCCTTGCGTGGGCGGGTGGGGCTGCTGGCTGTATGGGAGATGATTCCCCACCTCTGACCAATTTCAGAATTGTTTACCACTGGAGCAAGTGCCTTGGGAGTGTTTTCCTCTGTATAACTGTTAGGTTCAATTTTTTTTTTTTCTTTTTTGGTTCAAGTTAGATTTTATTCCTCTTTTATGTATTTATAGATATAAGCATGGAAATAATTCATTGTTATATATACATCAGTGTGAATGGAAGAACTTTTTTTCTGTTTTATTTTTACATTTTATTTTTAAAAATTTTGAAATTTAATTTTGTTTATTTTTTTATACAGTAGGTTATTATTAGTTATCTATTTTATGCATATACATGTATACAGGTCAATCCCAATCTCCCAACTCATCCCACCACCACCACCCCATGGCTTCCCCCACTTTGTGTCCATACGTCTGTTCTCTACCTCTGTGTCTCTATTTCTGCCCTGCAAACCAGTTCATCTGTACCATTTTTCTAGGTTCCACATATAGGCATTAATATACAATATTTGTTTTTCTCTTTCTGACTTACTTCACTCTGTATGACACTCTCTAGATCCATCAACTTCTCTACAAATGACCCAGTTTCATTCCTTTTTATGGCTGAGTAATATTCCATTTTATATATGTACCACATCTTTATCCATTCGTCTGTCTGTGGGCATTTAGGTTGCTTCCATTACCTGGCTATTGTAAATAGTGCTGCAATGAACATTGTGGTGAATGTGTCTTTGTGATTTATGGTTTTCTCTGGGTATATGCCCAGAAGTGGGATTGCTGGATCCTATGGTAATTCTCTTTTTAGTTTTTTAAAGGAACCTCCATACTGTTCTCCATAGTGACTGTATCAATTTACATTCCCACCAATAGCGGAAGAGGGTTCCTTTTGTCCACACCCTCCCCAGAATTTGTTGTTTGTACATTATCTGATGATGCCGATTCTAACAGGTGTGAGGTCTTACCTCATTGTAGTTTTGATTTGCATTTCTCTAATAATTAGTGATGTTGAGCAGCTTCTCATGTGCGTCTTGGCCATCTCTGTGACTTCTTTGAAGAAACGTCTCTTTAGATCTTCTGCCCATTTTTGTATTGGGTTGTTTGTTTTATTAATATTAAGCTGCATGAGCTGTTTATATATATTGGAGATTAAACCTTTGTCCATTGATTCGTTTGTGAACGTTTTCGCCCATTCTGAGGGTTGCCTTTTTCCATTCCCGTTTTTTTAACAAAGAAAGAAAGAAAGCAAAAGAAGCAGAACACTAATGTGCGTGAAATATGCCTCTTGAAACTGTCGTTTTGAAATATGGACGTCTTTTGAATTTTTTGGTCGATATATGACCCCAGGATTTGTTTTCAGGGCAGGTGTCATTTACAGGCCTGTAATGATTTGGAATATCCACTGACCATTAGCGCTGGGATTAAAGCTGCAGTTGTGAGAAATGGCCACAAGGTGGCAGCAGTTCTCCCTTACCAAATCTGGTTACTAGGGCAGCAGAGCCTCAAAGGAAGTCGCGTTCTAGATTGGAATGTAGAACGGAATGTGCCAGGAGAAGGCCCCTCAAGTGTGTCTCACTACTTCTTGTTCTTGTTTTTAATTTAATTTTTTATTTTTTTATTACAGCATGTTTGAGTACAACGTTTAGCTTGTTGTAGGTGTGCCAGAGGTGGTTCTTTTACACATATACATATGTCTGTTCTTCCTGGGATCCTTTTCCCATGTACGTTATGACAGAATGTTGAGTAGTCTTCTCTTGGTACTCCGTAGGTCTTTGGTGATTATATACGTCTACTGTTTTTGTATATGTCTGTTAACCCCAATATCGTAATGAATTCAATCCTCACACCTTTCCTTTGGTGAACCATAAGTTTGTTTAATGAATCTGTGATTGCCCTTCTCCGTGGAAATATCTGCCCTGGTATCAATTTATAGGTAACACCTATAAGTGATATGATACGATATGTGTCTTTCACTCTCTGACTTACTCCAAGTCACGTGATTACCTCGAGACTCATCTACGGTGCTGCGAATGGCATTGTGTCCTTTTTTTCCTTGGCGAATATTCTGTCTTAGCGAGGTCCATTTTCTGCAATGTGATTCCCTGAGGGCTGAGGATTAGCTGCCCTGGGCAGCCTGACCCTGCCGGCAAGCCTTCCCCAGGTGTGCCTGGGTTGAGGTCAATATAAACAGCACTCCAGGCAGCAATAGCCCCTGCAGCTGTGCCTGACTCCATATTCTCTGCCCCGTCAGCAGTCTCGGGGCTGTGCTGGTGGGAGGGTGGGAGGGTCCACGGCTTTGTGGGTGGCCCGGTGTGAGTGGGGCTCTGCTGGACTTTCGGCAGGAGTTGCCAGGCTGCCACCTGTAAAGAAGAGGATGTGTCACCCATAACTTCCACTGGAATATCTCTCCGGGCTGAGGTGTGGGAGGAAAAAAAGGAGTGGGGGACGGGACAGGAGGGGTATCTCAGGCAGGGCAATGGAAAGCTTCCAGAAGAGCGCCCGTGGCCAGGACCATCCTGGCTGACATGCAGGCACCAAGTTGGCCTGCGTGCCGTCGCTGGTGTGGCTCCACGGCCCTCCCTCTAGGCTTTCAAGCCCTTGTACATATTCAGGTGTTTTACCTGGGATGGGTGGGAACAGTTCAGCAGCATCTGGCCTGGGGCTCAGCTCACGTTTACTCACAGAGGCCTGGGCACGGTCCCCCAGCTTTGCAATAAGGACGCTCCTTGCGTGGGCGGGTGGGGCTGCTGGCTGTATGGGAGATGATTCCCCACCTCTGACCAATTTCAGAATTGTTTACCACTGGAGCAAGTGCCTTGGTAGTGTTTTCCTCTGTATAACTGTTAGGTTCAATTTTTTTTTTCTTTTTTGGTTCAAGTTAGATTTTATTCCTCTTTTATGTATTTATAGATATAAGCATGGAAATAATTCATTGTTATATATACATCAGTGTGAATGGAAGAACTTTTTTTCTGTTTTATTTTTACATTTTATTTTTAAAAATTTTGAAATTTAATTTTGTTTATTTTTTTATACAGTAGGTTATTATTAGTTATCTATTTTATGCATATACATGTATACAGGTCAATCCCAATCTCCCAACTCATCCCACCACCACCACCCCATGGCTTCCCCCACTTTGTGTCCATACGTCTGTTCTCTACCTCTGTGTCTCTATTTCTGCCCTGCAAACCAGTTCATCTGTACCATTTCTCTAGGTTCCACATATAGGCATTAATATACAATATTTGTTTTTCTCTTTCTGACTTACTTCACTCTGTATGACAGTCTCTAGATCCATCAACTTCTCTACAAATGACCCAGTTTCATTCCTTTTTATGGCTGAGTAATATTCCATTTTATATATGTACCACATCTTTATCCATTCGTCTGTCTGTGGGCACTTAGGTTGCTTCCATTACCTGGCTATTGTAAATAGTGCTGCAATGAACATTGTGGTGAATGTGTCTTTGTGATTTATGGTTTTCTCTTGGTATATGCCCAGAAGTGGGATTGCTGGATCCTATGGTAATTCTCTTTTTAGTTTTTTAAAGGAACCTCCATACTCTTCTCCATAGTGACTGTATCAATTTACATTCCCACCAATAGCGGAAGAGGGTTCCTTTTGTCCACACCCTCCCCAGAATTTGGTGTTTGTAGATTATCTGATGATGCCGATTCTAACAGGTGTGAGGTCTTACCTCATTGTAGTTTTGATTTGCATTTCTCTAATAATTAGTGATGTTGAGCAGCTTCTCATGTGCGTCTTGGCCATCTCTGTGACTTCTTTGAAGAAACGTCTCTTTAGATCTTCTGCCCATTTTTGTATTGGGTTGTTTGTTTTATTAATATTAAGCTGCATGAGCTGTTTATATATATTGGAGATTAAACCTTTGTCCATTGATTCGTTTGTGAACGTTTTCGCCCATTCTGAGGGTTGCCTTTTTCCATTCCCGTTTTATTAACAAAGAGAGAAAGAAAGCAAAAGAAGCAGAACACTAATGTGCGTGAAATATGCCTCTTGAAACTGTCGTTTTGAAATATGGACGTCTTTTGAATTTTTTGGTCGATATATGACCCCAGGATTTGTTTTCAGGGCAGGTGTCATTTACAGGCCTGTAATGATTTGGAATATCCACTGACCATTAGCGCTGGGATTAAAGCTGCAGTTGTGAGAAACGGCCACAAGGTGGCAGCAGTTCTCCCTTACCAAATCTGGTTACTAGGGCAGCAGAGCCTCAATGGAAGTCGCGTTCTAGTTTGGAATGTAGAACGGAATGTGCCAGGAGAAGGCCCCTCAAGTGTGTCTCACTACTTCTTGTTCTCGTTTTTAATTTAATTTTTTATTTTTTTATTACAGCATGTTTGAGTACAACGTTTAGCTTGTTGTAGGTGTGCCAGAGGTGGTTCTTTTACACATATACATATGTCTGTTCTTCCTGGGATCCTTTTCCCATGTACGTTATGACAGAATGTTGAGTAGTCTTCTCTTGGTACTCCGTAGGTCTTTGGTGATTATATACGTCTACTGTGTTTGTATATGTCTGTTAACCCCAATATCGTAATGAATTCAATCCTCACACCTTTCCTTTGGTGAACCATAAGTTTGTTTAATGAATCTGTGATTGCCCTTCTCCGTGGAAATATCTGCCCTGGTATCAATTTATAGGTAACACCTATAAGTGATATGATACGATATGTGTCTTTCACTCTCTGACTTACTCCAAGTCACGTGATTACCTCGAGACTCATCTACGGTGCTGCGAATGGCATTGTGTCCTTTTTTTCCTTGGCGAATATTCTGTCTTAGCGAGGTCCATTTTCTGCAATGTGATTCCCTGAGGGCTGAGGATTAGCTGCCCTGGGCAGCCTGACCCTGCCGGCAAGCCCTCCCCAGGTGTGCCTGGGTTGAGGTCAATATAAACAGCACTCCAGGCAGCAATAGCCCCTGCAGCTGTGCCTGACTCCATATTCTCTGCCCCGTCAGCAGTCTCGGGGCTGTGCTGTTGGGAGTGTGGGAGGTTTCACGGCTTTGTGGGTGGCCCGGTGTGAGTGGGGCTCTGCTGGACTTTCGGCAGGAGTTGCCAGGCTGCCACCTGTAAAGAAGAGGATGTGTCACCCATAACTTCCACTGGAATATCTCTCCGGGCTGAGGTGTGGAAGGAAAAAAAGGAGTGGGGGCCGGGACAGGAGGGGTATCTCAGGCAGGGCAATGGAAAGCTTCCAGAAGAGCGCCCGTGGCCAAGACCATCCTGGCTGACCTGCAGGCACCAAGTTGGCCTGCGTGCCGTCGCTGGTGTGGCTCCACGGCCCTCCCTCTAGGCTTTCAAGCCCTTGTACATATTCAGGTGTTTCACCTGGGAAGGGTGGGAACAGTTCAGCAGCATCTGGCCTGGGGCTCAGCTCACGTTTACTCACAGAGGCCTGGGCACGGTCCCCCAGCTTTGCAATAAGGACGCTCCTTGCGTGGGCGGGTGGGGCTGCTGGCTGTATGGGAGATGATTCCCCACCTCTGACCAATTTCAGAATTGTTTACCACTGGAGCAAGTGCCTTGGTAGTGTTTTCCTCTGTATAACTGTTAGGTTCAATTTTTTTTTTTTCTTTTTTGGTTCAAGTTAGATTTTATTCCTCTTTTATGTATTTATAGATATAAGCATGGAAATAATTCATTGTTATATATACATCAGTGTGAATGGAATAACTTTTTTTCTGTTTTATTTTTACATTTTATTTTTAAAAATTTTGAAATTTAATTTTGTTTATTTTTTTATACAGTAGGTTATTATTAGTTATCTATTTTATGCATATACATGTATACAGGTCAATCCCAATCTCCCAACTCATCCCACCACCACCACCCCATGTCTTCCCCCACTTTGTGTCCATACGTCTGTTCTCTACCTCTGTGTCTCTATTTCTGCCCTGCAAACCAGTTCATCTGTACCATTTTTCTAGGTTCCACATATAGGCATTAATATACAATATTTGTTTTTCTCTTTCTGACTTACTTCACTCTGTATGACAGTCTCTAGATCCATCAACTTCTCTACAAATGACCCAGTTTCATTCCTTTTTATGGCTGAGTAATATTCCATTTTATATATGTACCACATCTTTATCCATTCGTCTGTCTGTGGGCATTTAGGTTGCTTCCATTACCTGGCTATTGTAAATAGTGCTGCAATGAACATTGTGGTGAATGTGTCTTTGTGATTTATGGTTTTCTCTGGGTATATGCCCAGAAGTGGGATTGCTGGATCCTATGGTAATTCTCTTTTTAGTTTTTTAAAGGAACCTCCATACTGTTCTCCATAGTGACTGTATCAATTTACATTCCCACCAATAGCGGAAGAGGGTTCCTTTTGTCCACACCCTCCCCAGAATTTGTTGTTTGTACATTATCTGATGATGCCGATTCTAACAGGTGTGAGGTCTTACCTCATTGTAGTTTTGATTTGCATTTCTCTAATAATTAGTGATGTTGAGCAGCTTCTCATGTGCGTCTTGGCCATCTCTGTGACTTCTTTGAAGAAACGTCTCTTTAGATCTTCTGCCCATTTTTGTATTGGGTTGTTTGTTTTATTAATATTAAGCTGCATGAGCTGTTTATATATATTGGAGATTAAACCTTTGTCCATTGATTCGTTTGTGAACGTTTTCGCCCATTCTGAGGGTTGCCTTTTTCCATTCCCGTTTTTTTAACAAAGAAAGAAAGAAAGCAAAAGAAGCAGAACACTAATGTGCGTGAAATATGCCTCTTGAAACTGTCGTTTTGAAATATGGACGTCTTTTGAATTTTTTGGTCGATATATGACCCCAGGATTTGTTTTCAGGGCAGGTGTCATTTACAGGCCTGTAATGATTTGGAATATCCACTGACCATTAGCGCTGGGATTAAAGCTGCAGTTGTGAGAAACGGCCACAAGGTGGCAGCAGTTCTCCCTTACCAAATCTGGTTACTAGGGCAGCAGAGCCTCAATGGAAGTCACGTTCTAGATTGGAATGTAGAACGGAATGTGCCAGGAGAAGGCCCCTCAAGTGTGTCTCACTACTTCTTGTTCTTGTTTTTAATTTAATTTTTTATTTTTTTATTACAGCATGTTTGAGTACAACGTTTAGCTTGTTGTAGGTGTGCCAGAGGTGGTTCTTTTACACATATACATATGTCTGTTCTTCCTGGGATCCTTTTCCCATGTACGTTATGACAGAATGTTGAGTAGTCTTCTCTTGGTACTCCGTAGGTCTTTGGTGATTATATACGTCTACTGTGTTTGTATATGTCTGTTAACCCCAATATCGTAATGAATTCAATCCTCACACCTTTCCTTTGGTGAACCATAAGTTTGTTTAATGAATCTGTGATTGCCCTTCTCCGTGGAAATATCTGCCCTGGTATCAATTTATAGGTAACACCTATAAGTGATATGATACGATATGTGTCTTTCACTCTCTGACTTACTCCAAGTCACGTGATTACCTCGAGACTCATCTACGGTGCTGCGAATGGCATTGTGTCCTTTTTTTCCTTGGCGAATATTCTGTCTTAGCGAGGTCCATTTTCTGCAATGTGATTCCCTGAGGGCTGAGGATTAGCTGCCCTGGGCAGCCTGACCCTGCCGGCAAGCCCTCCCCAGGTGTGCCTGGGTTGAGGTCAATATAAACAGCACTCCAGGCAGCAATAGCCCCTGCAGCTGTGCCTGACTCCATATTCTCTGCCCCGTCAGCAGTCTCGGGGCTGTGCTGGTGGGAGGGTGGGAGGGTTCACGGCTTTGTGGGTGGCCCGGTGTGAGTGGGGCTCTGCTGGACTTTCGGCAGGAGTTGCCAGGCTGCCACCTGTAAAGAAGAGGATGTGTCACCCATAACTTCCACTGGAATATCTCTCCGGGCTGAGGTGTGGAAGGAAAAAAAGGAGTGGGGGCCGGGACAGGAGGGGTATCTCAGGCAGGGCAATGGAAAGCTTCCAGAAGAGCGCCCGTGGCCAGGACCATCCTGGCTGACCTGCAGGCGCCAAGTTGGCCTGCGTGCCGTCGCTGGTGTGGCTCCACGGCCCTCCCTCTAGGCTTTCAAGCCCTTGTACATATTCAGGTGTTTCACCTGGGAAGGGTGGGAACAGTGCAGCAGCATCTGGCCTGGGGCTCAGCTCACGTTTACTCACAGAGGCCTGGGCACGGTCCCCCAGCTTTGCAATAAGGACGCTCCTTGCGTGGGCGGGTGGGGCTGCTGGCTGTATGGGAGATGATTCCCCACCTCTGACCAATTTCAGAATTGTTTACCACTGGAGCAAGTGCCTTGGTAGTGTTTTCCTCTGTATAACTGTTAGATTCAATTTTTTTTTTTTCTTTTTTGGTTCAAGTTAGATTTTATTCCTCTTTTATGTATTTATAGATATAAGCATGGAAATAATTCATTGTTATATATACATCAGTGTGAATGGAAGAACTTTTTTTCTGTTTTATTTTTACATTTTATTTTTAAAAATTTTGAAATTTAATTTTGTTTATTTTTTTATACAGTAGGTTATTATTAGTTATCTATTTTATGCATATACATGTATACAGGTCAATCCCAATCTCCCAACTCATCCCACCACCACCACCCCATGGCTTCCCCCACTTTGTGTCCATACGTCTGTTCTCTACCTCTGTGTCTCTATTTCTGCCCTGCAAACCAGTTCATCTGTACCATTTTTCTAGGTTCCACATATAGGCATTAATATACAATATTTGTTTTTCTCTTTCTGACTTACTTCACTCTGTATGACAGTCTCTAGATCCATCAACTTCTCTACAAATGACCCAGTTTCATTCCTTTTTATGGCTGAGTAATATTCCATTTTATATATGTACCACATCTTTATCCATTCGTCTGTCTGTGGCCATTTAGGTTGCTTCCATTACCTGGCTATTGTAAATAGTGCTGCAATGAACATTGTGGTGAATGTGTCTTTGTGATTTATGGTTTTCTCTGGGTATATGCCCAGAAGTGGGATTGCTGGATCCTATGGTAATTCTCTTTTTAGTTTTTTAAAGGAACCTCCATACTGTTCTCCATAGTGACTGTATCAATTTACATTCCCACCAATAGCGGAAGAGGGTTCCTTTTGTCCACACCCTCCCCAGAATTTGTTGTTTGTACATTATCTGATGATGCCGATTCTAACAGGTGTGAGGTCTTACCTCATTGTAGTTTTGATTTGCATTTCTCTAATAATTAGTGATGTTGAGCAGCTTCTCATGTGCGTCTTGGCCATCTCTGTGACTTCTTTGAAGAAACGTCTCTTTAGATCTTCTGCCCATTTTTGTATTGGGTTGTTTGTTTTATTAATATTAAGCTGCATGAGCTGTTTATATATATTGGAGATTAAACCTTTGTCCATTGATTCGTTTGTGAACGTTTTCGCCCATTCTGAGGGTTGCCTTTTTCCATTCCCGTTTTTTTAACAAAGAAAGAAAGAAAGCAAAAGAAGCAGAACACTAATGTGCGTGAAATATGCCTCTTGAAACTGTCGTTTTGAAATATGGACGTCTTTTGAATTTTTTGGTCGATATATGACCCCAGGATTTGTTTTCAGGGCAGGTGTCATTTACAGGCCTGTAATGATTTGGAATATCCACTGACCATTAGCGCTGGGATTAAAGCTGCAGTTGTGAGAAACGGCCACAAGGTGGCAGCAGTTCTCCCTTACCAAATCTGGTTACTAGGGCAGCAGAGCCTCAATGGAAGTCGCGTTCTAGATTGGAATGTAGAACGGAATGTGCCAGGAGAAGGCCCCTCAAGTGTGTCTCACTACTTCTTGTTCTTGTTTTTAATTTAATTTTTTATTTTTTTATTACAGCATGTTTGAGTACAACGTTTAGCTTGTTGTAGGTGTGCCAGAGGTGGTTCTTTTACACATATACATATGTCTGTTCTTCCTGGGATCCTTTTCCCATGTACGTTATGACAGAATGTTGAGTAGTCTTCTCTTGGTACTCCGTAGGTCTTTGGTGATTATATACGTCTACTGTGTTTGTATATGTCTGTTAACCCCAATATCGTAATGAATTCAATCCTCACACCTTTCCTTTGGTGAACCATAAGTTTGTTTAATGAATCTGTGATTGCCCTTCTCCGTGGAAATATCTGCCCTGGTATCAATTTATAGGTAACACCTATAAGTGATATGATACGATATGTGTCTTTCACTCTCTGACTTACTCCAAGTCACGTGATTACCTCGAGACTCATCTACGGTGCTGCGAATGGCATTGTGTCCTTTTTTTCCTTGGCGAATATTCTGTCTTAGCGAGGTCCATTTTCTGCAATGTGATTCCCTGAGGGCTGAGGATTAGCTGCCCTGGGCAGCCTGACCCTGCCGGCAAGCCCTCCCCAGGTGTGCCTGGGTTGAGGTCAATATAAACAGCACTCCAGGCAGCAATAGCCCCTGCAGCTGTGCCTGACTCCATATTCTCTGCCCCGTCAGCAGTCTCGGGGCTGTGCTGGTGGGAGGGTGGGAGGGTTCACGGCTTTGTGGGTGGCTCGGTGTGAGTGGGGCTCTGCTGGACTTTCGGCAGGAGTTGCCAGGCTGCCACCTGTAAAGAAGAGGATGTGTCACCCATAACTTCCACTGGAATATCTCTCCGGGCTGAGGTGTGGAAGGAAAAAAAGGAGTGGGGGCCGGGACAGGAGGGGTATCTCAGGCAGGGCAATGGAAAGCTTCCAGAAGAGCGCCCGTGGCCAGGACCATCCTGGCTGACCTGCAGGCACCAAGTTGGCCTGCGTGCCGTCGCTGATGTGGCTCCACGGCCCTCCCTCTAGGCTATCAAGCCCTTGTACATATTCAGGTGTTTCACCTGGGAAGGGTGGGAACAGTTCAGCAGCATCTGGCCTGGGGCTCAGCTCACGTTTACTCACAGAGGCCTGGGCACGGTCCCCCAGCTTTGCAATAAGGACGCTCCTTGCGTGGGCGGGTGGGGCTGCTGGCTGTATGGGAGATGATTCCCCACCTCTGACCAATTTCAGAATTGTTTACCACTGGAGCAAGTGCCTTGGTAGTGTTTTCCTCTGTATAACTGTTAGGTTCAATTTTTTTTTTTTTCTTTTTTGGTTCAAGTTAGATTTTATTCCTCTTTTATGTATTTATAGATATAAGCATGGAAATAATTCATTGTTATATATACATCAGTGTGAATGGAAGAACTTTTTTTCTGTTTTATTTTTACATTTTATTTTTAAAAATTTTGAAATTTAATTTTGTTTATTTTTTTATACAGTAGGTTATTATTAGTTATCTATTTTATGCATATACATGTATACAGGTCAATCCCAATCTCCCAACTCATCCCACCACCACCACCCCATGGCTTCCCCCACTTTGTGTCCATACGTCTGTTCTCTACCTCTGTGTCTCTATTTCTGCCCTGCAAACCAGTTCATCTGTACCATTTTTCTAGGTTCCACATATAGGCATTAATATACAATATTTGTTTTTCTCTTTCTGACTTACTTCACTCTGTATGACAGTCTCTAGATCCATCAACTTCTCTACAAATGACCCAGTTTCATTCCTTTTTATGGCTGAGTAATATTCCATTTTATATATGTACCACATCTTTATCCATTCGTCTGTCTGTGGGCATTTAGGTTGCTTCCATTACCTGGCTATTGTAAATAGTGCTGCAATGAACATTGTGGTGAATGTGTCTTTGTGATTTATGGTTTTCTCTGGGTATATGCCCAGAAGTGGGATTGCTGGATCCTATGGTAATTCTCTTTTTAGTTTTTTAAAGGAACCTCCATACTGTTCTCCATAGTGACTGTATCAATTTACATTCCCACCAATAGCGGAAGAGGGTTCCTTTTGTCCACACCCTCCCCAGAATTTGTTGTTTGTACATTATCTGATGATGCCGATTCTAACAGGTGTGAGGTCTTACCTCATTGTAGTTTTGATTTGCATTTCTCTAATAATTAGTGATGTTGAGCAGCTTCTCATGTGCGTCTTGGCCATCTCTGTGACTTCTTTGAAGAAACGTCTCTTTAGATCTTCTGCCCATTTTTGTATTGGGTTGTTTGTTTTATTAATATTAAGCTGCATGAGCTGTTTATATATATTGGAGATTAAACCTTTGTCCATTGATTCGTTTGTGAACGTTTTCGCCCATTCTGAGGGTTGCCTTTTTCCATTCCCGTTTTTTTAACAAAGAAAGAAAGAAAGCAAAAGAAGCAGAACACTAATGTGCGTGAAATATGCCTCTTGAAACTGTCGTTTTGAAATATGGACGTCTTTTGAATTTTTTGGTCGATATATGACCCCAGGATTTGTTTTCAGGGCAGGTGTCATTTACAGGCCTGTAATGATTTGGAATATCCACTGACCATTAGCGCTGGGATTAAAGCTGCAGTTGTGAGAAACGGCCACAAGGTGGCAGCAGTTCTCCCTTACCAAATCTGGTTACTAGGGCAGCAGAGCCTCAATGGAAGTCGCGTTCTAGATTGGAATGTAGAACGGAATGTGCCAGGAGAAGGCCCCTCAAGTGTGTCTCACTACTTCTTGTTCTTGTTTTTAATTTAATTTTTTATTTTTTTATTACAGCATGTTTGAGTACAACGTTTAGCTTGTTGTAGGTGTGCCAGAGGTGGTTCTTTTACACATATACATATGTCTGTTCTTCCTGGGATCCTTTTCCCATGTACGTTATGACAGAATGTTGAGTAGTCTTCTCTTGGTACTCCGTAGGTCTTTGGTGATTATATACGTCTACTGTGTTTGTATATGTCTGTTAACCCCAATATCGTAATGAATTCAATCCTCACACCTTTCCTTTGGTGAACCATAAGTTTGTTTAATGAATCTGTGATTGCCCTTCTCCGTGGAAATATCTGCCCTGGTATCAATTTATAGGTAACACCTATAAGTGATATGATACGATATGTGTCTTTCACTCTCTGACTTACTCCAAGTCACGAGATTACCTCGAGACTCATCTACGGTGCTGCGAATGGCATTGTGTCCTTTTTTTCCTTGGCGAATATTTTGTCTTAGCGAGGTCCATTTTCTGCAATGTGATTCCCTGAGGGCTGAGGATTAGCTGCCCTGGGCAGCCTGACCCTGCCGGCAAGCCCTCCCCAGGTGTGCCTGGGTTGAGGTCAATATAAACAGCACTCCAGGCAGCAATAGCCCCTGCAGCTGTGCCTGACTCCATATTCTCTGCCCCGTCAGCAGTCTCGGGGCTGTGCTGGTGGGAGGGTGTGAGGGTCCACGGCTTTGTGGGTGGCCCGGTGTGAGTGGGGCTCTGCTGGACTTTCGGCAGGAGTTGCCAGGCTGCCACCTGTAAAGAAGAGGATGTGTCACCCATAACTTCCACTGGAATATCTCTCCGGGCTGAGGTGAGGAAGGAAAAAAAGGAGTGGGGGCCGGGACAGGAGGGGTATCTCAGGCAGGGCAATGGAAAGCTTCCAGAAGAGCGCCCGTGGCCAGGACCATCCTGGCTGACCTGCAGGCACCAAGTTGGCCTGCGTGCCGTCACTGGTGTGGCTCCACGGCCCTCCCTCTAGGCTTTCAAGCCCTTGTACATATTCAGGTGTTTCACCTGGGAAGGGTGGGAACAGTTCAGCAGCATCTGGCCTGGGGCTCAGCTCACGTTTACTCACAGAGGCCTGGGCACGGTCCCCCAGCTTTGCAATAAGGACGCTCCTTGCGTGGGCGGGTGGGGCTGCTGGCTGTATGGGAGATGATTCCCCACCTCTGACCAATTTCAGAATTGTTTACCACTGGAGCAAGTGCCTTGGGAGTGTTTTCCTCTGTATAACTGTTAGGTTCAATTTTTTTTTTTTCTTTTTTGGTTCAAGTTAGATTTTATTCCTCTTTTATGTATTTATAGATATAAGCATGGAAATAATTCATTGTTATATATACATCAGTGTGAATGGAAGAACTTTTTTTCTGTTTTATTTTTACATTTTATTTTTAAAAATTTTGAAATTTAATTTTGTTTATTTTTTTATACAGTAGGTTTTTATTAGTTATCTATTTTATGCATATACATGTATACAGGTCAATCCCAATCTCCCAACTCATCCCACCACCACCACCCCATGGCTTCCCCCACTTTGTGTCCATACGTCTGTTCTCTACCTCTGTGTCTCTATTTCTGCCCTGCAAACCAGTTCATCTGTACCATTTTTCTAGGTTCCACATATAGGCATTAATATACAATATTTGTTATTCTCTTTCTGACTTACTTCACTCTGTATGACAGTCTCTAGATCCATCAACTTCTCTACAAATGACCCAGTTTCATTCCTTTTTATGGCTGAGTAATATTCCATTTTATATATGTACCACATCTTTATCCATTCGTCTGTCTGTGGGCATTTAGGTTGCTTCCATTACCTGGCTATTGTAAATAGTGCTGCAATGAACATTGTGGTGAATGTGTCTTTGTGATTTATGGTTTTCTCTGGGTATATGCCCAGAAGTGGGATTGCTGGATCCTATGGTAATTCTCTTTTTAGTTTTTTAAAGGAACCTCCATACCGTTCTCCATAGTGACTGTATCAATTTACATTCCCACCAATAGCGGAAGAGGGTTCCTTTTGTCCACACCCTCCCCAGAATTTGTTGTTTGTACATTATCTGATGATGCCGATTCTAACAGGTGTGAGGTCTTACCTCATTGTAGTTTTGATTTGCATTTCTCTAATAATTAGTGATGTTGAGCAGCTTCTCATGTGCGTCTTGGCCATCTCTGTGACTTCTTTGAAGAAACGTCTCTTTAGATCTTCTGCCCATTTTTGTATTGGGTTGTTTGTTTTATTAATATTAAGCTGCATGAGCTGTTTATATATATTGGAGATTAAACCTTTGTCCATTGATTCGTTTGTGAACGTTTTCGCCCATTCTGAGGGTTGCCTTTTTCCATTCCCGTTTTTTTAACAAAGAAAGAAAGAAAGCAAAAGAAGCAGAACACTAATGTGCGTGAAATATGCCTCTTGAAACTGTCGTTTTGAAATATGGACGTCTTTTGAATTTTTTGGTCGATATATGACCCCAGGATTTGTTTTCAGGGCAGGTGTCATTTACAGGCCTGTAATGATTTGGAATATCCACTGACCATTAGCGCTGGGATTAAAGCTGCAGTTGTGAGAAATGGCCACAAGGTGGCAGCAGTTCTCCCTTACCAAATCTGGTTACTAGGGCAGCAGAGCCTCAATGGAAGTCGCGTTCTAGATTGGAATGTAGAACGGAATGTGCCAGGAGAAGGCCCCTCAAGTGTGTCTCACTACTTCTTGTTCTTGTTTTTAATTTAATTTTTTATTTTTTTATTACAGCATGTTTGAGTACAACGTTTAGCTTGTTGTAGGTGTGCCAGAGGTGGTTCTTTTACACATATACATATGTCTGTTCTTCCTGGGATCCTTTTCCCATGTACGTTATGACAGAATGTTGAGTAGTCTTCTCTTGGTACTCCGTAGGTCTTTGGTGATTATATACGTCTACTGTGTTTGTATATGTCTGTTAACCCCAATATCGTAATGAATTCAATCCTCACACCTTTCCTTTGGTGAACCATAAGTTTGTTTAATGAATCTGTGATTGCCCTTCTCCGTGGAAATATCTGCCCTGGTATCAATTTATAGGTAACACCTATAAGTGATATGATACGATATGTGTCTTTCACTCTCTGACTTACTCCAAGTCACGTGATTACCTCGAGACTCATCTACGGTGCTGCGAATGGCATTGTGTCCTTTTTTTCCTTGGCGAATATTTTGTCTTAGCGAGGTCCATTTTCTGCAATGTGATTCCCTGAGGGCTGAGGATTAGCTGCCCTGGGCAGCCTGACCCTGCCGGCAAGCCCTCCCCAGGTGTGCCTGGGTTGAGGTCAATATAAACAGCACTCCAGGCAGCAATAGCCCCTGCAGCTGTGCCTGACTCCATATTCTCTGCCCCGTCAGCAGTCTCGGGGCTGTGCTGGTGGGAGGGTGTGAGGGTCCACGGCTTTGTGGGTGGCCCGGTGTGAGTGGGGCTCTGCTGGACTTTCGGCAGGAGTTGCCAGGCTGCCACCTGTAAAGAAGAGGATGTGTCACCCATAACTTCCACTGGAATATCTCTCCGGGCTGAGGTGAGGAAGGAAAAAAAAGGAGTGGGGCCCGGGACAGGAGGGGTATCTCAGGCAGGGCAATGGAAAGCTTCCAGAAGAGCGCCCGTGGCCAGGACCATCCTGGCTGACCTGCAGGCACCAAGTTGGCCTGCGTGCCGTCGCTGGTGTGGCTCCACGGCCCTCCCTCTAGGCTTTCAAGCCCTTGTACATATTCAGGTGTTTCACCTGGGAAGGGTGGGAACAGTTCAGCAGCATCTGGCCTGGGGCTCAGCTCACGTTTACTCACAGAGGCCTGGGCACGGTCCCCCAGCTTTGCAATAAGGACGCTCCTTGCGTGGGCGGGTGGGGCTGCTGGCTGTATGGGAGATGATTCCCCACCTCTGACCAATTTCAGAATTGTTTACCACTGGAGCAAGTGCCTTGGGAGTGTTTTCCTCTGTATAACTGTTAGGTTCAATTTTTTTTTCTTTTTTGGTTCAAGTTAGATTTTATTCCTCTTTTATGTATTTATAGATATAAGCATGGAAATAATTCATTGTTATATATACATCAGTGTGAATGGAAGAACTTTTTTTCTGTTTTATTTTTACATTTTATTTTTAAAAATTTTGAAATTTAATTTTGTTTATTTTTTTATACAGTAGGTTATTATTAGTTATCTATTTTATGCATATACATGTATACAGGTCAATCCCAATCTCCCAACTCATCCCACCACCACCACCCCATGGCTTCCCCCACTTTGTGTCCATACGTCTGTTCTCTACCTCTGTGTCTCTATTTCTGCCCTGCAAACCAGTTCATCTGTACCATTTTTCTAGGTTCCACATATAGGCATTAATATACAATATTTGTTTTTCTCTTTCTGACTTACTTCACTCTGTATGACAGTCTCTAGATCCGTCAACTTCTCTACAAATGACCCAGTTTCATTCCTTTTTATGGCTGAGTAATATTCCATTTTATATATGTACCACATCTTTATCCATTCGTCTGTCTGTGGGCATTTAGGTTGCTTCCATTACCTGGCTATTGTAAATAGTGCTGCAATGAACATTGTGGTGAATGTGTCTTTGTGATTTATGGTTTTCTCTGGGTATATGCCCAGAAGTGGGATTGCTGGATCCTATGGTAATTCTCTTTTTAGTTTTTTAAAGGAACCTCCATACTGTTCTCCATAGTGACTGTATCAATTTACATTCCCACCAATAGCGGAAGAGGGTTCCTTTTGTCCACACCCTCCCCAGAATTTGTTGTTTGTACATTATCTGATGATGCCGATTCTAACAGGTGTGAGGTCTTACCTCATTGTAGTTTTGATTTGCATTTCTCTAATAATTAGTGATGTTGAGCAGCTTCTCATGTGCGTCTTGGCCATCTCTGTGACTTCTTTGAAGAAACGTCTCTTTAGATCTTCTGCCCATTTTTGTATTGGGTTGTTTGTTTTATTAATATTAAGCTGCATGAGCTGTTTATATATATTGGAGATTAAACCTTTGTCCATTGATTCGTTTGTGAACGTTTTCGCCCATTCTGAGGGTTGCCTTTTTCCATTCCCGTTTTTTTAACAAAGAAAGAAAGAAAGCAAAAGAAGCAGAACACTAATGTGCGTAAAATATGCCTCTTGAAACTGTCGTTTTGAAATATGGACGTCTTTTGAATTTTTTGGTCGATATATGACCCCAGGATTTGTTTTCAGGGCAGGTGTCATTTACAGGCCTGTAATGATTTGGAATATCCACTGACCATTAGCGCTGGGATTAAAGCTGCAGTTGTGAGAAACGGCCACAAGGTGGCAGCAGTTCTCCCTTACCAAATCTGGTTACTAGGGCAGCAGAGCCTCAATGGAAGTCACGTTCTAGATTGGAATGTAGAACGGAATGTGCCAGGAGAAGGCCCCTCAAGTGTGTCTCACTACTTCTTGTTCTTGTTTTTAATTTAATTTTTTATTTTTTTATTACAGCATGTTTGAGTACAACGTTTAGCTTGTTGTAGGTGTGCCAGAGGTGGTTCTTTTACACATATACATATGTCTGTTCTTCCTGGGATCCTTTTCCCATGTACGTTATGACAGAATGTTGAGTAGTCTTCTCTTGGTACTCCGTAGGTCTTTGGTGATTATATACGTCTACTGTGTTTGTATATGTCTGTTAACCCCAATATCGTAATGAATTCAATCCTCACACCTTTCCTTTGGTGAACCATAAGTTTGTTTAATGAATCTGTGATTGCCCTTCTCCGTGGAAATATCTGCCCTGGTATCAATTTATAGGTAACACCTATAAGTGATATGATACGATATGTGTCTTTCACTTTCTGACTTACTCCAAGTCACGTGATTACCTCGAGACTCATCTACGGTGCTGCGAATGGCATTGTGTCCTTTTTTTCCTTGGCGAATATTCTGTCTTAGCGAGGTCCATTTTCTGCAATGTGATTCCCTGAGGGCTGAGGATTAGCTGCCCTGGGCAGCCTGACCCTGCCGGCAAGCCCTCCCCAGGTGTGCCTGGGTTGAGGTCAATATAAACAGCACTCCAGGCAGCAATAGCCCCTGCAGCTGGGCCTGACTCCATATTCTCTGCCCCGTCAGCAGTCTCGGGGCTGTGCTGGTGGGAGGGTGGGAGGGTTCACGGCTTTGTGGGTGGCCCGGTGTGAGTGGGGCTCTGCTGGACTTTCGGCAGGAGTTGCCAGGCTGCCACCTGTAAAGAAGAGGATGTGTCACCCATAACTTCCACTGGAATATCTCTCCGGGCTGAGGTGTGGAAGGAAAAAAAGGAGTGGGGGCCGGGACAGGAGGGGTATCTCAGGCAGGGCAATGGAAAGCTTCCAGAAGAGCGCCCGTGGCCAGGACCATCCTGGCTGACCTGCAGGCACCAAGTTGGCCTGCGTGCCGTCGCTGGTGTGTCTCCACGGCCCTCCCTCTAGGCTTTCAAGCCCTTGTACATATTCAGGTGTTTCACCTGGGAAGGGTGGGAACAGTTCAGCAGCATCTGGCCTGGGGCTCAGCTCACGTTTACTCACAGAGGCCTGGGCACGGTCCCCCAGCTTTGCAATAAGGACGCTCCTTGCGTGGGCGGGTGGGGCTGCTGGCTGTATGGGAGATGATTCCCCACCTCTGACCAATTTCAGAATTGTTTACCACTGGAGCAAGTGCCTTGGTAGTGTTTTCCTCTGTATAACTGTTAGGTTCAGTTTTTTTTTTTCTTTTTTGGTTCAAGTTAGATTTTATTCCTCTTTTATGTATTTATAGATATAAGCATGGAAGTAATTCATTGTTATATATACATCAGTGTGAATGGAAGAACTTTTTTTCTGTTTTATTTTTACATTTTATTTTTAAAAATTTTGAAATTTAATTTTGTTTATTTTTTTATACAGTAGGTTATTATTAGTTATCTATTTTATGCATATACATGTATACAGGTCAATCCCAATCTCCCAACTCATCCCACCACCACCAACCCATGGCTTCCCCCACTTTGTGTCCATACGTCTGTTCTCTACCTCTGTGTCTCTATTTCTGCCCTGCAAACCAGTTCATCTGTACCATTTTTCTAGGTTCCACATATAGGCATTAATATACAATATTTGTTTTTCTCTTTCTGACTTACTTCACTCTGGATGACAGTCTCTAGATCCATCAACTTCTCTACAAATGACCCAGTTTCATTCCTTTTTATGGCTGAGTAATATTCCATTTTATATATGTACCACATCTTTATCCATTCGTCTGTCTGTGGGCATTTAGGTTGCTTCCATTACCTGGCTATTGTAAATAGTGCTGCAATGAACATTGTGGTGAATGTGTCTTTGTGATTTATGGTTTTCTCTGGGTATATGCCCAGAAGTGGGATTGCTGGATCCTATGGTAATTCTCTTTTTAGTTTTTTAAAGGAACCTCCATACTGTTCTCCATAGTGACTGTATCAATTTACATTCCCACCAATAGCGGAAGAGGGTTCCTTTTGTCCACACCCTCCCCAGAATTTGTTGTTTGTACATTATCTGATGATGCCGATTCTAACAGGTGTGAGGTCTTACCTCATTGTAGTTTTGATTTGCATTTCTCTAATAATTAGTGATGTTGAGCAGCTTCTCATGTGCGTCTTGGCCATCTCTGTGACTTCTTTGAAGAAACGTCTCTTTAGATCTTCTGCCCATTTTTGTATTGGGTTGTTTGTTTTATTAATATTAAGCTGCATGAGCTGTTTATATATATTGGAGATTAAACCTTTGTCCATTGATTCGTTTGTGAACGTTTTCGCCCATTCTGAGGGTTGCCTTTTTCCATTCCCGTTTTTTTAACAAAGAAAGAAAGAAAGCAAAAGAAGCAGAACACTAATGTGCGTGAAATATGCCTCTTGAAACTGTCGTTTTGAAATATGGACGTCTTTTGAATTTTTTGGTCGATATATGACCCCAGGATTTGTTTTCAGGGCAGGTGTCATTTACAGGCCTGTAATGATTTGGAATATCCACTGACCATTAGCGCTGGGATTAAAGCTGCAGTTGTGAGAAACGGCCACAAGGTGGCAGCAGTTCTCCCTTACCAAATCTGGTTACTAGGGCAGCAGAGCCTCAATGGAAGTCGCGTTCTAGATTGGAATGTAGAACGGAATGTGCCAGGAGAAGGCCCCTCAAGTGTGTCTCACTACTTCTTGTTCTTGTTTTTAATTTAATTTTTTATTTTTTTATTACAGCATGTTTGAGTACAACGTTTAGCTTGTTGTAGGTGTGCCAGAGGTGGTTCTTTTACACATATACATATGTCTGTTCTTCCTGGGATCCTTTTCCCATGTACGTTATGACAGAATGTTGAGTAGTCTTCTCTTGGTACTCCGTAGGTCTTTGGTGATTATATACGTCTACTGTGTTTGTATATGTCTGTTAACCCCAATATCGTAATGAATTCAATCCTCACACCTTTCCTTTGGTGAACCATAAGTTTGTTTAATGAATCTGTGATTGCCCTTCTCCGTGGAAATATCTGCCCTGGTATCAATTTATAGGTAACACCTATAAGTGATATGATACGATATGTGTCTTTCACTCTCTGACTTACTCCAAGTCACGTGATTACCTCGAGACTCATCTACGGTGCTGCGAATGGCATTGTGTCCTTTTTTTCCTTGGCGAATATTCTGTCTTAGCGAGGTCCATTTTCTGCAATGTGATTCCCTGAGGGCTGAGGATTAGCTGCCCTGGGCAGCCTGACCCTGCCGGCAAGCCCTCCCCAGGTGTGCCTGGGTTGAGGTCAATATAAACAGCACTCCAGGCAGCAATAGCCCCTGCAGCTGTGCCTGACTCCATATTCTCTGCCCCGTCAGCAGTCTCGGGGCTGTGCTGGTGGGAGGGTGGGAGGGTTCACGGCTTTGTGGGTGGCTCGGTGTGAGTGGGGCTCTGCTGGACTTTCGGCAGGAGTTGCCAGGCTGCCACCTGTAAAGAAGAGGATGTGTCACCCATAACTTCCACTGGAATATCTCTCCGGGCTGAGGTGTGGAAGGAAAAAAAGGAGTGGGGGCCGGGACAGGAGGGGTATCTCAGGCAGGGCAATGGAAAGCTTCCAGAAGAGCGCCCGTGGCCAGGACCATCCTGGCTGACCTGCAGGCACCAAGTTGGCCTGCGTGCCGTCGCTGATGTGGCTCCACGGCCCTCCCTCTAGGCTATCAAGCCCTTGTACATATTCAGGTGTTTCACCTGGGAAGGGTGGGAACAGTTCAGCAGCATCTGGCCTGGGGCTCAGCTCACGTTTACTCACAGAGGCCTGGGCACGGTCCCCCAGCTTTGCAATAAGGACGCTCCTTGCGTGGGCGGGTGGGGCTGCTGGCTGTATGGGAGATGATTCCCCACCTCTGACCAATTTCAGAATTGTTTACCACTGGAGCAAGTGCCTTGGTAGTGTTTTCCTCTGTATAACTGTTAGGTTCAATTTTTTTTTTTTCTTTTTTGGTTCAAGTTAGATTTTATTCCTCTTTTATGTATTTATAGATATAAGCATGGAAATAATTCATTGTTATATATACATCAGTGTGAATGGAAGAACTTTTTTTCTGTTTTATTTTTACATTTTATTTTTAAAAATTTTGAAATTTAATTTTGTTTATTTTTTTATACAGTAGGTTATTATTAGTTATCTATTTTATGCATATACATGTATACAGGTCAATCCCAATCTCCCAACTCATCCCACCACCACCACCCCATGGCTTCCCCCACTTTGTGTCCATACGTCTGTTCTCTACCTCTGTGTCTCTATTTCTGCCCTGCAAACCAGTTCATCTGTACCATTTTTCTAGGTTCCACATATAGGCATTAATATACAATATTTGTTTTTCTCTTTCTGACTTACTTCACTCTGTATGACAGTCTCTAGATCCATCAACTTCTCTACAAATGACCCAGTTTCATTCCTTTTTATGGCTGAGTAATATTCCATTTTATATATGTACCACATCTTTATCCATTCGTCTGTCTGTGGGCATTTAGGTTGCTTCCATTACCTGGCTATTGTAAATAGTGCTGCAATGAACATTGTGGTGAATGTGTCTTTGTGATTTATGGTTTTCTCTGGGTATATGCCCAGAAGTGGGATTGCTGGATCCTATGGTAATTCTCTTTTTAGTTTTTTAAAGGAACCTCCATACTGTTCTCCATAGTGACTGTATCAATTTACATTCCCACCAATAGCGGAAGAGGGTTCCTTTTGTCCACACCCTCCCCAGAATTTGTTGTTTGTACATTATCTGATGATGCCGATTCTAACAGGTGTGAGGTCTTACCTCATTGTAGTTTTGATTTGCATTTCTCTAATAATTAGTGATGTTGAGCAGCTTCTCATGTGCGTCTTGGCCATCTCTGTGACTTCTTTGAAGAAACGTCTCTTTAGATCTTCTGCCCATTTTTGTATTGGGTTGTTTGTTTTATTAATATTAAGCTGCATGAGCTGTTTATATATATTGGAGATTAAACCTTTGTCCATTGATTCGTTTGTGAACGTTTTCGCCCATTCTGAGGGTTGCCTTTTTCCATTCCCGTTTTTTTAACAAAGAAAGAAAGAAAGCAAAAGAAGCAGAACACTAATGTGCGTGAAATATGCCTCTTGAAACTGTCGTTTTGAAATATGGACGTCTTTTGAATTTTTTGGTCGATATATGACCCCAGGATTTGTTTTCAGGGCAGGTGTCATTTACAGGCCTGTAATGATTTGGAATATCCACTGACCATTAGCGCTGGGATTAAAGCTGCAGTTGTGAGAAACGGCCACAAGGTGGCAGCAGTTCTCCCTTACCAAATCTGGTTACTAGGGCAGCAGAGCCTCAATGGAAGTCGCGTTCTAGATTGGAATGTAGAACGGAATGTGCCAGGAGAAGGCCCCTCAAGTGTGTCTCACTACTTCTTGTTCTTGTTTTTAATTTAATTTTTTATTTTTTTATTACAGCATGTTTGAGTACAACGTTTAGCTTGTTGTAGGTGTGCCAGAGGTGGTTCTTTTACACATATACATATGTCTGTTCTTCCTGGGATCCTTTTCCCATGTACGTTATGACAGAATGTTGAGTAGTCTTCTCTTGGTACTCCGTAGGTCTTTGGTGATTATATACGTCTACTGTGTTTGTATATGTCTGTTAACCCCAATATCGTAATGAATTCAATCCTCACACCTTTCCTTTGGTGAACCATAAGTTTGTTTAATGAATCTGTGATTGCCCTTCTCCGTGGAAATATCTGCCCTGGTATCAATTTATAGGTAACACCTATAAGTGATATGATACGATATGTGTCTTTCACTCTCTGACTTACTCCAAGTCACGAGATTACCTCGAGACTCATCTACGGTGCTGCGAATGGCATTGTGTCCTTTTTTTCCTTGGCGAATATTTTGTCTTAGCGAGGTCCATTTTCTGCAATGTGATTCCCTGAGGGCTGAGGATTAGCTGCCCTGGGCAGCCTGACCCTGCCGGCAAGCCCTCCCCAGGTGTGCCTGGGTTGAGGTCAATATAAACAGCACTCCAGGCAGCAATAGCCCCTGCAGCTGTGCCTGACTCCATATTCTCTGCCCCGTCAGCAGTCTCGGGGCTGTGCTGGTGGGAGGGTGTGAGGGTCCACGGCTTTGTGGGTGGCCCGGTGTGAGTGGGGCTCTGCTGGACTTTCGGCAGGAGTTGCCAGGCTGCCACCTGTAAAGAAGAGGATGTGTCACCCATAACTTCCACTGGAATATCTCTCCGGGCTGAGGTGAGGAAGGAAAAAAAGGAGTGGGGGCCGGGACAGGAGGGGTATCTCAGGCAGGGCAATGGAAAGCTTCCAGAAGAGCGCCCGTGGCCAGGACCATCCTGGCTGACCTGCAGGCACCAAGTTGGCCTGCGTGCCGTCACTGGTGTGGCTCCACGGCCCTCCCTCTAGGCTTTCAAGCCCTTGTACATATTCAGGTGTTTCACCTGGGAAGGGTGGGAACAGTTCAGCAGCATCTGGCCTGGGGCTCAGCTCACGTTTACTCACAGAGGCCTGGGCACGGTCCCCCAGCTTTGCAATAAGGACGCTCCTTGCGTGGGCGGGTGGGGCTGCTGGCTGTATGGGAGATGATTCCCCACCTCTGACCAATTTCAGAATTGTTTACCACTGGAGCAAGTGCCTTGGGAGTGTTTTCCTCTGTATAACTGTTAGGTTCAATTTTTTTTTTTTCTTTTTTGGTTCAAGTTAGATTTTATTCCTCTTTTATGTATTTATAGATATAAGCATGGAAATAATTCATTGTTATATATACATCAGTGTGAATGGAAGAACTTTTTTTCTGTTTTATTTTTACATTTTATTTTTAAAAATTTTGAAATTTAATTTTGTTTATTTTTTTATACAGTAGGTTTTTATTAGTTATCTATTTTATGCATATACATGTATACAGGTCAATCCCAATCTCCCAACTCATCCCACCACCACCACCCCATGGCTTCCCCCACTTTGTGTCCATACGTCTGTTCTCTACCTCTGTGTCTCTATTTCTGCCCTGCAAACCAGTTCATCTGTACCATTTTTCTAGGTTCCACATATAGGCATTAATATACAATATTTGTTATTCTCTTTCTGACTTACTTCACTCTGTATGACAGTCTCTAGATCCATCAACTTCTCTACAAATGACCCAGTTTCATTCCTTTTTATGGCTGAGTAATATTCCATTTTATATATGTACCACATCTTTATCCATTCGTCTGTCTGTGGGCATTTAGGTTGCTTCCATTACCTGGCTATTGTAAATAGTGCTGCAATGAACATTGTGGTGAATGTGTCTTTGTGATTTATGGTTTTCTCTGGGTATATGCCCAGAAGTGGGATTGCTGGATCCTATGGTAATTCTCTTTTTAGTTTTTTAAAGGAACCTCCATACCGTTCTCCATAGTGACTGTATCAATTTACATTCCCACCAATAGCGGAAGAGGGTTCCTTTTGTCCACACCCTCCCCAGAATTTGTTGTTTGTACATTATCTGATGATGCCGATTCTAACAGGTGTGAGGTCTTACCTCATTGTAGTTTTGATTTGCATTTCTCTAATAATTAGTGATGTTGAGCAGCTTCTCATGTGCGTCTTGGCCATCTCTGTGACTTCTTTGAAGAAACGTCTCTTTAGATCTTCTGCCCATTTTTGTATTGGGTTGTTTGTTTTATTAATATTAAGCTGCATGAGCTGTTTATATATATTGGAGATTAAACCTTTGTCCATTGATTCGTTTGTGAACGTTTTCGCCCATTCTGAGGGTTGCCTTTTTCCATTCCCGTTTTTTTAACAAAGAAAGAAAGAAAGCAAAAGAAGCAGAACACTAATGTGCGTGAAATATGCCTCTTGAAACTGTCGTTTTGAAATATGGACGTCTTTTGAATTTTTTGGTCGATATATGACCCCAGGATTTGTTTTCAGGGCAGGTGTCATTTACAGGCCTGTAATGATTTGGAATATCCACTGACCATTAGCGCTGGGATTAAAGCTGCAGTTGTGAGAAATGGCCACAAGGTGGCAGCAGTTCTCCCTTACCAAATCTGGTTACTAGGGCAGCAGAGCCTCAATGGAAGTCGCGTTCTAGATTGGAATGTAGAACGGAATGTGCCAGGAGAAGGCCCCTCAAGTGTGTCTCACTACTTCTTGTTCTTGTTTTTAATTTAATTTTTTATTTTTTTATTACAGCATGTTTGAGTACAACGTTTAGCTTGTTGTAGGTGTGCCAGAGGTGGTTCTTTTACACATATACATATGTCTGTTCTTCCTGGGATCCTTTTCCCATGTACGTTATGACAGAATGTTGAGTAGTCTTCTCTTGGTACTCCGTAGGTCTTTGGTGATTATATACGTCTACTGTGTTTGTATATGTCTGTTAACCCCAATATCGTAATGAATTCAATCCTCACACCTTTCCTTTGGTGAACCATAAGTTTGTTTAATGAATCTGTGATTGCCCTTCTCCGTGGAAATATCTGCCCTGGTATCAATTTATAGGTAACACCTATAAGTGATATGATACGATATGTGTCTTTCACTCTCTGACTTACTCCAAGTCACGTGATTACCTCGAGACTCATCTACGGTGCTGCGAATGGCATTGTGTCCTTTTTTTCCTTGGCGAATATTTTGTCTTAGCGAGGTCCATTTTCTGCAATGTGATTCCCTGAGGGCTGAGGATTAGCTGCCCTGGGCAGCCTGACCCTGCCGGCAAGCCCTCCCCAGGTGTGCCTGGGTTGAGGTCAATATAAACAGCACTCCAGGCAGCAATAGCCCCTGCAGCTGTGCCTGACTCCATATTCTCTGCCCCGTCAGCAGTCTCGGGGCTGTGCTGGTGGGAGGGTGTGAGGGTCCACGGCTTTGTGGGTGGCCCGGTGTGAGTGGGGCTCTGCTGGACTTTCGGCAGGAGTTGCCAGGCTGCCACCTGTAAAGAAGAGGATGTGTCACCCATAACTTCCACTGGAATATCTCTCCGGGCTGAGGTGAGGAAGGAAAAAAAAGGAGTGGGGCCCGGGACAGGAGGGGTATCTCAGGCAGGGCAATGGAAAGCTTCCAGAAGAGCGCCCGTGGCCAGGACCATCCTGGCTGACCTGCAGGCACCAAGTTGGCCTGCGTGCCGTCGCTGGTGTGGCTCCACGGCCCTCCCTCTAGGCTTTCAAGCCCTTGTACATATTCAGGTGTTTCACCTGGGAAGGGTGGGAACAGTTCAGCAGCATCTGGCCTGGGGCTCAGCTCACGTTTACTCACAGAGGCCTGGGCACGGTCCCCCAGCTTTGCAATAAGGACGCTCCTTGCGTGGGCGGGTGGGGCTGCTGGCTGTATGGGAGATGATTCCCCACCTCTGACCAATTTCAGAATTGTTTACCACTGGAGCAAGTGCCTTGGGAGTGTTTTCCTCTGTATAACTGTTAGGTTCAATTTTTTTTTCTTTTTTGGTTCAAGTTAGATTTTATTCCTCTTTTATGTATTTATAGATATAAGCATGGAAATAATTCATTGTTATATATACATCAGTGTGAATGGAAGAACTTTTTTTCTGTTTTATTTTTACATTTTATTTTTAAAAATTTTGAAATTTAATTTTGTTTATTTTTTTATACAGTAGGTTATTATTAGTTATCTATTTTATGCATATACATGTATACAGGTCAATCCCAATCTCCCAACTCATCCCACCACCACCACCCCATGGCTTCCCCCACTTTGTGTCCATACGTCTGTTCTCTACCTCTGTGTCTCTATTTCTGCCCTGCAAACCAGTTCATCTGTACCATTTTTCTAGGTTCCACATATAGGCATTAATATACAATATTTGTTTTTCTCTTTCTGACTTACTTCACTCTGTATGACAGTCTCTAGATCCGTCAACTTCTCTACAAATGACCCAGTTTCATTCCTTTTTATGGCTGAGTAATATTCCATTTTATATATGTACCACATCTTTATCCATTCGTCTGTCTGTGGGCATTTAGGTTGCTTCCATTACCTGGCTATTGTAAATAGTGCTGCAATGAACATTGTGGTGAATGTGTCTTTGTGATTTATGGTTTTCTCTGGGTATATGCCCAGAAGTGGGATTGCTGGATCCTATGGTAATTCTCTTTTTAGTTTTTTAAAGGAACCTCCATACTGTTCTCCATAGTGACTGTATCAATTTACATTCCCACCAATAGCGGAAGAGGGTTCCTTTTGTCCACACCCTCCCCAGAATTTGTTGTTTGTACATTATCTGATGATGCCGATTCTAACAGGTGTGAGGTCTTACCTCATTGTAGTTTTGATTTGCATTTCTCTAATAATTAGTGATGTTGAGCAGCTTCTCATGTGCGTCTTGGCCATCTCTGTGACTTCTTTGAAGAAACGTCTCTTTAGATCTTCTGCCCATTTTTGTATTGGGTTGTTTGTTTTATTAATATTAAGCTGCATGAGCTGTTTATATATATTGGAGATTAAACCTTTGTCCATTGATTCGTTTGTGAACGTTTTCGCCCATTCTGAGGGTTGCCTTTTTCCATTCCCGTTTTTTTAACAAAGAAAGAAAGAAAGCAAAAGAAGCAGAACACTAATGTGCGTAAAATATGCCTCTTGAAACTGTCGTTTTGAAATATGGACGTCTTTTGAATTTTTTGGTCGATATATGACCCCAGGATTTGTTTTCAGGGCAGGTGTCATTTACAGGCCTGTAATGATTTGGAATATCCACTGACCATTAGCGCTGGGATTAAAGCTGCAGTTGTGAGAAACGGCCACAAGGTGGCAGCAGTTCTCCCTTACCAAATCTGGTTACTAGGGCAGCAGAGCCTCAATGGAAGTCACGTTCTAGATTGGAATGTAGAACGGAATGTGCCAGGAGAAGGCCCCTCAAGTGTGTCTCACTACTTCTTGTTCTTGTTTTTAATTTAATTTTTTATTTTTTTATTACAGCATGTTTGAGTACAACGTTTAGCTTGTTGTAGGTGTGCCAGAGGTGGTTCTTTTACACATATACATATGTCTGTTCTTCCTGGGATCCTTTTCCCATGTACGTTATGACAGAATGTTGAGTAGTCTTCTCTTGGTACTCCGTAGGTCTTTGGTGATTATATACGTCTACTGTGTTTGTATATGTCTGTTAACCCCAATATCGTAATGAATTCAATCCTCACACCTTTCCTTTGGTGAACCATAAGTTTGTTTAATGAATCTGTGATTGCCCTTCTCCGTGGAAATATCTGCCCTGGTATCAATTTATAGGTAACACCTATAAGTGATATGATACGATATGTGTCTTTCACTTTCTGACTTACTCCAAGTCACGTGATTACCTCGAGACTCATCTACGGTGCTGCGAATGGCATTGTGTCCTTTTTTTCCTTGGCGAATATTCTGTCTTAGCGAGGTCCATTTTCTGCAATGTGATTCCCTGAGGGCTGAGGATTAGCTGCCCTGGGCAGCCTGACCCTGCCGGCAAGCCCTCCCCAGGTGTGCCTGGGTTGAGGTCAATATAAACAGCACTCCAGGCAGCAATAGCCCCTGCAGCTGGGCCTGACTCCATATTCTCTGCCCCGTCAGCAGTCTCGGGGCTGTGCTGGTGGGAGGGTGGGAGGGTTCACGGCTTTGTGGGTGGCCCGGTGTGAGTGGGGCTCTGCTGGACTTTCGGCAGGAGTTGCCAGGCTGCCACCTGTAAAGAAGAGGATGTGTCACCCATAACTTCCACTGGAATATCTCTCCGGGCTGAGGTGTGGAAGGAAAAAAAGGAGTGGGGGCCGGGACAGGAGGGGTATCTCAGGCAGGGCAATGGAAAGCTTCCAGAAGAGCGCCCGTGGCCAGGACCATCCTGGCTGACCTGCAGGCACCAAGTTGGCCTGCGTGCCGTCGCTGGTGTGGCTCCACGGCCCTCCCTCTAGGCTTTCAAGCCCTTGTACATATTCAGGTGTTTCACCTGGGAAGGGTGGGAACAGTTCAGCAGCATCTGGCCTGGGGCTCAGCTCACGTTTACTCACAGAGGCCTGGGCACGGTCCCCCAGCTTTGCAATAAGGACGCTCCTTGCGTGGGCGGGTGGGGCTGCTGGCTGTATGGGAGATGATTCCCCACCTCTGACCAATTTCAGAATTGTTTACCACTGGAGCAAGTGCCTTGGTAGTGTTTTCCTCTGTATAACTGTTAGGTTCAGTTTTTTTTTTTCTTTTTTGGTTCAAGTTAGATTTTATTCCTCTTTTATGTATTTATAGATATAAGCATGGAAGTAATTCATTGTTATATATACATCAGTGTGAATGGAAGAACTTTTTTTCTGTTTTATTTTTACATTTTATTTTTAAAAATTTTGAAATTTAATTTTGTTTATTTTTTTATACAGTAGGTTATTATTAGTTATCTATTTTATGCATATACATGTATACAGGTCAATCCCAATCTCCCAACTCATCCCACCACCACCAACCCATGGCTTCCCCCACTTTGTGTCCATACGTCTGTTCTCTACCTCTGTGTCTCTATTTCTGCCCTGCAAACCAGTTCATCTGTACCATTTTTCTAGGTTCCACATATAGGCATTAATATACAATATTTGTTTTTCTCTTTCTGACTTACTTCACTCTGGATGACAGTCTCTAGATCCATCAACTTCTCTACAAATGACCCAGTTTCATTCCTTTTTATGGCTGAGTAATATTCCATTTTATATATGTACCACATCTTTATCCATTCGTCTGTCTGTGGGCATTTAGGTTGCTTCCATTACCTGGCTATTGTAAATAGTGCTGCAATGAACATTGTGGTGAATGTGTCTTTGTGATTTATGGTTTTCTCTGGGTATATGCCCAGAAGTGGGATTGCTGGATCCTATGGTAATTCTCTTTTTAGTTTTTTAAAGGAACCTCCATACTGTTCTCCATAGTGACTGTATCAATTTACATTCCCACCAATAGCGGAAGAGGGTTCCTTTTGTCCACACCCTCCCCAGAATTTGTTGTTTGTAGATTATCTGATGATGCCGATTCTAACAGGTGTGAGGTCTTACCTCATTGTAGTTTTGATTTGCATTTCTCTAATAATTAGTGATGTTGAGCAGCTTCTCATGTGCGTCTTGGCCATCTCTGTGACTTCTTTGAAGAAACGTCTCTTTAGATCTTCTGCCCATTTTTGTATTGGGTTGTTTGTTTTATTAATATTAAGCTGCATGAGCTGTTTATATATATTGGAGATTAAACCTTTGTCCATTGATTCGTTTGTGAACGTTTTCGCCCATTCTGAGGGTTGCCTTTTTCCATTCCCGTTTTTTTAACAAAGAAAGAAAGAAAACAAAAGAAGCAGAACACTAATGTGCGTGAAATATGCCTCTTGAAACTGTCGTTTTGAAATATGGACGTCTTTTGAATTTTTTGGTCGATATATGACCCCAGGATTTGTTTTCAGGGCAGGTGTCATTTACAGGCCTGTAATGATTTGGAATATCCACTGACCATTAGCGCTGGGATTAAAGCTGCAGTTGTGAGAAATGGCCACAAGGTGGCAGCAGTTCTCCCTTACCAAATCTGGTTACTAGGGCAGCAGAGCCTCAATGGAAGTCGCGTTCTAGATTGGAATGTAGAACGGAATGTGCCAGGAGAAGGCCCCTCAAGTGTGTCTCACTACTTCTTGTTCTTGTTTTTAATTTAATTTTTTATTTTTTTATTACAGCATGTTTGAGTACAACGTTTAGCTTGTTGTAGGTGTGCCAGAGGTGGTTCTTTTACACATATACATATGTCTGTTCTTCCTGGGATCCTTTTCCCATGTACGTTATGACAGAATGTTGAGTAGTCTTCTCTTGGTACTCCGTAGGTCTTTGGTGATTATATACGTCTACTGTGTTTGTATATGTCTGTTAACCCCAATATCGTAATGAATTCAATCCTCACACCTTTCCTTTGGTGAACCATAAGTTTGTTTAATGAATCTGTGATTGCCCTTCTCCGTGGAAATATCTGCCCTGGTATCAATTTATAGGTAAAACCTATAAGTGATATGATACGATATGTGTCTTTCACTCTCTGACTTACTCCAAGTCACGTGATTACCTCGAGACTCATCTACGGTGCTGCGAATGGCATTGTGTCCTTTTTTTCCTTGGCGAATATTTTGTCTTAGCGAGGTCCATTTTCTGCAATGTGATTCCCTGAGGGCTGAGGATTAGCTGCCCTGGGCAGCCTGACCCTGCCGGCAAGCCCTCCCCAGGTGTGCCTGGGTTGAGGTCAATATAAACAGCACTCCAGGCAGCAATAGCCCCTGCAGCTGTGCCTGACTCCATATTCTCTGCCCCGTCAGCAGTCTCGGGGCTGTGCTGGTGGGAGGGTGTGAGGGTCCACGGCTTTGTGGGTGGCCCGGTGTGAGTGGGGCTCTGCTGGACTTTCGGCAGGAGTTGCCAGGCTGCCACCTGTAAAGAAGAGGATGTGTCACCCATAACTTCCACTGGAATATCTCTCCGGGCTGAGGTGAGGAAGGAAAAAAAGGAGTGGGGGCCGGGACAGGAGGGGTATCTCAGGCAGGGCAATGGAAAGCTTCCAGAAGAGCGCCCGTGGCCAGGACCATCCTGGCTGACCTGCAGGCACCAAGTTGGCCTGCGTGCCGTCACTGGTGTGGCTCCACGGCCCTCCCTCTAGGCTTTCAAGCCCTTGTACATATTCAGGTGTTTCACCTGGGAAGGGTGGGAACAGTTCAGCAGCATCTGGCCTGGGGCTCAGCTCACGTTTACTCACAGAGGCCTGGGCACGGTCCCCCAGCTTTGCAATAAGGACGCTCCTTGCGTGGGCGGGTGGGGCTGCTGGCTGTATGGGAGATGATTCCCCACCTCTGACCAATTTCAGAATTGTTTACCACTGGAGCAAGTGCCTTGGGAGTGTTTTCCTCTGTATAACTGTTAGGTTCAGTTTTTTTTTTTTCTTTTTTGGTTCAAGTTAGATTTTATTCCTCTTTTATGTATTTATAGATATAAGCATGGAAATAATTCATTGTTATATATACATCAGTGTGAATGGAAGAACTTTTTTTCTGTTTTATTTTTACATTTTATTTTTAAAAAGTTTGAAATTTAATTTTGTTTATTTTTTTATACAGTAGGTTATTATTAGTTATCTATTTTATGCATATAGATGTATACAGGTCAATCCCAATCTCCCAACTCATCCCACCACCACCACCCCATGGCTTCCCCCACTTTGTGTCCATACGTCTGTTCTCTACCTCTGTGTCTCTATTTCTGCCCTGCAAACCAGTTCATCTGTACCATTTTTCTAGGTTCCACATATAGGCATTAATATACAATATTTGTTTTTCTCTTTCTGACTTACTTCACTCTGTATGACAGTCTCTAGATCCATCAACTTCTCCACAAATGACCCAGTTTCATTCCTTTTTATGGCTGAGTAATATTCCATTTTATATATGTACCACATCTTTATCCATTCGTCTGTCTGTGGGCATTTAGGTTGCTTCCATTACCTGGCTATTGTAAATAGTGCTGCAATGAACATTGTGGTGAATGTGTCTTTGTGATTTATGGTTTTCTCTGGGTATATGCCCAGAAGTGGGATTGCTGGATCCTATGGTAATTCTCTTTTTAGTTTTTTAAAGGAACCTCCATACTGTTCTCCATAGTGACTGTATCAATTTACATTCCCACCAATAGCGGAAGAGGGTTCCTTTTGTCCACACCCTCCCCAGAATTTGTTGTTTGTACATTATCTGATGATGCCGATTCTAACAGGTGTGAGGTCTTACCTCATTGTAGTTTTGATTTGCATTTCTCTAATAATTAGTGATGTTGAGCAGCTTCTCATGTGCGTCTTGGCCATCTCTGTGACTTCTTTGAAGAAACGTCTCTTTAGATCTTCTGCCCATTTTTGTATTGGGTTGTTTGTTTTATTAATATTAAGCTGCATGAGCTGTTTATATATATTGGAGATTAAACCTTTGTCCATTGATTCGTTTGTGAACGTTTTCGCCCATTCTGAGGGTTGCCTTTTTCCATTCCCGTTTTTTTAACAAAGAAAGAAAGAAAGCAAAAGAAGCAGAACACTAATGTGCGTGAAATATGCCTCTTGAAACTGTCGTTTTGAAATATGGACGTCTTTTGAATTTTTTGGTCGATATATGACCCCCGGATTTCTTTTCAGGGCAGGTGTCATTTACAGGCCTGTAATGATTTGGAATATCCACTGACCATTAGCGCTGGGATTAAAGCTGCAGTTGTGAGAAATGGCCACAAGGTGGCAGCAGATCTCCCTTACCAAATCTGGTTACTAGGGCAGCAGAGCCTCAATGGAAGTCGCGTTCTAGATTGGAATGTAGAACGGAATGTGCCAGGAGAAGGCCCCTCAAGTGTGTCTCACTACTTCTTGTTCTTGTTTTTAATTTAATTTTTTATTTTTTTATTACAGCATGTTTGAGTACAACGTTTAGCTTGTTGTAGGTGTGCCAGAGGTGGTTCTTTTACACATATACATATGTCTGTTCTTCCTGGGATCCTTTTCCCATGTACGTTATGACAGAATGTTGAGTAGTCTTCACTTGGTACTCCGTAGGTCTTTGGTGATTTTATACGTCTACTGTGTTTGTATATGTCTGTTAACCCCAATATCGTAATGAATTCAATCCTCACACCTTTCCTTTGGTGAACCATAAGTTTGTTTAATGAATCTGTGATTGCCCTTCTCCGTGGAAATATCTGCCCTGGTATCAATTTATAGGTAACACCTATAAGTGATATGATACGATATGTGTCTTTCACTCTCTGACTTACTCCAAGTCACGTGATTACCTCGAGACTCATCTACGGTGCTGCGAATGGCATTGTGTCCTTTTTTTCCTTGGCGAATATTCTGTCTTAGCGAGGTCCATTTTCTGCAATGTGATTCCCTGAGGGCTGAGGATTAGCTGCCCTGGGCAGCCTGACCCTGCCGGCAAGCCCTCCCCAGGTGTGCCTGGGTTGAGGTCAATATAAACAGCACTCCAGGCAGCAATAGCCCCTGCAGCTGTGCCTGACTCCATATTCTCTGCCCCGTCAGCAGTCTCGGGGCTGTGCTGGTGGGAGGGTGGGAGGGTCCACGGCTTTGTGGGTGGCCCGGTGTGAGTGGGGCTCTGCTGGACTTTCGGCAGGAGTTGCCAGGCTGCCACCTGTAAAGAAGAGGATGTGTCACCCATAACTTCCACTGGAATATCTCTCCGGGCTGAGGTGAGGAAGGAAAAAAAGGAGTGGGGGCCGGGACAGGAGGGGTATCTCAGGCAGGGCAATGGAAAGCTTCCAGAAGAGCGCCCGTGGCCAGGACCATCCTGGCTGACCTGCAGGCACCAAGTTGGCCTGCGTGCCGTCGCTGGTGTGGCTCCACGGCCCTCCCTCTAGGCTTTCAAGCCCTTGTACATATTCAGGTGTTTCACCTGGGAAGGGTGGGAACAGTTCAGCAGCATCTGGCCTGGGGCTCAGCTCACGTTTACTCACAGAGGCCTGGGCACGGTCCCCCAGCTTTGCAATAAGGACGCTCCTTGCGTGGGCGGGTGGGGCTGCTGGCTGTATGGGAGATGATTCCCCACCTCTGACCAATTTCAGAATTGTTTACCACTGGAGCAAGTGCCTTGGTAGTGTTTTCCTCTGTATAACGGTTAGGTTCAGTTTTTTTTTTCTTTTTTGTTTCAAGTTAGATTTTATTCCTCTTTTATGTATTTATAGATATAAGCATGGAAATAATTCATTGTTATATATACATCAGTGTGAATGGAAGAACTTTTTTTCTGTTTTATTTTTACATTTTATTTTTAAAAATTTTGAAATTTAATTTTGTTTATTTTTTTATACAGTAGGTTATTATTAGTTATCTATTTTATGCATATACATGTATACAGGTCAATCCCAATCTCCCAACTCATCCCACCACCACCACCCCATGGCTTCCCCCACTTTGTGTCCATACGTCTGTTCTCTACCTCTGTGTCTCTATTTCTGCCCTGCAAACCAGTTCATCTGTACCATTTTTCTAGGTTCCACATATAGGCATTAATATACAATATTTGTTTTTCTCTTTCTGACTTACTTCACTCTGTATGACAGTCTCTAGATCCATCAACTTCTCCACAAATGACCCAGTTTCATTCCTTTTTATGGCTGAGTAATATTCCATTTTATATATGTACCACATCTTTATCCATTCGTCTGTCTGTGGGCATTTAGGTTGCTTCCATTACCTGGCTATTGTAAATAGTGCTGCAATGAACATTGTGGTGAATGTGTCTTTGTGATTTATGGTTTTCTCTGGGTATATGCCCAGAAGTGGGATTGCTGGATCCTATGGTAATTCTCTTTTTAGTTTTTTAAAGGAACCTCCATACTGTTCTCCATAGTGACTGTATCAATTTACATTCCCACCAATAGCGGAAGAGGGTTCCTTTTGTCCACACCCTCCCCAGAATTTGTTGTTTGTACATTATCTGATGATGCCGATTCTAACAGGTGTGAGGTCTTACCTCATTGTAGTTTTGATTTGCATTTCTCTAATAATTAGTGATGTTGAGCAGCTTCTCATGTGCGTCTTGGCCATCTCTGTGACTTCTTTGAAGAAACGTCTCTTTAGATCTTCTGCCCATTTTTGTATTGGGTTGTTTGTTTTATTAATATTAAGCTGCATGAGCTGTTTATATATATTGGAGATTAAACCTTTGTCCATTGATTCGTTTGTGAACGTTTTCGCCCATTCTGAGGGTTGCCTTTTTCCATTCCCGTTTTTTTAAAACAGAAAGAAAGCAAAAGAAGCAGAACACTAATGTGCGTAAAATATGCCTCTTGAAACTGTCGTTTTGAAATATGGACGTCTTTTGAATTTTTTGGTCGATATATGACCGCAGGATTTCTTTTCAGGGCAGGTGTCATTTACAGGCCTGTAATGATTTGGAATATCCACTGACCATTAGCGCTGGGGTTAAAGCTGCAGTTGTGAGAAATGGCCACAAGGTGGCAGCAGTTCTCCCTTACAATATCTGGTTACTAGAGCAGCAGAGCCTCAATGGAAGTCGCGTTCTAGATTGGAATGTAGAACGGAATGTGCCAGGAGAAGGCCCCTCAAGTGTGTCTCACTACTTCTTGTTCTTGTTTTTAATTTAATTTTTTATTTTTTTATTACAGCATGTTTGAGTACAACGTTTAGCTTGTTGTAGGTGTGCCAGAGGTGGTTCTTTTACACATATACATATGTCTGTTCTTCCTGGGATCCTTTTCCCATGTACGTTATGACAGAATGTTGAGTAGTCTTCTCTTGGTACTCCGTAGGTCTTTGGTGATTTTATACGTCTACTGTGTTTGTATATGTCTGTTAACCCCAATATCGTAATGAATTCAATCCTCACACCTTTCCTTTGGTGAACCATAAGTTTGTTTAATGAATCTGTGATTGCCCTTCTCCGTGGAAATATCTGCCCTGGTATCAATTTATAGGTAACACCTATAAGTGATATGATACGATATGTGTCTTTCACTCTCTGACTTACTCCAAGTCACGTGATTACCTCGAGACTCATCTACGGTGCTGCGAATGGCATTGTGTCCTTTTTTTCCTTGGCGAATATTCTGTCTTAGCGAGGTCCATTTTCTGCAATGTGATTCCCTGAGGGCTGAGGATTAGCTGCCCTGGGCAGCCTGACCCTGCCGGCAAGCCCTCCCCAGGTGTGCCTGGGTTGAGGTCAATATAAACAGCACTCCAGGCAGCAATAGCCACTGCAGCTGTGCCTGACTCCATATTCTCTGCCCCGTCAGCAGTCTCGGGGCTGTGCTGGTGGGAGGGTGGGAGGGTCCACGGCTTTGTGGGTGGCCCGGTGTGAGTGGGGCTCTGCTGGACTTTCGGCAGGAGTTGCCAGGCTGCCACCTGTAAAGAAGAGGATGTGTCACCCATAACTTCCACTGGAATATCTCTCCGGGCTGAGGTGTGGAAGGAAAAAAAGGAGTGGGGGCCGGGACAGGAGGGGTATCTCAGGCAGGGCAATGGAAAGCTTCCAGAAGAGCGCCCGTGGCCAGGACCATTCTGGCTGACCTGCAGGCACCAAGTTGGCCTGCGTGCTGTCGCTGGTGTGGCTCCACGGCCCTTCCTCTAGGCTTTCAAGCCCTTGTACATATTCAGGTGTTTCACCTGGGAAGGGTGGGAACAGTTCAGCAGCATCTGGCCTGGGGCTCAGCTCACGTTTACTCACAGAGGCCTGGGCACGGTCCCCCAGCTTTGCAATAAGGACGCTCCTTGCGTGGGCGGGTGGGGCTGCTGGCTGTATGGGAGATGATTCCCCACCTCTGACCAATTTCAGAATTGTTTACCACTGGAGCAAGTGCCTTGGTAGTGTTTTCCTCTGTATAACGGTTAGGTTCAGTTTTTTTTTTTTCTTTTTTGGTTCAAGTTAGATTTTATTCCTCTTTTATGTATTTATAGATATAAGCATGGAAATAATTCATTGTTATATATACATCAGTGAGAATGGAAGAACTTTTTTTCTGTTTTATTTTTACATTTTATTTTTAAAAATTTTGAAATTTAATTTTGTTTATTTTTTTATACAGTAGGTTATTATTAGTTATCTATTTTATGCATATACATGTATACAGGTCAATCCCAATCTCCCAACTCATCCCACCACCACCACCCCATGGCTTCCCCCACTTTGTGTCCATACGTCTGTTCTCTACCTCTGTGTCTCTATTTCTGCCCTGCAAACCAGTTCATCTGTACCATTTTTCTAGGTTCCACATATAGGCATTAATATACAATATTTGTTTTTCTCTTTCTGACTTACTTCATTCTGCATGACAGTCTCTAGGTCCATCAACTTCTCTACAAATGACCCAGTTTCATTCCTTTTTATGGCTGAGTAATATTCCATTTTATATATGTACCACATCTTTATCCATTCGTCTGTCTGTGGGCATTTAGGTTGCTTCCATTACCTGGCTCTTGTAAATAGTGCTGCAATGAACATTGTGGTGAATGTGTCTTTGTGATTTATGGTTTTCTCTGGGTATATGCCCAGAAGTGGGATTGCTGGATCCTATGGTAATTCTCTTTTTAGTTTTTTAAAGGAACCTCCATACTGTTCTCCATAGTGACTGTATCAATTTACATTCCCACCAATAGCGGAAGAGGGTTCCTTTTGTCCACACCCTCCCCAGAATTTGTTGTTTGTACATTATCTGACGATGCCGATTCTAACAGGTGTGAGGTCTTACCTCATTGTAGTTTTGATTTGCATTTCTCTAATAATTAGTGATGTTGAGCAGCTTCTCATGTGCGTCTTTGCCATCTCTGTGACTTCTTTGAAGAAACGTCTCTTTAGATCTTCTGCCCATTTTTGTATTGGGTTGTTTGTTTTATTAATATTAAGCTGCATGAGCTGTTTATATATATTGGAGATTAAACCTTTGTCCATTGATTCGTTTGTGAACGTTTTCGCCCATTCTGAGGGTTGCCTTTTTCCATTCCCGTTTTTTTAACAAAGAAAGAAAGAAAGCAAAAGAAGCAGAACACTAATGTGCGTGAAATATGCCTCTTGAAACTGTCGTTTTGAAATATGGACGTCTTTTGAATTTTTTGGTCGATATATGACCCCAGGATTTGTTTTCAGGGCAGGTGTCATTTACAGGCCTGTAATGATTTGGAATATCCACTGACCATTAGCGCTGGGATTAAAGCTGCAGTTGTGAGAAATGGCCACAAGGTGGCAGCAGTTCTCCCTTACCAAATCTGGTTACTAGGGCAGCAGAGCCTCAATGGAAGTCGCGTTCTAGATTGGAATGTAGAACGGAATGTGCCAGGAGAAGGCCCCTCAAGTGTGTCTCACTACTTCTTGTTCTTGTTTTTAATTTAATTTTTTATTTTTTTATTACAGCATGTTTGAGTACAACGTTTAGCTTGTTGTAGGTGTGCCAGAGGTGGTTCTTTTACACATATACATATGTTTGTTCTTCCTGGGATCCTTTTCCCATGTACGTTATGACAGAATGTTGAGTAGTCTTCTCTTGGTACTCCGTAGGTCTTTGGTGATTATATACGTCTACTGTGTTTGTATATGTCTCTTAACCCCAATATCGTAATGAATTCAATCCTCACACCTTTCCTTTGGTGAACCATAAGTTTGTTTAATGAATCTGTGATTGCCCTTCTCCGTGGAAATATCTGCCCTGGTATCAATTTATAGGTAACACCTATAAGTGATATGATACGATATGTGTCTTTCACTCTCTGACTTACTCCAAGTCACGTGATTACCTCGAGACTCATCTACGGTGCTGCGAATGGCATTGTGTCCTTTTTTTCCTTGGCGAATATTCTGTCTTAGCGAGGTCCATTTTCTGCAATGTGATTCCCTGAGGGCTGAGGATTAGCTGCCCTGGGCAGCCTGACCCTGCCGGCAAGCCCTCCCCAGGTGTGCCTGGGTTGAGGTCAATATAAACAGCACTCCAGGCAGCAATAGCCCCTGCAGCTGTGCCTGACTCCATATTCTCTGCCCCGTCAGCAGTCTCGGGGCTGTGCTGGTGGGAGGGTGTGAGGGTCCACGGCTTTGTGGGTGGCCCGGTGTGAGTGGGGCTCTGCTGGACTTTCAGCAGGAGTTGCCAGGCTGCCGTCTGTAAAGAAGAGGATGTTTCACCCATAACTTCCACTGGAATATCTCTCCGGGCTGAGGTGAGGAAGGAAAAATGGAGTGGGGGCCGGGACAGGAGGGGTATCTCAGGCAGGGCAATGGAAAGCTTCCAGAAGAGCGCCCGTGGCCAGGACCATCCTGGCTGACCTGCAGGCACCAAGTTGGCCTGCGTGCCGTCGCTGGTGTGGCTCCACGGCCCTCCCTCTAGGCTTTCAAGCCCTTGTACATATTCAGGTGTTTCACCTGGGAAGGGTGGGAACAGTTCAGCAGCATCTGGCCTGGGGCTCAGCTCACGTTTACTCACAGAGGCCTGGGCACGGTCCCCCAGCTTTGCAATAAGGACGCTCCTTGCGTGGGCGGGTGGGGCTGCTGGCTGTATGGGAGATGATTCCCCACCTCTGACCAATTTCAGAATTGTTTACCACTGGAGCAAGTGCCTTGGTAGTGTTTTCCTCTGTATAACTGTTAGGTTCAATTTTTTTTTCTTTTTTGGTTCAAGTTAGATTTTATTCCTCTTTTATGTATTTATAGATATAAGCATGGAAATAATTCATTGTTATATATACATCAGTGTGAATGGAAGAACTTTTTTTCTGTTTTAGTTTTACATTTTATTTTTAAAAATTTTGAAATTTAATTTTGTTTATTTTTTTATACAGTAGGTTATTATTAGTTATCTATTTTATGCATATACATGTATACAGGTCAATCCCAATCTCCCAACTCATCCCACCACCACCACCCCATGGCTTCCCCCACTTTGTGTCCATACGTCTGTTCTCTACCTCTGTGTCTCTATTTCTGCCCTGCAAACCAGTTCATCTGTACCATTTTTCTAGGTTCCACATATAGGCATTAATATACAATATTTGTTTTTCTCTTTCTGACTTACTTCACTCTGCATGACAGTCTCTAGGTCCATCAACTTCTCTACAAATGACCCAGTTTCATTCCTTTTTATGGCTGAGTAATATTCCATTTTATATATATACCACATCTTTATCCATTCGTCTGTCTGTGGGCATTTAGGTTGCTTCCATTACCTGGCTATTGTAAATAGTGCTGCAATGAACATTGTGGTGAATGTGTCTTTGTGATTTATGGTTTTCTCTGGGTATATGCCCAGAAGTGGGATTGCTGGATCCTATGGTAATTCTCTTTTTAGTTTTTTAAAGGAACCTCCATACTGTTCTCCATAGTGACTGTATCAATTTACATTCCCACCAATAGCGGAAGAGGGTTCCTTTTGTCCACACCCTCCCCAGAATTTGTTGTTTGTACATTATCTGATGATGCCGATTCTAACAGGTGTGAGGTCTTACCTCATTGTAGTTTTGATTTGCATTTCTCTAATAATTAGTGATGTTGAGCAGCTTCTCATGTGCGTCTTGGCCATCTCTGTGACTTCTTTGAAGAAACGTCTCTTTAGATCTTCTGCCCATTTTTGTATTGGGTTGTTTGTTTTATTAATATTAAGCTGCATGAGCTGTTTATATATATTGGAGATTAAACCTTTGTCCATTGATTCGTTTGTGAACGTTTTCGCCCATTCTGAGGGTTGCCTTTTTCCATTCCCGTTTTTTTAACACAGAAAGAAAGCAAAAGAAGCAGAACACTAATGTGCGTAAAATATGCCTCTTGAAACTGTCGTTTTGAAATATGGACGTCTTTTGAATTTTTTGGTCGATATATGACCCCAGGATTTCTTTTCAGGGCAGGTGTCATTTACAGGCCTGTAATGATTTGGAATATCCACTGACCATTAGCGCTGGGGTTAAAGCTGCAGTTGTGAGAAATGGCCACAAGGTGGCAGCAGTTCTCCCTTACATTATCTGGTTACTAGAGCAGCAGAGCCTCAATGGAAGTCGCGTTCTAGATTGGAATGTAGAACGGAATGTGCCAGGAGAAGGCCCCTCAAGTGTGTCTCACTACTTCTTGTTCTTGTTTTTAATTTAATTTTTTATTTTTTTATTACAGCATGTTTGAGTACAACGTTTAGCTTGTTGTAGGTGTGCCAGAGGTGGTTCTTTTACACATATACATATGTCTGTTCTTCCTGGGATCCTTTTCCCATGTACGTTATGACAGAATGTTGAGTAGTCTTCTCTTGGTACTCCGTAGGTCTTTGGTGATTATATACGTCTACTGTGTTTGTATATGTCTGTTAACCCCAATATCGTAATGAATTCAATCCTCACACCTTTCCTTTGGTGAACCATAAGTTTGTTTAATGAATCTGTGATTGCCCTTCTCCGTGGAAATATCTGCCCTGGTATCAATTTATAGGTAACACCTATAAGTGATATGATACGATATGTGTCTTTCACTTTCTGACTTACTCCAAGTCACGTGATTACCTCGAGACTCATCTACGGTGCTGCGAATGGCATTGTGTCCTTTTTTTCCTTGGCGAATATTCTGTCTTAGCGAGGTCCATTTTATGCAATGTGATTCCCTGAGGTCTGAGGATTAGCTGCCCTGGGCAGCCTGACCCTGCCGGCAAGCCCTCCCCAGGTGTGCCTGGGTTGAGGTCAATATAAACAGCACTCCAGGCAGCAATAGCCACTGCAGCTGTGCCTGACTCCATATTCTCTGCCCCGTCAGCAGTCTCGGGGCTGTGCTGGTGGGAGGGTGGGAGGGTCCACGGCTTTGTGGGTGGCCCGGTGTGAGTGGGGCTCTGCTGGACTTTCGGCAGGAGTTGCCAGGCTGCCACCTGTAAAGAAGAGGATGTGTCACCCATAACTTCCACTGGAATATCTCTCCGGGCTGAGGTGTGGAAGGAAAAAAAGGAGTGGGGGCCGGGACAGGAGGGGTATCTCAGGCAGGGCAATGGAAAGCTTCCAGAAGAGCGCCCGTGGCCAGGACCATCCTGGCTGACCTGCAGGCACCAAGTTGGCCTGCGTGCTGTCGCTGGTGTGGCTCCACGGCCCTTCCTCTAGGCTTTCAAGCCCTTGTACATATTCAGGTGTTTCACCTGGGAAGGGTGGGAACAGTTCAGCAGCATCTGGCCTGGGGCTCAGCTCACGTTTACTCACAGAGGCCTGGGCATGGTCCCCCAGCTTTGCAATAAGGACGCTCCTTGCGTGGGCGGGTGGGGCTCCTGGCTGTATGGGAGATGATTCCCCACCTCTGACCAATTTCAGAATTGTTTACCACTGGAGCAAGTGCCTTGGTAGTGTTTTCCTCTGTATAACGGTTAGGTTCAGTTTTTTTTTTTTCTTTTTTGGTTCAAGTTAGATTTTATTCCTCTTTTATGTATTTATAGATATAAGCATGGAAATAATTCATTGTTATATATACATCAGTGTGAATGGAAGAACTTTTTTTCTGTTTTATTTTTACATTTTATTTTTAAAAATTTTGAAATTTAATTTTGTTTATTTTTTTATAGGGTAGGTTATTATTAGTTATCTATTTTATGCATATACATGTATACAGGTCAATCCCAATCTCCCAACTCATCCCACCACCACCACCCCATGGCTTCCCACACTTTGTGTCCATACGTCTGTTCTCTACCTCTGTGTCTCTATTTCTGCCCTGCAAACCAGTTCATCTGTACCATTTTTCTAGGTTCCACATATAGGCATTAATATACAATATTTGTTTTTCTCTTTCTGACTTACTTCATTCTGCATGACAGTCTCTAGGTCCATCAACTTCTCTACAAATGACCCAGTTTCATTCCTTTTTATGGCTGAGTAATATTCCATTTTATATATGTACCACATCTTTATCCATTCGTCTGTCTGTGGGCATTTAGGTTGCTTCCATTACCTGGCTATTGTAAATAGTGCTGCAATGAACATTGTGGTGAATGTGTCTTTGTGATTTATGGTTTTCTCTGGGTATATGCCCAGAAGTGGGATTGCTGGATCCTATGGTAATTCTCTTTTTAGTTTTTTAAAGGAACCTCCATACTGTTCTCCATAGTGACTGTATCAATTTACATTCCCACCAATAGCGGAAGAGGGTTCCTTTTGTCCACACCCTCCCCAGAATTTGTTGTTTGTACATTATCTGATGATGCCGATTCTAACAGGTGTGAGGTCTTACCTCATTGTAGTTTTGATTTGCATTTCTCTAATAATTAGTGATGTTGAGCAGCTTCTCATGTGCGTCTTGGCCATCTCTGTGACTTCTTTGAAGAAACGTCTCTTTAGATCTTCTGCCCATTTTTGTATTGGGTTGTTTGTTTTATTAATATTAAGCTGCATGAGCTGTTTATATATATTGGAGATTAAACCTTTGTCCATTGATTCGTTTGTGAACGTTTTCGCACATTCTGAGGGTTGCCTTTTTCCATTCCCGTTTTTTTAACAAAGAAAGAAAGAAAGCAAAAGAAGCAGAACACTAATGTGCGTGAAATATGCCTCTTGAAACTGTCGTTTTGAAATATGGACGTCTTTTGAATTTTTTGGTCGATATATGACCCCAGGATTTGTTTTCAGGGCAGGTGTCATTTACAGGCCTGTAATGATTTGGAATATCCACTGACCATTAGCGCTGGGATTAAAGCTGCAGTTGTGAGAAATTGCCACAAGGTGGCAGCAGTTCTCCCTTACCAAATCTGGTTACTAGGGCAGCAGAGCCTCAATGGAAGTCGCGTTCTAGATTGGAATGTAGAACGGAATGTGCCAGGAGAAGGCCCCTCAAGTGTGTCTCACTACTTCTTGTTCTTGTTTTTAATTTAATTTTTTATTTTTTTATTACAGCATGTTTGAGTACAACGTTTAGCTTGTTGTAGGTGTGCCAGAGGTGGTTCTTTTACACATATACATATGTTTGTTCTTCCTGGGATCCTTTTCCCATGTACGTTATGACAGAATGTTGAGTAGTCTTCTCTTGGTACTCCGTAGGTCTTTGGTGATTATATACGTCTACTGTGTTTGTATATGTCTCTTAACCCCAATATAGTAATGAATTCAATCCTCACACCTTTCCTTTGGTGAACCATAAGTTAGTTTAATGAATCTGTGATTGCCCTTCTCCGTGGAAATATCTGCCCTGGTATCAATTTATAGGTAACACCTATAAGTGATATGATACGATATGTGTCTTTCACTCTCTGACTTACTCCAAGTCACGTGATTACCTCGAGACTCATCTACGGTGCTGCGAATGGCATTGTGTCCTTTTTTTCCTTGGCGAATATTCTGTCTTAGCGAGGTCCATTTTCTGCAATGTGATTCCCTGAGGGCTGAGGATTAGCTGCCCTGGGCAGCCTGACCCTGCCGGCAAGCCCTCCCCAGGTGTGCCTGGGTTGAGGTCAATATAAACAGCACTCCAGGCAGCAATAGCCCCTGCAGCTGTGCCTGACTCCATATTCTCTGCCCCGTCAGCAGTCTCGGGGCTGTGCTGGTGGGAGGGTGTGAGGGTCCACGGCTTTGTGGGTGGCCCGGTGTGAGTGGGGCTCTGCTGGACTTTCGGCAGGAGTTGCCAGGCTGCCACCTGTAAAGAAGAGGATGTTTCACCCATAACTTCCACTGGAATATCTCTCCGGGCTGAGGTGAGGAAGGAAAAAAGGAGTGGGGGCCGGGACAGGGGGGGTATCTCAGGCAGGGCAATGGAAAGCTTCCAGAAGAGCGCCCGTGGCCAGGACCATCCTGGCTGACCTGCAGGCACCAAGTTGGCCTGCGTGCCGTCGCTGGTGTGGCTCCACGGCCCTCCCTCTAGGCTTTCAAGCCCTTGTACATATTCAGGTGTTTCACCTGGGAAGGGTGGGAACAGTTCAGCAGCATCTGGCCTGGGGCTCAGCTCACGTTTACTCACAGAGGCCTGGGCACGGTCCCCCAGCTTTGCAATAAGGACGCTCCTTGCGTGGGCGGGTGGGGCTGCTGGCTGTATTGGAGATGATTCCCCACCTCTGACCAATTTCAGAATTGTTTAGCACTGGAGCAAGTGCCTTGGTAGTGTTTTCCTCTGTATAAATGTTAGGTTCAGTTTGTTTTTTCTTTTTTGGTTCAAGTTAGATTTTATTCCTCTTTTATGTATTTATAGATATAAGCATGGAAATAATTCATTGTTATATATACATCAGTGTGAATGGAAGAACTTTTTTTCTGTTTTAGTTTTACATTTTATTTTTAAAAATTTTGAAATTTAATTTTGTTTATTTTTTTATACAGTAGGTTATTATTAGTTATCTATTTTATGCATATACATGTATACAGGTCAATCCCAATCTCCCAACTCATCCCACCACCACCACCCCATGGCTTCCCCCACTTTGTGTCCATACGTCTGTTCTCTACCTCTGTGTCTCTATTTCTGCCCTGCAAACCAGTTCATCTGTACCATTTTTCTAGGTTCCACATATAGGCATTAATATACAATATTTGTTTTTCTCTTTCTGACTTACTTCACTCTGCATGACAGTCTCTAGGTCCATCAACTTCTCTACAAATGACCCAGTTTCATTCCTTTTTATGGCTGAGTAATATTCCATTTTATATATGTACCACATCTTTATCCATTCGTCTTTCTGTGGGCATTTAGGTTGCTTCCATTACCTGGCTATTGTAAATAGTGCTGCAATGAACATTGTGGTGAATGTGTCTTTGTGATTTATGGTTTTCTCTGGGTATATGCCCAGAAGTGGGATTGCTGGATCCTATGGTAATTCTCTTTTTAGTTTTTTAAAGGAACCTCCATACTGTTCTCCATAGTGACTGTATCAATTTACATTCCCACCAATAGCGGAAGAGGGTTCCTTTTGTCCACACCCTCCCCAGAATTTGTTGTTTGTACATTATCTGATGATGCCGATTCTAACAGGTGTGAGGTCTTACCTCATTGTAATTTTGATTTGCATTTCTCTAATAATTAGTGATGTTGAGCAGCTTCTCATGTGCGTCTTGGCCATCTCTGTGACTTCTTTGAAGAAACGTCTCTTTAGATCTTCTGCCCATTTTTGTATTGGGTTGTTTGTTTTATTAATATTAAGCTGCATGAGCTGTTTATATATATTGGAGATTAAACCTTTGTCCATTGATTCGTTTGTGAACGTTTTCGCCCATTCTGAGGGTTGCCTTTTTCCATTCCCGTTTTTTTAACAAAGAAAGAAAGAAAGCAAAAGAAGCAGAACACTAATGTGCGTGAAATATGCCTCTTGAAACTGTCGTTTTGAAATATGGACGTCTTTTGAATTTTTTGGTCGATATATGACCCCAGGATTTGTTTTCAGGGCAGGTGTCATTTACAGGCCTGTAATGATTTGGAATATCCACTGACCATTAGCGCTGGGATTAAAGCTGCAGTTGTGAGAAACGGCCACAAGGTGGCAGCAGTTCTCCCTTACCAAATCTGGTTACTAGGGCAGCAGAGCCTCACTGGAAGTCGCGTTCTAGATTGGAATGTAGAACGGAATGTGGCAGGAGAAGGCCCCTCAAATGTGTCTCACTACTTCTTGTTCTTGTTTTTAATTTAATTTTTTATTTTTTTATTACAGCATGTTTGAGTACAACGTTTAGCTTGTCGTAGGTGTGCCAGAGGTGGTTCTTTTACACATATACATATGTCTGTTCTTCCTGGGATCCTTTTCCCATGTACGTTATGACAGAATGTTGAGTAGTCTTCTCTTGGTACTCCGTAGGTCTTTGGTGATTATATATGTCTACTGTGTTTGTATATGTCTGTTAACCCCAATATCGTAATGAATTCAATCCTCACACCTTTCCTTTGGTGAACCATAAGTTTGTTTAATGAGTCTGTGATTGCCCTTCTCCGTGGAAATATCTGCCCTGGTATCAATTTATAGGTAACACCTATAAGTGATATGATACGATATGTGTCTTTCACTCTCTGACTTACTCCAAGTCACGTGATTACCTCGAGACTCATCTACGGTGCTGCGAATGGCATTGTGTCCTTTTTTTCCTTGGCGAATATTCTGTCTTAGCGAGGTCCATTTTCTGCAATGTGATTCCCTGAGGGCTGAGGATTAGCTGCCCTGGGCAGCCTGACCCTTCCGGCAAGCCCTGCCCAGGTGTGCCTGGTTTGAGGTCAATATAAACAGCACTCCAGGCAGCAATAGCCCCTGCAGCTGTGCCTGACTCCATATTCTCTGCCCCGTCAGCAGTCTCGGGGCTGTGCTGGTGGGAGGGTGGGAGGGTCCACGGCTTTGTGGGTGGCCCGGTGTGAGTGGGGCTCTGCTGGACTTTCGGCAGGAGTTGCCAGGCTGCCACCTGTAAAGAAGAGGATGTGTCACCCATAACTTCCACTGGAATATCTCTCCGGGCTGAGGTGAGGAAGGAAAAAAAGGAGTGGGGGCCGGGACAGGAGGGGTATCTCAGGCAGGGCAATGGAAAGCTTCCAGAAGAGCGCCCGTGGCCAGGACCATCCTGGCTGACCTGCAGGCACCAAGTTGGCCTGCGTGCCGTCGCTGGTGTGGCTCCACGGCCCTCCCTCTAGGCTTTCAAGCCCTTGTACATATTCAGATGTTTCACCTGGGAAGGGTGGGAACAGTTCAGCAGCATCTGGCCTGGGGCTCAGCTCACGTTTACTCACAGAGGCCTGGGCACGGTCCCCCAGCTTTGCAATAAGGACGCTCCTTGCGTGGGCGGGTGGGGCTGCTGGCTGTATGGGAGATGATTCCCCACCTCTGACCAATTTCAGAATTCTTTACCACTGGAGCAAGTGCCTTGGTAGTGTTTTCCTCTGTATAACGGTTAGGTTCAATTTTTTTTTTTCTCTTTTGGTTCAAGTTAGATTTTATTCCTCTTTTATGTATTTATAGATATAAGCATGGAAATAATTCATTGTTATATATACATCAGTGTGAATGGAAGAACTTTTTTTCTGTTTTAGTTTTACATTTTATTTTTAAAAATTTTGAAATTTAATTTTGTTTATTTTTTTATACAGTAGGTTATTATTAGTTATCTATTTTATGCATATACATGTATACAGGTCAATCCCAATCTCCCAACTCATCCCACCACCACCACCCCATGGCTTCCCCCACTTTGTGTCCATACGTCTGTTCTCTACCTCTGTGTCTCTATTTCTGCCCTGCAAACCAGTTCATCTGTACCATTTTTCTAGGTTCCACATATAGGCATTAATATACAATATTTGTTTTTCTCTTTCTGACTTACTTCACTCTGCATGACAGTCTCTAGGTCCATCAACTTCTCTACAAATGACCCAGTTTCATTCCTTTTTATGGCTGAGTAATATTCCATTTTATATATGTACCACATCTTTATCCATTCGTCTGTCTGCGGCCATTTAGGTTGCTTCCATTACCTGGCTATTGTAAATAGTGCTGCAATGAACATTGTGGTGAATGTGTCTTTGTGATTTATGGTTTTCTCTGGGTATATGCCCAGAAGTGGGATTGCTGGATCCTATGGTAATTCTCTTTTTAGTTTTTTAAAGGAACCTCCATACTGTTCTCCATAGTGACTGTATCAATTTACATTTCCACCAATAGCGGAAGAGGGTTCCTTTTGTCCACACCCTCCCCAGAATTTGTTGTTTGTACATTATCTGATGATGCCGATTCTAACAGGTGTAAGGTCTTACCTCATTGTAGTTTTGATTTGCATTTCTCTAATAATTAGTGATGTTGAGCAGCTTCTCATGTGCGTCTTGGCCATCTCTGTGTCTTCTTTGAAGAAACGTCTCTTTAGATCTTCTGCCCATTTTTGTATTGGGTTGTTTGTTTTATTAATATTAAGCTGCATGAGCTGTTTATATATATTGGAGATTAAACCCTTGTCCATTGATTCGTTTGTGAACGTTTTCGCCCATTCTGAGGGTTGCCTTTTTCCATTCCCGTTTTTTTAACAAAGAAAGAAAGAAAGCAAAAGAAGCAGAACACTAATGTGCGTGAAATATGCCTCTTGAAACTGTCGTTTTGAAATATGGACGTCTTTTGAATTTTTTGGTCGATATATGACCCCAGGATTTGTTTTCAGGGCAGGTGTCATTTACAGGCCTGTAATGATTTGGAATATCCACTGACCATTAGCGCTGGGATTAAAGCTGCAGTTGTGGGAAACGGCCACAAGGTGGCAGCAGTTCTCCCTTACCAAATCTGGTTACTAGGGCAGCAGAGCCTCAATGGAAGTCGCGTTCTAGATTGGAATGTAGAACGGAATGTGCCAGGAGAAGGCCCCTCAAGTGTGTCTCACTACTTCTTGTTCTTGTTTTTAATTTAATTTTTTATTTTTTTATTACAGCATGTTTGAGTACAACGTTTAGCTTGTTGTAGGTGTGCCAGAGGTGGTTCTTTTACACATATACATATGTCTGTTCTTCCTGGGATCCTTTTCCCATGTACGTTATGACAGAATGTTGAGTAGTCTTCTCTTGGTACTCCGTAGGTCTTTGGTGATTATATACGTCTACTGTGTTTGTATATATCTGTTAACCCCAATATCGTAATGAATTCAATCCTCACACCTTTCCTTTGGTGAACCATAAGTTTGTTTAATGAATCTGTGATTGCCCTTCTCCGTGGAAATATCTGCCCTGGTATCAATTTATAGGTAACACCTATAAGTGATATGATACGATATGTGTCTTTCACTCTCTGACTTACTCCAAGTCACGTGATTACCTCGAGACTCATCTACGGTGCTGCGAATGGCATTGTGTCCTTTTTTTCCTTGGCGAATATTCTGTCTTAGCGAGGTCCATTTTCTGCAATGTGATTCCCTGAGGGCTGAGGATTAGCTGCCCTGGGCAGCCTGACCCTGCCGGCAAGCCCTCCCCAGGTGTGCCTGGGTTGAGGTCAATATAAACAGCACTCCAGGCAGCAATAGCCCCTGCAGCTGTGCCTGACTCCATATTCTCTGCCCCGTCAGCAGTCTCGGGGCTGTGCTGGTGGGAGGGTGTGAGGGTCCACGGCTTTGTGGGTGGCCCGGTGTGAGTGGGGCTCTGCTGGACTTTCGGCAGGAGTTGCCAGGCTGCCACCTGTAAAGAAGAGGATGTGTCACCCATAACTTCCACTGGAATATCTCTCCGGGCTGAGGTGAGGAAGGAAAAAAAGGAGTGGGGGCCGGGACAGGAGGGGTATCTCAGGCAGGGCAATGGAAAGCTTCCAGAAGAGCGCCCATGGCCAGGACCATCCTGGGTGACCTGCAGGCACCAAGTTGGCCTGCGTGCCGTCGCTGGTGTGGCTCCACGGCCCTCCCTCTAGGCTTTCAAGCCCTTGTACATATTCAGCTGTTTCACCTGGGAAGGGTGGGAACAGTTCAGCAGCATCTGGCCTGGGGCTCAGCTCACGTTTACTCACAGAGGCCTGGGCACGGTCCCCCAGCTTTGCAATAAGGACGCTCCTTGCGTGGGCGGGTGGGGCTGCTGGCTGTATGGGAGATGATTCCCCACCTCTGACCAATTTCAGAATTGTTTACCACTGGAGCAAGTGCCTTGGTAGTGTTTTCCTCTGTATAACGGTTAGGTTCAATTTTTTTTTTTTCTCTTTTGGTTCAACTTAGATTTTATTCCTCTTTTATGTATTTATAGATATAAGCATGGAAATAATTCATTGTTATATATACATCAGTGTGAATGAAAGAACTTTTATTCTGTTTTATTTTTACATTTTATTTTTAAAAATTTTGAAATTTAATTCTGTTTATTTTTTTATACAGTAGGTTATTATTAGTTATATATTTTATGCATATACATGTATACAGGTCAATCCCAATCTCCCAACTCATCCCACCACCACCACCCCATGGCTTCCCCCACTTTGTGTCCATACGTCTGTCCTCTACCTCTGTGTCTCTATTTCTGCCCTGCAAACCAGTTCATCTGTACCATTTTTCTAGGTTCCACATATAGGCATTAATATACAATATTTGTTTTTCTCTTTCTGACTTACTTCACTCTGTATGAGAGTCTCTAGATCCATCAACTTCTCTACAAATGACCCAGTTTCATTCCTTTTTATGGCTGAGTAATATTCCATTTTATATATGTACCACATCTTTATCCATTCGTCTGTCTGTGGGCATTTAGGTTGCTTCCATTACCTGGCTATTGTAAATAGTGCTGCAATGAACATTGTGGTGAATGTGTCTTTGTGATTTATGGTTTTCTCTGGGTATATGCAGAAGTGGGATTGCTGGATCCTATGGTAATTCTCTTTTTAGTTTTTTAAAGGAACCTCCATACTGTTCTCCATAGTGACTGTATCAATTTACATTCCCACCAATAGCGGAAGAGGGTTCCTTTTGTCCACACCCTCCCCAGAATTTGTTGTTTGTACATTATCTGATGATGCCGATTCTAACAGGTGTGAGGTCTTACCTCATTGTAGTTTTGATTTGCATTTCTCTAATAATTAGTGATGTTGAGCAGCTTCTCATGTGCGTCTTGGCCATCTCTGTGACTTCTTTGAAGAAACGTCTCTTTAGATCTTCTGCCCATTTTTGTATTGGGTTGTTTGTTTTATTAATATTAAGCTGCATGAGCTGTTTATATATATTGGAGATTAAACCTTTGTCCATTGATTCGTTTGTGAACGTTTTCGTCCATTCTGAGGGTTGCCTTTTTCCATTCCCGTTTTTTTAACAAAGAAAGAAAGAAAGCAAAAGAAGCAGAACACTAATGTGCGTGAAATATGCCTCTTGAAACTGTCGTTTTGAAATATGGACGTCTTTTGAATTTTTTGGTCGATATATGACCCCAGGATTTGTTTTCAGGGCAGGTGTCATTTACAGGCCTGTAATGATATGGAATATCCACTGACCATTAGCGCTGGGATTAAAGCTGCAGTTGTGGGAAACGGCCACAAGGTGGCAGCAGTTCTCCCTTACCAAATCTGGTTACTAGGGCAGCAGAGCCTCAATGGAAGTCGCGTTCTAGATTGGAATGTAGAACGGAATGTGCCAGGAGAAGGCCCCTCAAGTGTGTCTCACTACTTCTTGTTCTTGTTTTTAATTTAATTTTTTATTTTTTTATTACAACATGTTTGAGTACAACGTTTAGCTTGTTGTAGGTGTGCAAGAGGTGGTTCTTTTACACATATACATATGTCTGTTCTTCCTGGGATCCTTTTCCCATGTACGTTATGACAGAATGTTGAGTAGTCTTCTCTTGGTACTCCGTAGGTCTTTGGTGATTATATACGTCTACTGTGTTTGTATATATCTGTTAACCCCAATATCGTAATGAATTCAATCCTCACACCTTTCCTTTGGTGAACCATAAGTTTGTTTAATGAATCTGTGATTGCCCTTCTCCGTGGAAATATCTGCCCTGGTATCAATTTATAGGTAACACCTATAAGTGATATGATACGATATGTGTCTTTCACTCTCTGACTTACTCCAAGTCACGTGATTACCTCGAGACTCATCTACGGTGCTGCGAATGGCATTGTGTCCTTTTTTTCCTTGGCGAATATTCTGTCTTAGCGAGGTCCATTTTCTGCAATGTGATTCCCTGAGGGCTGAGGATTAGCTGCCCTGGGCAGCCTGACCCTGCCGGCAAGCCCTCCCCAGGTGTGCCTGGGTTGAGGTCAATATAAACAGCACTCCAGGCAGCAATAGCCCCTGCAGCTGTGCCTGACTATATTCTCTGCCCCGTCAGCAGTCTCGGGGCTGTGCTGGTGGGAGGGTGGGAGGGTCCACGGCTTTGTGGGTGGCCCGGTGTGAGTGGGGCTCTGCTGGACTTTCGGCAGGAGTTGCCAGGCTGCCACCTGTAAAGAAGAGGATGTGTCACCCATAACTTCCACTGGAATATCTCTCCGGGCTGAGGTGTGGAAGGAAAAAAAGGAGTGGGGGCCGGGACAGGAGGGGTATCTCAGGCAGGGCAATGGAAAGCTTCCAGAAGAGCGCCCGTGGCCAGGACCATCCTGGCTGACCTGCAGGCACCAAGTTGGCCTGCGTGCCGTCGCTGGTGTGGCTCCACGGCCCTCCCTCTAGGCTTTCAAGCCCTTGTACATATTCAGATGTTTCACCTGGGAAGGGTGGGAACAGTTCAGCAGCATCTGGCCTGGGGCTCAGCTCACGTTTACTCACAGAGCCCTGGGCACGGTCCCCCAGCTTTGCAATAAGGACGCTCCTTGCGTGGGCGGGTGGGGCTGCTGGCTGTATGGGAGATGATTCCCCACCTCTGACCAATTTCAGAATTGTTTACCACTGGAGCAAGTGCCTTGGTAGTGTTTTCCTCTGTATAACTGTTAGGTTCAGTTTTTTTTTTTCTTTTTTGGTTCAAGTTAGATTTTATTCCTCTTTTATGTATTTATAGATATAAGCATGGAAATAATTCATTGTTATATATACATCAGTGTGAATGGAAGAACTTTTTTTCTGTTTTATTTTTACATTTTATTTTTAAAAATTTTGAAATTTAATTTTGTTTATTTTTTTATACAGTAGGTTATTATTAGTTATCTATTTTATGGATATACATGTATACAGGTCAATCACAATCTCCCAACTCATCCCACCACCTCCACCCCATGGCTTCCCCCACTTTGTGTCCATACGTCTGTTCTCTACCTCTGTGTCTCTATTTCTGCCCTGCAAACCAGTTCATCTGTACCATTTTTCTAGGTTCCACATATAGGCATTAATATACAATATTTGTTTTTCTCTTTCTGACTTACCTCACTCTGTATGACAGTCTCTAGATCCATCAACTTCTCTACAAATGACCCAGTTTCATTCCTTTTTATGGCTGAGTAATATTCCATTTTATATATGTACCACATCTTTATCCATTCGTCTGTCTGTGGGCATTTAGGTTGCTTCCATTACCTGGCTATTGTAAATAGTGCTGCAATGTACATTGTGGTGAATGTGTCTTTGTGATTTATGGTTTTCTCTGGGTATATGCCCAGAAGTGGGATTGCTGGATCCTATGGTAATTCTCTTTTTAGTTTTTTAAAGGAACCTCCATACCGTTCTCCATAGTGACTGTATCAATTTACATTCCCACCAATAGCGGAAGAGGGTTCCTTTTGTCCACACCCTCCCCAGAATTTGTTGTTTGTACATTATCTGATGATGCCGATTCTAACATGTGTGAGGTCTTACCTCATTGTAGTTTTGATTTGCATTTCTCTAATAATTAGTGATGTTGAGCAGCTTCTCATGTGCGTCTTGGCCATCTCTGTGACTTCTTTGAAGAAACGTCTCTTTAGATCTTCTGCCCATTTTTGTATTGGGTTGTTTGTTTTATTAATATTAAGCTGCATGAGCTGTTTATATATATTGGAGATTAAACCTTTGTCCATTGATTCGTTTGTGAACGTTTTCGCCCATTCTGAGGGTTGCCTTTTTCCATTCCCGTTTTTTTAACAAAGAAAGAAAGAAAGCAAAAGAAGCAGAACACTAATGTGCGTGAAATATGCCTCTTGAAACTGTCGTTTTGAAATATGGACGTCTTTTGAATTTTTTGGTCGATATATGACCCCAGGATTTGTTTTCAGGGCAGGTGTCATTTACAGGCCTGTAATGATTTGGAATATCCACTGACCATTAGCGATGGGATTAAAGCTGCAGTTGTGAGAAATGGCCACAAGGTGGCAGCAGTTCTCCCTTACCAAATCTGGTTACTAGGGCAGCAGAGCCTCAATGGAAGTCGCGTTCTAGATTGGAATGTAGAACGGAATGTGCCAGGAGAAGGCCCCTCAAGTGTGTCTCACTACTTCTTGTTCTTGTTTTTAATTTAATTTTTTATTTTTTTATTACAGCATGTTTGAGTACAACGTTTAGCTTGTTGTAGGTGTGCCAGAGGTGGTTCTTTTACACATATACATATGTCTGTTCTTCCTGGGATCCTTTTCCCATGTACGTTATGACAGAATGTTGAGTAGTCTTCTCTTGGTACTCCGTAGGTCTTTGGTGATTATATACGTCTACTGTGTTTGTATATGTCTGTTAACCCCAATATCGTAATGAATTCAATCCTCACACCTTTCCTTTGGTGAACCATAAGTTTGTTTAATGAATCTGTGATTGCCCTTCTCCATGGAAATATCTGCCCTGGTATCAATTTATAGGTAACACCTATAAGTGATATGATACGATATGTGTCTTTCACTCTCTGACTTACTCCAAGTCACGTGATTACCTCGAGACTCATCTACGGTGCTGCGAATGGCATTGTGTCCTTTTTTTCCTTGGCGAATATTCTGTCTTAGCGAGGTCCATTTTCTGCAATGTGATTCCCTGAGGGCTGAGGATTAGCTGCCCTGGGCAGCCTGACCCTGCCGGCAAGCCCTCCCCAGGTGTGCCTGGGTTGAGGTCAATATAAACAGCACTCCAGGCAGCAATAGCCTCTGCAGCTGGGCCTGACTCCATATTCTCTGCCCCGTCAGCAGTCTCGGGGCTGTGCTGGTGGGAGGGTGTGAGGGTCCACGGCTTTGTGGGTGGCCCGGTGTGAGTGGGGATCTGCTGGACTTTCGGCAGGAGTTGCCAGGCTGCCACCTGTAAAGAAGAGGATGTGTCACCCATAACTTCCACTGGAATATCTCTCCGGGCTGAGGTGAGGAAGGAAAAAAAGGAGTGGGGGCCGGGACAGGAGGGGTATCTCAGGCAGGGCAATGGAAAGCTTCCAGAAGAGCGCCCGTGGCCAGGACCATCCTGGCTGACCTGCAGGCACCAAGTTGGCCTGCGTGCCGTCGCTGGTGTGGCTCCACGGCCCTCCCTCTAGGCTTTCAAGCCCTTGTACATATTCAGGTGTTTCACCTGGGAAGGGTGGGAACAGTTCAGCAGCATCTGGCCTGGGGCTCAGCTCACGTTTACTCACAGAGGCCTGGGCACGGTCCCCCAGCTTTGCAATAAGGACGCTCCTTGTGTGGGCGGGTGGGGCTGCTGGCTGTATGGGAGATGATTCCCCACCTCTGACCAATTTCAGAATTGTTTACCACTGGAGCAAGTGCCTTGGTAGTGTTTTCCTCTGTATAACTGTTAGGTTCAGTTTTTTTTTTCTTTTTTGGTTCAAGTTAGATTTTATTCCTCTTTTATGTATTTATAGATATAAGCATGGAAATAATTCATTGTTATATATACATCAGTGTGAATGGAAGAACTTTTTTTCTGTTTTATTTTTACATTTTATTTTTAAAAATTTTGAAATTTAATTTTGTTTATTTTTTTATACAGTAGGTTATTATTAGTTATCTATTTTATGGATATACATGTATACAGGTCAATCCCAATCTCCCAACTCATCCCACCACCACCACCCCATGGCTTCCCCCACTTTGTGTCCATACGTCTGTTCTCTACCTCTGTGTCTCTATTTCTGCCCTGCAAACCAGTTCATCTGTACCATTTTTCTAGGTTCCACATATAGGCATTAATATACAATATTTGTTTTTCTCTTTCTGACTTACTTCACTCTGTATGACAGTCTCTAGATCCATCAACTTCTCCACAAATGACCCAGTTTCATTCCTTTTTATGGCTGAGTAATATTCCATTTTATATATGTACCACATCTTTATCCATTCGTCTGTCTGTGGGCATTTAGGTTGCTTCCATTACCTGGCTATTGTAAATAGTGCTGCAATGAACATTGTGGTGAATGTGTCTCTGTGATTTATGGTTTTCTCTGGGTATATGCCCAGAAGTGGGATTGCTGGATCCTATGGTAATTCTCCTTTTAGTTTTTTAAAGGAACCTCCATACTGTTCTCCATAGTGACTGTATCAATTTACATTCCCACCAAAAGCGGAAGAGGGTTCCTTTTGTCCACACCCTCCCCAGAATTTGTTGTTTGTACATTATCTGATGATGCCGATTCTAACAGGTGTGAGGTGTTACCTCATTGTAGTTTTGATTTGCATTTCTCTAATAATTAGTGATGTTGAGCAGCTTCTCATGTGCGTCTTGGCCATCTCTGTGACTTCTTTGAAGAATCGTCTCTTTAGATCTTCTGCCCATTTTTGTATTGGGTTGTTTGTTTTATTAATATTAAGCTGCATGGGCTGTTTATATATATTGGAGATTAAACCTTTGTCCATTGATTCGTTTGTGAACGTTTTCGCCCATTCTGAGGGTTGCCTTTTTCCATTCCCGTTTTTTTAACAAAGAAAGAAAGAAAGCAAAAGAAGCAGAACACTAATGTGCGTGAAATATGCCTCTTGAAACTGTCGTTTTGAAATATGGACGTCTTTTGAATTTTTTGGTCGATATATGACCCCCGGATTTCTTTTCAGGGCAGGTGTCATTTACAGGCCTGTAATGATTTGGAATATCCACTGACCATTAGCGCTGGGATTAAAGCTGCAGTTGTGAGAAATGGCCACAAGGTGGCAGCAGTTCTCCCTTACCAAATCTGGTTACTAGGGCAGCAGAGCCTCAATGGAAGTCGCGTTCTAGATTGGAATGTAGAACGGAATGTGCCAGGAGAAGGCCCCTCAAGTGTGTCTCACTACTTCTTGTTCTTGTTTTTAATTTAATTTTTTATTTTTTTATTACAGCATGTTTGAGTACAACGTTTAGCTTGTTGTAGGTGTGCCAGAGGTGGTTCTTTTACACATATACATATGTCTGTTCTTCCTGGGATCCTTTTCCCATGTACGTTATGACAGAATGTTGAGTAGTCTTCTCTTGGTACTCCGTAGGTCTTTGGTGATTTTATACGTCTACTGTGTTTGTATATGTCTGTTAACCCCAATATCGTAATGAATTCAATCCTCACACCTTTCCTTTGATGAACCATAAGTTTGTTTAATGAATCTGTGATTGCTCTTCTCCGTGGAAATATCTGCCCTGGTATCAATTTATAGGTAACACCTATAAGTGATATGATACGATATGTGTCTTTCACTCTCTGACTTACTCCAAGTCACGTGATTACCTCGAGACTCATCTACGGTGCTGCGAATGGCATAGTGTCCTTTTTTTCCTTGGCGAATATTCTGTCTTAGCGAGGTCCATTTTCTGCAATGTGATTCCCTGAGGGCTGAGGATTAGCTGCCCTGGGCAGCCTGACCCTGCCGGCAAGCCCTCCCCAGGTGTGCCTGGGTTGAGGTCAATATAAACAGCACTCCAGGCAGCAATAGCCCCTGCAGCTGTGCCTGACTCCATATTCTCTGCCCCGTCAGCAGTCTCGGGGCTGTGCTGGTGGGAGGGTGTGAGGGTCCACGGCTTTGTGGGTGGCCCGGTGTGAGTGGGGCTCTGCTGGACTTTCGGCAGGAGTTGCCTGGCTGCCACCTGTAAAGAAAAGGATGTGTCACCCATAACTTCCACTGGAATATCTCTCCGGGCTGAGGTGAGGAAGGAAAAAAAGGAGTGGGGGCCGGGACAGGAGGGGTATCTCAGGCAGGGCAATGGAAAGCTTCCAGAAGAGCGCCCGTGGCCAGGACCATCCTGGCTGACCTGCAGGCACCAAGTTGGCCTGCGTGCCGTCGCTGGTGTGGCTCCACGGCCCTCCCTCTAGGCTTTCAAGCCCTTGTACATATTCAGGTGTTTCACCTGGGAAGGGTGGGAACAGTTCAGCAGCATCTGGCCTGGGGCTCAGCTCACGTTTACTCACAGAGGCCTGGGCACGGTCCCCCAGCTTTGCAATAAGGACGCTCCTTGCGTGGGCGGGTGGGGCTGCTGGCTGTATGGGAGATGATTCCCCACCTCTGACCAATTTCAGAATTGTTTACCACTGGAGCAAGTGCCTTGGTAGTGTTTTCCTCTGTATAACGGTTAGGTTCAATTTTTTTTTTCTCTTTTGGTTCAAGTTAGATTTTATTCCTCTTTTATGTATTTATAGATATAAGCATGGAAATAATTCATTGTTATATATACATCAGTGTGAATGGAAGAACTTTTTTTCTGTTTTAGTTTTACATTTTATTTTTAAAAATTTTGAAATTTAATTTTGTTTATTTTTTTATACAGTAGGTTATTATTAGTTATCTATTTTATGCATATACATGTATACAGGTCAATCCCAATCTCCCAACTCATCCCACCACCACCACCCCATGGCTTCCCCCACTTTGTGTCCATACGTCTGTTCTCTACCTCTGTGTCTCTATTTCTGCCCAGCAAACCAGTTCATCTGTACCATTTTTCTAGGTTCCACATATAGGCATTAATATACAATATTTGTTTTTCTCTTTCTGACTTACTTCACTCTGTATGACAGTCTCTAGATCCATCAACTTCTCTACAAATGACCCAGTTTCATTCCTTTTTATGGCTGAGTAATATTCCATTTTATATATGTACCACATCTTTATCCATTCGTCTGTCTGTGGGCATTTAGGTTGCTTCCATTACCTGGCTATTGTAAATAGTGCTGCAATGAACATTGTGGTGAATGTGTCTTTGTGATTTATGGTTTTCTCTGGGTATATGCCCAGAAGTGGGATTGCTGGATCCTATGGTAATTCTCTTTTTAGTTTTTTAAAGGAACCTCCATACTGTTCTCCATAGTGACTGTATCAATTTACATTCCCACCAATAGCGGAAGAGGGTTCCTTTTGTCCACACCCTCCCCAGAATTTGTTGTTTGTACATTATCTGATGATGCCGATTCTAACAGGTGTGAGGTCTTACCTCATTGTAGTTTTGATTTGCATTTCTCTAATAATTAGTGATGTTGAGCAGCTTTTCATGTGCGTCTTGGCCATCTCTGTGTCTTCTTTGAAGAAACGTCTCTTTAGATCTTCTGCCCATTTTTGTATTGGGTTGTTTGTTTTATTAATATTAAGCTGCATGAGCTGTTTATATATATTGGAGATTAAACCCTTGTCCATTGATTCGTTTGTGAACGTTTTCGCCCATTCTGAGGGTTGCCTTTTTCCATTCCCGTTTTTTTAACAAAGAAAGAAAGAAAGCAAAAGAAGCAGAACACTAATGTGCGTGAAATATGCCTCTTGAAACTGTCGTTTTGAAATATGGACGTCTTTTGAATTTTTTGGTCGATATATGACCCCAGGATTTGTTTTCAGGGCAGGTGTCATTTACAGGCCTGTAATGATTTGGAATATCCACTGACCATTAGCGCTGGGATTAAAGCTGCAGTTGTGGGAAACGGCCACAAGGTGGCAGCAGTTCTCCCTTACCAAATCTGGTTACTAGGGCAGCAGAGCCTCAATGGAAGTCGCGTTCTAGATTGGAATGTAGAACGGAATGTGCCAGGAGAAAGCCCCTCAAGTGTGTCTCAATACTTCTTGTTCTTGTTTTTAATTTAATTTTTTATTTTTTTATTACAGCATGTTTGAGTACAACGTTTAGCTTGTTGTAGGTGTGCCAGAGGTGGTTCTTTTACACATATACATATGTTTGTTCTTCCTGGGATCCTTTTCCCATGTACGTTATGACAGAATGTTGAGTAGTCTTCTCTTGGTACTCCGTAGGTCTTTGGTGATTATATACGTCTACTGTGTTTGTATATGTCTCTTAACCCCAATATCGTAATGAATTCAATCCTCACACCTTTCCTTTGGTGAACCATAAGTTTGTTTAATGAATCTGTGATTGCCCTTCTCCGTGGAAATATCTGCCCTGGTATCAATTTATAGGTAACACCTATAAGTGATATGATACGATATGTGTCTTTCACTCTCTGACTTACTCCAAGTCACGTGATTACCTCGAGACTCATCTACAGTGCTGCGAATGGCATTGTGTCCTTTTTTTCCTTGGCGAATATTCTGTCTTAGCGAGGTCCATTTTCTGCAATGTGATTCCCTGAGGGCTGAGGATTAGCTGCCCTGGGCAGCCTGACCCTGCCGGCAAGCCCTCCCCAGGTGTGCCTGGGTTGAGGTCAATATAAACAGCACTCCAGGCAGCAATAGCCCCTGCAGCTGTGCCTGACTCCATATTCTCTGCCCCGTCAGCCGTCTCGGGGCTGTGCTGGTGGGAGGGTGGGAGGGTCCACGGCTTTGTGGGTGGCCCGGTGTGAGTGGGGCTCTGCTGGACTTTCGGCAGGAGTTGCCAGGCTGCCACCTGTAAAGAAGAGGATGTTTCACCCATAACTTCCACTGGAATATCTCTCCGGGCTGAGGTGAGGAAGGAAAAAAGGAATGGGGGCCGGGACAGGAGGGGTATCTCAGGCAGGGCAATGGAAAGCTTCCAGAAGAGCGCCCGTGGCCAGGACCATCCTGGCTGACCTGCAGGCACCAAGTTGGCCTGCGTGCCGTCGCTGGTGTGGCTCCACGGCCCTCCCTCTAGGCTTTCAAGCCCTTGTACATATTCAGGTGTTTCACCTGGGAAGGGTGGGAACAGTTCAGCAGCATCTGGCCTGGGGCTCAGCTCACGTTTACTCACAGAGGCCTGTGCACGGTCCCCCAGCTTTGCAATAAGGACGCTCCTTGCGTGGGCGGGTGGGGCTGCTGGCTGTATGGGAGATGATTCCCCACCTCTGACCAATTTCAGAATTGTTTACCACTGGAGCAAGTGCCTTGGTAGTGTTTTCCTCTGTATAACTGTTAGGTTCAATTTTTTTTTTCTTTTTTGGTTCAAGTTAGATTTTATTCCTCTTTTATGTATTTATAGATATAAGCATGGAAATAATTCATTGTTATATATACATCAGTGTGAATGGAAGAACTTTTTTTCTGTTTTATTTTTACATTTTATTTTTAAAAATTTTGAAATTTAATTTTGTTTATTTTTTTATACAGTAGGTTATTATTAGTTATCTATTTTATGCATATACATGTATACAGGTCAATCCCAATCTCCCAACTCATCCCACCACCACCACCCCAAGGCTTCCCCCACTTTGTGTCCATACGTCTGTTCTCTACCTCTGTGTCTCTATTTCTGCCCTGCAAACCAGTTCATCTGTACCATTTTTCTAGGTTCCACATATAGGCATTAATATACAATATTTGTTTTTCTCTTTCTGACTTACTTCACTCTGCATGACAGTCTCTAGGTCCATCAACTTCTCTACAAATGACCCAGTTTCATTCCTTTTTATGGCTGAGTAATATTCCATTTTATATATGTACCACATCTTTATCCATTCGTCTGTCTGTGGGCATTTAGGTTGCTTCCATTACCTGGCTATTGTAAATAGTGCTGCAATGAACATTGTGGTGAATGTGTCTTTGTGATTTATGGTTTTCTCTGGGTATATGCCCAGAAGTGGGATTGCTGGATCCTATGGTAATTCTCTTTTTAGTTTTTTAAAGGAACCTCCATACTGTTCTCCATAGTGACTGTATCAATTTACATTCCCACCAATAGCGGAAGAGGGTTCCTTTTGTCCACACCCTCCCCAGAATTTGTTGTTTGTACATTATCTGATGATGCCGATTCTAACAGGTGTGAGGTCTTACCTCATTGTAGTTTTGATTTGCATTTCTCTAATAATTAGTGATGTTGAGCAGCTTCTCATGTGCGTCTTGGCCATCTCTGTGACTTCTTTGAAGAAACGTCTCTTTAGATCTTCTGCCCATTTTTGTATTGGGTTGTTTGTTTTATTAATATTAAGCTGCATGAGCTGTTTATATATATTGGAGATTAAACCTTTGTCCATTGATTCGTTTGTGAACGTTTTCGCCCATTCTGAGGGTTGCCTTTTTCCATTCCCGTTTTTTTAACACAGAAAGAAAGCAAAAGAAGCAGAACACTAATGTGCGTAAAATATGCCTCTTGAAACTGTCGTTTTGAAATATGGACGTCTTTTGAATTTTTTGGTCGATATATGACCCCAGGATTTCTTTTCAGGGCAGGTGTCATTTACAGGCCTGTAATGATTTGGAATATCCACTGACCATTAGCGCTGGGGTTAAAGCTGCAGTTGTGAGAAATGGCCACAAGGTGGCAGCAGTTCTCCCTTACAATATCTGGTTACTAGAGCAGCAGAGCCTCAATGGAAGTCGCGTTCTAGATTGGAATGTAGAACGGAATGTGCCAGGAGAAGGCCCCTCAAGTGTGTCTCACTACTTCTTGTTCTTGTTTTTAATTTAATTTTTTATTTTTTTATTACAGCATGTTTGAGTACAACGTTTAGCTTGTTGTAGGTGTGCCAGAGGTGTTTCTTTTACACATATACATATGTCTGTTCTTCCTGGGATCCTTTTCCCATGTACGTTATGACAGAATGTTGAGTAGTCTTCTCTTGGTACTCCGTAGGTCTTTGGTGATTATATACGTCTACTGTGTTTGTATATGTCTGTTAACCCCAATATCGTAATGAATTCAATCCTCACACCTTTCCTTTGGTGAACCATAAGTTTGTTTAATGAATCTGTGATTGCCCTTCTCCGTGGAAATATCTGCCCTGGTATCAATTTATAGGTAACACCTATAAGTGATATGATACGATATGTGTCTTTCACTCTCTGACTTACTCCAAGTCACGTGATTACCTCGAGACTCATCTACGGTGCTGCGAATGGCATTGTGTCCTTTTTTTCCTTGGCGAATATTCTGTCTTAGCGAGGTCCATTTTCTGCAATGTGATTCCCTGAGGGCTGAGGATTAGCTGCCCTGGGCAGCCTGACCCTGCCGGCAAGCCCTCCCCAGGTGTGCCTGGGTTGAGGTCAATATAAACAGCACTCCAGGCAGCAATAGCCCCTGCAGCTGTGCCTGACTCCATATTCTCTGCCCCGTCAGCAGTCTCGGGGCTGTGCTGGTGGGAGGGTGTGAGGGTCCACGGCTTTGTGGGTGGCCCGGTGTGAGTGGGGCTCTGCTGGACTTTCGGCAGGAGTTGCCAGGCTGCCACCTGTAAAGAAGAGGATGTTTCACCCATAACTTCCACTGGAATATCTCTCCGGGCTGAGGTGAGGAAGGAAAAAAGGAGTGGGGGCCGGGACAGGGGGGGTATCTCAGGCAGGGCAATGGAAAGCTTCCAGAAGAGCGCCCGTGGCCAGGACCATCCTGGCTGACCTGCAGGCACCAAGTTGGCCTGCGTGCCGTCGCTGGTGTGGCTCCACGGCCCTCCCTCTAGGCTTTCAAGCCCTTGTACATATTCAGGTGTTTCACCTGGGAAGGGTGGGAACAGTTCAGCAGCATCTGGCCTGGGGCTCAGCTCACGTTTACTCACAGAGGCCTGGGCACGGTCCCCCAGCTTTGCAATAAGGACGCTCCTTGCGTGGGCGGGTGGGGCTGCTGGCTGTATGGGAGATGATTCCCCACCTCTGACCAATTTCAGAATTGTTTACCACTGGAGCAAGTGCCTTGGTAGTGTTTTCCTCTGTATAACGGTTAGGTTCAATTTTTTTTTTCTCTTTTGGTTCAAGTTAGATTTTATTCCTCTTTTATGTATTTATAGATATAAGCATGGAAATAATTCATTGTTATATATACATCAGTGTGAATGGAAGAACTTTTTTTCTGTTTTAGTTTTACATTTTATTTTTAAAAATTTTGAAATTTAATTTTGTTTATTTTTTTATACAGTAGGTTATTATTAGTTATCTATTTTATGCATATACATGTATACAGGTCAATCCCAATCTCCCAACTCATCCCACCACCACCACCCCATGGCTTCCCCCACTTTGTGTCCATACGTCTGTTCTCTACCTCTGTGTCTCTATTTCTGCCCAGCAAACCAGTTCATCTGTACCATTTTTCTAGGTTCCACATATAGGCATTAATATACAATATTTGTTTTTCTCTTTCTGACTTACTTCACTCTGTATGACAGTCTCTAGATCCATCAACTTCTCTACAAATGACCCAGTTTCATTCCTTTTTATGGCTGAGTAATATTCCATTTTATATATGTACCACATCTTTATCCATTCGTCTGTCTGTGGGCATTTAGGTTGCTTCCATTACCTGGCTATTGTAAATAGTGCTGCAATGAACATTGTGGTGAATGTGTCTTTGTGATTTATGGTTTTCTCTGGGTATATGCCCAGAAGTGGGATTGCTGGATCCTATGGTAATTCTCTTTTTAGTTTTTTAAAGGAACCTCCATACTGTTCTCCATAGTGACTGTATCAATTTACATTCCCACCAATAGCGGAAGAGGGTTCCTTTTGTCCACACCCTCCCCAGAATTTGTTGTTTGTACATTATCTGATGATGCCGATTCTAACAGGTGTGAGGTCTTACCTCATTGTAGTTTTGATTTGCATTTCTCTAATAATTAGTGATGTTGAGCAGCTTCTCATGTGCGTCTTGGCCATCTCTGTGACTTCTTTGAAGAAACGTCTCTTTAGATCTTCTGCCCATTTTTGTATTGGGTTGTTTGTTTTATTAATATTAAGCTGCATGAGCTGTTTATATATATTGGAGATTAAACCTTTGTCCATTGATTCGTTTGTGAACGTTTTCGCCCATTCTGAGGGTTGCCTTTTTCCATTCCCGTTTTTTTAACAAAGAAAGAAAGAAAGCAAAAGAAGCAGAACACTAATGTGCGTGAAATATGCCTCTTGAAACTGTCGTTTTGAAATATGGACGTCTTTTGAATTTTTTGGTCGATATATGACCCCAGGATTTGTTTTCAGGGCAGGTGTCATTTACAGGCCTGTAATGATTTGGAATATCCACTGACCATTAGCGCTGGGATTAAAGCTGCAGTTGTGAGAAATGGCCACAAGGTGGCAGCAGTTCTCCCTTACAAAATCTGGTTACTAGGGCAGCAGAGCCTCAATGGAAGTCGCGTTCTAGATTGGAATGTAGAACGGAATGTGCCAGGAGAAGGCCCCTCAAGTGTGTCTCACTACTTCTTGTTCTTGTTTTTAATTTAATTTTTTATTTTTTTATTACAGCATGTTTGAGTACAACGTTTAGCTTGTTGTAGGTGTGCCAGAGGTGTTTCTTTTACACATATACATATGTCTGTTCTTCCTGGGATCCTTTTCCCATGTACGTTATGACAGAATGTTGAGTAGTCTTCTCTTGGTACTCCGTAGGTCTTTGGTGATTATATACGTCTACTGTGTTTGTATATGTCTGTTAACCCCAATATCGTAATGAATTCAATCCTCACACCTTTCCTTTGGTGAACCATAAGTTTGTTTAATGAATCTGTGATTGCCCTTCTCCGTGGAAATATCTGCCCTGGTATCAATTTATAGGTAACACCTATAAGTGATATGATACGATATGTGTCTTTCACTCTCTGACTTAGTCCAAGTCACGTGATTACCTCGAGACTCATCTACGGTGCTGCGAATGGCATTGTGTCCTTTTTTTCCTTGGCGAATATTCTGTCTTAGCGAGGTCCATTTTCTGCAATGTGATTCCCTGAGGGCTGAGGATTAGCTGCCCTGGGCAGCCTGACCCTGCCGGCAAGCCCTCCCCAGGTGTGCCTGGGTTGAGGTCAATATAAACAGCACTCCAGGCAGCAATAGCCCCTGCAGCTGTGCCTGACTCCATATTCTCTGCCCCGTCAGCAGTCTCGGGGCTGTGCTGGTGGGAGGGTGTGAGGGTCCACGGCTTTGTGGGTGGCCCGGTGTGAGTGGGGCTCTGCTGGACTTTCGGCAGGAGTTGCCTGGCTGCCACCTGTAAAGAAAAGGATGTGTCACCCATAACTTCCACTGGAATATCTCTCCGGGCTGAGGTGAGGAAGGAAAAAAAGGAGTGGGGGCCGGGACAGGAGGGGTATCTCAGGCAGGGCAATGGAAAGCTTCCAGAAGAGCGCCCGTGGCCAGGACCATCCTGGCTGACCTGCAGGCACCAAGTTGGCCTGCGTGCCGTCGCTGGTGTGGCTCCACGGCCCTCCCTCTAGGCTTTCAAGCCCTTGTACATATTCAGGTGTTTCACCTGGGAAGGGTGGGAACAGTTCAGCAGCATCTGGCCTGGGGCTCAGCTCACGTTTACTCACAGAGGCCTGGGCACGGTCCCCCAGCTTTGCAATAAGGACGCTCCTTGCGTGGGCGGGTGGGGCTGCTGGCTGTATGGGAGATGATTCCCCACCTCTGACCAATTTCAGAATTGTTTACCACTGGAGCAAGTGCCTTGGTAGTGTTTTCCTCTGTATAACGGTTAGGTTCAATTTTTTTTTTCTCTTTTGGTTCAAGTTAGATTTTATTCCTCTTTTATGTATTTATAGATATAAGCATGGAAATAATTCATTGTTATATATACATCAGTGTGAATGGAAGAACTTTTTTTCTGTTTTAGTTTTACATTTTATTTTTAAAAATTTTGAAATTTAATTTTGTTTATTTTTTTATACAGTAGGTTATTATTAGTTATCTATTTTATGCATATACATGTATACAGGTCAATCCCAATCTCCCAACTCATCCCACCACCACCACCCCATGGCTTCCCCCACTTTGTGTCCATACGTCTGTTCTCTACCTCTGTGTCTCTATTTCTGCCCAGCAAACCAGTTCATCTGTACCATTTTTCTAGGTTCCACATATAGGCATTAATATACAATATTTGTTTTTCTCTTTCTGACTTACTTCACTCTGTATGACAGTCTCTAGATCCATCAACTTCTCTACAAATGACCCAGTTTCATTCCTTTTTATGGCTGAGTAATATTCCATTTTATATATGTACCACATCTTTATCCATTCGTCTGTCTGTGGGCATTTAGGTTGCTTCCATTACCTGGCTATTGTAAATAGTGCTGCAATGAACATTGTGGTGAATGTGTCTTTGTGATTTATGGTTTTCTCTGGGTATATGCCCAGAAGTGGGATTGCTGGATCCTATGGTAATTCTCTTTTTAGTTTTTTAAAGGAACCTCCATACTGTTCTCCATAGTGACTGTATCAATTTACATTCCCACCAATAGCGGAAGAGGGTTCCTTTTGTCCACACCCTCCCCAGAATTTGTTGTTTGTACATTATCTGATGATGCCGATTCTAACAGGTGTGAGGTCTTACCTCATTGTAGTTTTGATTTGCATTTCTCTAATAATTAGTGATGTTGAGCAGCTTTTCATGTGCGTCTTGGCCATCTCTGTGTCTTCTTTGAAGAAACGTCTCTTTAGATCTTCTGCCCATTTTTGTATTGGGTTGTTTGTTTTATTAATATTAAGCTGCATGAGCTGTTTATATATATTGGAGATTAAACCCTTGTCCATTGATTCGTTTGTGAACGTTTTCGCCCATTCTGAGGGTTGCCTTTTTCCATTCCCGTTTTTTTAACAAAGAAAGAAAGAAAGCAAAAGAAGCAGAACACTAATGTGCGTGAAATATGCCTCTTGAAACTGTCGTTTTGAAATATGGACGTCTTTTGAATTTTTTGGTCGATATATGACCCCAGGATTTGTTTTCAGGGCAGGTGTCATTTACAGGCCTGTAATGATTTGGAATATCCACTGACCATTAGCGCTGGGATTAAAGCTGCAGTTGTGGGAAACGGCCACAAGGTGGCAGCAGTTCTCCCTTACCAAATCTGGTTACTAGGGCAGCAGAGCCTCAATGGAAGTCGCGTTCTAGATTGGAATGTAGAACGGAATGTGCCAGGAGAAAGCCCCTCAAGTGTGTCTCACTACTTCTTGTTCTTGTTTTTAATTTAATTTTTTATTTTTTTATTACAGCATGTTTGAGTACAACGTTTAGCTTGTTGTAGGTGTGCCAGAGGTGGTTCTTTTACACATATACATATGTTTGTTCTTCCTGGGATCCTTTTCCCATGTACGTTATGACAGAATGTTGAGTAGTCTTCTCTTGGTACTCCGTAGGTCTTTGGTGATTATATACGTCTACTGTGTTTGTATATGTCTCTTAACCCCAATATCGTAATGAATTCAATCCTCACACCTTTCCTTTGGTGAACCATAAGTTTGTTTAATGAATCTGTGATTGCCCTTCTCCGTGGAAATATCTGCCCTGGTATCAATTTATAGGTAACACCTATAAGTGATATGATACGATATGTGTCTTTCACTCTCTGACTTACTCCAAGTCACGTGATTACCTCGAGACTCATCTACAGTGCTGCGAATGGCATTGTGTCCTTTTTTTCCTTGGCGAATATTCTGTCTTAGCGAGGTCCATTTTCTGCAATGTGATTCCCTGAGGGCTGAGGATTAGCTGCCCTGGGCAGCCTGACCCTGCCGGCAAGCCCTCCCCAGGTGTGCCTGGGTTGAGGTCAATATAAACAGCACTCCAGGCAGCAATAGCCCCTGCAGCTGTGCCTGACTCTATATTCTCTGCCCCGTCAGCCGTCTCGGGGCTGTGCTGGTGGGAGGGTGGGAGGGTCCACGGCTTTGTGGGTGGCCCGGTGTGAGTGGGGCTCTGCTGGACTTTCGGCAGGAGTTGCCAGGCTGCCACCTGTAAAGAAGAGGATGTTTCACCCATAACTTCCACTGGAATATCTCTCCGGGCTGAGGTGAGGAAGGAAAAAAGGAATGGGGGCCAGGACAGGAGGGGTATCTCAGGCAGGGCAATGGAAAGCTTCCAGAAGAGCGCCCGTGGCCAGGACCATCCTGGCTGACCTGCAGGCACCAAGTTGGCCTGCGTGCCGTCGCTGGTGTGGCTCCACGGCCCTCCCTCTAGGCTTTCAAGCCCTTGTACATATTCAGGTGTTTCACCTGGGAAGGGTGGGAACAGTTCAGCAGCATCTGGCCTGGGGCTCAGCTCACGTTTACTCACAGAGGCCTGTGCACGGTCCCCCAGCTTTGCAATAAGGACGCTCCTTGCGTGGGCGGGTGGGGCTGCTGGCTGTATGGGAGATGATTCCCCACCTCTGACCAATTTCAGAATTGTTTACCACTGGAGCAAGTGCCTTGGTAGTGTTTTCCTCTGTATAACTGTTAGGTTCAATTTTTTTTTTCTTTTTTGGTTCAAGTTAGATTTTATTCCTCTTTTATGTATTTATAGATATAAGCATGGAAATAATTCATTGTTATATATACATCAGTGTGAATGGAAGAACTTTTTTTCTGTTTTATTTTTACATTTTATTTTTAAAAATTTTGAAATTTAATTTTGTTTATTTTTTTATACAGTAGGTTATTATTAGTTATCTATTTTATGCATATACATGTATACAGGTCAATCCCAATCTCCCAACTCATCCCACCACCACCACCCCAAGGCTTCCCCCACTTTGTGTCCATACGTCTGTTCTCTACCTCTGTGTCTCTATTTCTGCCCTGCAAACCAGTTCATCTGTACCATTTTTCTAGGTTCCACATATAGGCATTAATATACAATATTTGTTTTTCTCTTTCTGACTTACTTCACTCTGCATGACAGTCTCTAGGTCCATCAACTTCTCTACAAATGACCCAGTTTCATTCCTTTTTATGGCTGAGTAATATTCCATTTTATATATGTACCACATCTTTATCCATTCGTCTGTCTGTGGGCATTTAGGTTGCTTCCATTACCTGGCTATTGTAAATAGTGCTGCAATGAACATTGTGGTGAATGTGTCTTTGTGATTTATGGTTTTCTCTGGGTATATGCCCAGAAGTGGGATTGCTGGATCCTATGGTAATTCTCTTTTTAGTTTTTTAAAGGAACCTCCATACTGTTCTCCATAGTGACTGTATCAATTTACATTCCCACCAATAGCGGAAGAGGGTTCCTTTTGTCCACACCCTCCCCAGAATTTGTTGTTTGTACATTATCTGATGATGCCGATTCTAACAGGTGTGAGGTCTTACCTCATTGTAGTTTTGATTTGCAATTCTCTAATAATTAGTGATGTTGAGCAGCTTCTCATGTGCGTCTTGGCCATCTCTGTGACTTCTTTGAAGAAACGTCTCTTTAGATCTTCTGCCCATTTTTGTATTGGGTTGTTTGTTTTATTAATATTAAGCTGCATGAGCTGTTTATATATATTGGAGATTAAACCTTTGTCCATTGATTCGTTTGTGAACGTTTTCGCCCATTCTGAGGGTTGCCTTTTTCCATTCCCGTTTTTTTAACACAGAAAGAAAGCAAAAGAAGCAGAACACTAATGTGCGTAAAATATGCCTCTTGAAACTGTCGTTTTGAAATATGGACGTCTTTTGAATTTTTTGGTCGATATATGACCCCAGGATTTCTTTTCAGGGCAGGTGTCATTTACAGGCCTGTAATGATTTGGAATATCCACTGACCATTAGCGCTGGGGTTAAAGCTGCAGTTGTGAGAAATGGCCACAAGGTGGCAGCAGTTCTCCCTTACAATATCTGGTTACTAGAGCAGCAGAGCCTCAATGGAAGTCGCGTTCTAGATTGGAATGTAGAAAGGAATGTGCCAGGAGAAGGCCCCTCAAGTGTGTCTCACTACTTCTTGTTCTTGTTTTTAATTTAATTTTTTATTTTTTTATTACAGCATGTTTGAGTACAACGTTTAGCTTGTTGTAGGTGTGCCAGAGGTGTTTCTTTTACACATATACATATGTCTGTTCTTCCTGGGATCCTTTTCCCATGTACGTTATGACAGAATGTTGAGTAGTCTTCTCTTGGTACTCCGTAGGTCTTTGGTGATTATATACGTCTACTGTGTTTGTATATGTCTGTTAACCCCAATATCGTAATGAATTCAATCCTCACACCTTTCCTTTGGTGAACCATAAGTTTGTTTAATGAATCTGTGATTGCCCTTCTCCGTGGAAATATCTGCCCTGGTATCAATTTATAGGTAACACCTATAAGTGATATGATACGATATGTGTCTTTCACTCTCTGACTTACTCCAAGTCACGTGATTACCTCGAGACTCATCTACGGTGCTGCGAATGGCATTGTGTCCTTTTTTTCCTTGGCGAATATTCTGTCTTAGCGAGGTCCATTTTCTGCAATGTGATTCCCTGAGGGCTGAGGATTAGCTGCCCTGGGCAGCCTGACCCTGCCGGCAAGCCCTCCCCAGGTGTGCCTGGGTTGAGGTCAATATAAACAGCACTCCAGGCAGCAATAGCCCCTGCAGCTGTGCCTGACTCCATATTCTCTGCCCCGTCAGCAGTCTCGGGGCTGTGCTGGTGGGAGGGTGTGAGGGTCCACGGCTTTGTGGGTGGCCCGGTGTGAGTGGGGCTCTGCTGGACTTTCGGCAGGAGTTGCCTGGCTGCCACCTGTAAAGAAAAGGATGTGTCACCCATAACTTCCACTGGAATATCTCTCCGGGCTGAGGTGAGGAAGGAAAAAAAGGAGTGGGGGCCGGGACAGGAGGGGTATCTCAGGCAGGGCAATGGAAAGCTTCCAGAAGAGCGCCCGTGGCCAGGACCATCCTGGCTGACCTGCAGGCACCAAGTTGGCCTGCGTGCCGTCGCTGGTGTGGCTCCACGGCCCTCCCTCTAGGCTTTCAAGCCCTTGTACATATTCAGGTGTTTCACCTGGGAAGGGTGGGAACAGTTCAGCAGCATCTGGCCTGGGGCTCAGCTCACGTTTACTCACAGAGGCCTGGGCACGGTCCCCCAGCTTTGCAATAAGGACGCTCCTTGCGTGGGCGGGTGGGGCTGCTGGCTGTATGGGAGATGATTCCCCACCTCTGACCAATTTCAGAATTGTTTACCACTGGAGCAAGTGCCTTGGTAGTGTTTTCCTCTGTATAACGGTTAGGTTCAATTTTTTTTTTCTCTTTTGGTTCAAGTTAGATTTTATTCCTCTTTTATGTATTTATAGATATAAGCATGGAAATAATTCATTGTTATATATACATCAGTGTGAATGGAAGAACTTTTTTTCTGTTTTAGTTTTACATTTTATTTTTAAAAATTTTGAAATTTAATTTTGTTTATTTTTTTATACAGTAGGTTATTATTAGTTATCTATTTTATGCATATACATGTATACAGGTCAATCCCAATCTCCCAACTCATCCCACCACCACCACCCCATGGCTTCCCCCACTTTGTGTCCATACGTCTGTTCTCTACCTCTGTGTCTCTATTTCTGCCCAGCAAACCAGTTCATCTGTACCATTTTTCTAGGTTCCACATATAGGCATTAATATACAATATTTGTTTTTCTCTTTCTGACTTACTTCACTCTGTATGACAGTCTCTAGATCCATCAACTTCTCTACAAATGACCCAGTTTCATTCCTTTTTATGGCTGAGTAATATTCCATTTTATATATGTACCACATCTTTATCCATTCGTCTGTCTGTGGGCATTTAGGTTGCTTCCATTACCTGGCTATTGTAAATAGTGCTGCAATGAACATTGTGGTGAATGTGTCTTTGTGATTTATGGTTTTCTCTGGGTATATGCCCAGAAGTGGGATTGCTGGATCCTATGGTAATTCTCTTTTTAGTTTTTTAAAGGAACCTCCATACTGTTCTCCATAGTGACTGTATCAATTTACATTCCCACCAATAGCGGAAGAGGGTTCCTTTTGTCCACACCCTCCCCAGAATTTGTTGTTTGTACATTATCTGATGATGCCGATTCTAACAGGTGTGAGGTCTTACCTCATTGTAGTTTTGATTTGCATTTCTCTAATAATTAGTGATGTTGAGCAGCTTCTCATGTGCGTCTTGGCCATCTCTGTGACTTCTTTGAAGAAACGTCTCTTTAGATCTTCTGCCCATTTTTGTATTGGGTTGTTTGTTTTATTAATATTAAGCTGCATGAGCTGTTTATATATATTGGAGATTAAACCTTTGTCCATTGATTCGTTTGTGAACGTTTTCGCCCATTCTGAGGGTTGCCTTTTTCCATTCCCGTTTTTTTAACAAAGAAAGAAAGAAAGCAAAAGAAGCAGAACACTAATGTGCGTGAAATATGCCTCTTGAAACTGTCGTTTTGAAATATGGACGTCTTTTGAATTTTTTGGTCGATATATGACCCCAGGATTTGTTTTCAGGGCAGGTGTCATTTACAGGCCTGTAATGATTTGGAATATCCACTGACCATTAGCGCTGGGATTAAAGCTGCAGTTGTGAGAAATGGGCACAAGGTGGCAGCAGTTCTCCCTTACAAAATCTGGTTACTAGGGCAGCAGAGCCTCAATGGAAGTCGCGTTCTAGATTGGAATGTAGAACGGAATGTGCCAGGAGAAAGCCCCTCAAGTGTGTCTCACTACTTCTTGTTCTTGTTTTTAATTTAATTTTTTATTTTTTTATTACAGCATGTTTGAGTACAACGTTTAGCTTGTTGTAGGTGTGCCAAAGGTGGTTCTTTTACACATATACATATGTTTGTTCTTCCTGGGATCCTTTTCCCATGTACGTTATGACAGAATGTTGAGTAGTCTTCTCTTGGTACTCCGTAGGTCTTTGGTGATTATATACGTCTACTGTGTTTGTATATGTCTCTTAACCCCAATATCGTAATGAATTCAATCCTCACACCTTTCCTTTGGTGAACCATAAGTTTGTTTAATGAATCTGTGATTGCCCTTCTCCGTGGAAATATCTGCCCTGGTATCAATTTATAGGTAACACCTATAAGTGATATGATACGATATGTGTCTTTCACTCTCTGACTTACTCCAAGTCACGTGATTACCTCGAGACTCATCTACAGTGCTGCGAATGGCATTGTGTCCTTTTTTTCCTTGGCGAATATTCTGTCTTAGCGAGGTCCATTTTCTGCAATGTGATTCCCTGAGGGCTGAGGATTAGCTGCCCTGGGCAGCCTGACCCTGCCGGCAAGCCCTCCCCAGGTGTGCCTGGGTTGAGGTCAATATAAACAGCACTCCAGGCAGCAATAGCCCCTGCAGCTGTGCCTGACTCCATATTCTCTGCCCCGTCAGCCGTCTCGGGGCTGTGCTGGTGGGAGGGTGGGAGGGTCCACGGCTTTGTGGGTGGCCCGGTGTGAGTGGGGCTCTGCTGGACTTTCGGCAGGAGTTGCCAGGCTGCCACCTGTAAAGAAGAGGATGTTTCACCCATAACTTCCACTGGAATATCTCTCCGGGCTGAGGTGAGGAAGGAAAAAAGGAGTGGGGGCCGGGACAGGAGGGGTATCTCAGGCAGGGCAATGGACAGCTTCCAGAAGAGCGCCCGTGGCCAGGACCATCCTGGCTGACCTGCAGGCACCAAGTTGGCCTGCGTGCCGTCGCTGGTGTGGCTCCACGGCCCTCCCTCTAGGCTTTCAAGCCCTTGTACATATTCAGGTGTTTCACCTGGGAAGGGTGGGAACAGTTCAGCAGCATCTGGCCTGGGGCTCAGCTCACGTTTACTCACAGAGGCCTGTGCACGGTCCCCCAGCTTTGCAATAAGGACGCTCCTTGCGTGGGCGGGTGGGGCTGCTGGCTGTATGGGAGATGATTCCCCACCTCTGACCAATTTCAGAATTGTTTACAACTGGAGCAAGTGCCTTGGTAGTGTTTTCCTCTGTATAACTGTTAGGTTCAATTTTTTTTTTCTTTTTTGGTTCAAGTTAGATTTTATTCCTCTTTTATGTATTTATAGATATAAGCATGGAAATAATTCATTGTTATATATACATCAGTGTGAATGGAAGAACTTTTTTTCTGTTTTATTTTTACATTTTATTTTTAAAAATTTTGAAATTTAATTTTGTTTATTTTTTTATACAGTAGGTTATTATTAGTTATCTATTTTATGCATATACATGTATACAGGTCAATCCCAATCTCCCAACTCATCCCACCACCACCACCCCAAGGCTTCCCCCACTTTGTGTCCATACGTCTGTTCTCTACCTCTGTGTCTCTATTTCTGCCCTGCAAACCAGTTCATCTGTACCATTTTTCTAGGTTCCACATATAGGCATTAATATACAATATTTGTTTTTCTCTTTCTGACTTACTTCACTCTGCATGACAGTCTCTAGGTCCATCAACTTCTCTACAAATGACCCAGTTTCATTCCTTTTTATGGCTGAGTAATATTCCATTTTATATATGTACCACATCTTTATCCATTCGTCTGTCTGTGGGCATTTAGGTTGCTTCCATTACCTGGCTATTGTAAATAGTGCTGCAATGAACATTGTGGTGAATGTGTCTTTGTGATTTATGGTTTTCTCTGGGTATATGCCCAGAAGTGGGATTGCTGGATCCTATGGTAATTCTCTTTTTAGTTTTTTAAAGGAACCTCCATACTGTTCTCCATAGTGACTGTATCAATTTACATTCCCACCAATAGCGGAAGAGGGTTCCTTTTGTCCACACCCTCCCCAGAATTTGTTGTTTGTACATTATCTGATGATGCCGATTCTAACAGGTGTGAGGTCTTACCTCATTGTAGTTTTGATTTGCATTTCTCTAATAATTAGTGATGTTGAGCAGCTTCTCATGTGCGTCTTGGCCATCTCTGTGATTTCTTTGAAGAAACGTCTCTTTAGATCTTCTGCCCATTTTTGTATTGGGTTGTTTGTTTTATTAATATTAAGCTGCATGAGCTGTTTATATATATTGGAGATTAAACCTTTGTCCATTGATTCGTTTGTGAACGTTTTCGCCCATTCTGAGGGTTGCCTTTTTCCATTCCCGTTTTTTTAACACAGAAAGAAAGCAAAAGAAGCAGAACACTAATGTGCGTAAAATATGCCTCTTGAAACTGTCGTTTTGAAATATGGACGTCTTTTGAATTTTTTGGTCGATATATGACCCCAGGATTTGTTTTCAGGGCAGGTGTCATTTACAGGCCTGTAATGATTTGGAATATCCACTGACCATTAGCGCTGGGGTTAAAGCTGCAGTTGTGAGAAATGGCCACAAGGTGGCAGCAGTTCTCCCTTACAATATCTGGTTACTAGAGCAGCAGAGCCTCAATGGAAGTCGCGTTCTAGATTGGAATGTAGAACGGAATGTGCCAGGAGAAGGCCCCTCAAGTGTGTCTCACTACTTGTTGTTCTTGTTTTTAATTTAATTTTTTATTTTTTTATTACAGCATGTTTGAGTACAACGTTTAGCTTGTTGTAGGTGTGCCAGAGGTGTTTCTTTTACACATATACATATGTCTGTTCTTCCTGGGATCCTTTTCCCATGTACGTTATGACAGAATGTTGAGTAGTCTTCTCTTGGTACTCCGTAGGTCTTTGGTGATTATATACGTCTACTGTGTTTGTATATGTCTGTTAACCCCAATATCGTAATGAATTCAATCCTCACACCTTTCCTTTGGTGAACCATAAGTTTGTTTAATGAATCTGTGATTGCCCTTCTCCGTGGAAATATCTGCCCTGGTATCAATTTATAGGTAACACCTATAAGTGATATGATACGATATGTGTCTTTCACTCTCTGACTTACTCCAAGTCACGTGATTACCTCGAGACTCATCTACGGTGCTGCGAATGGCATTGTGTCCTTTTTTTCCTTGGCGAATATTCTGTCTTAGCGAGGTCCATTTTCTGCAATGTGATTCCCTGAGGGCTGAGGATTAGCTGCCCTGGGCAGCCTGACCCTGCCGGCAAGCCCTCCCCAGGTGTGCCTGGGTTGAGGTCAATATAAACAGCACTCCAGGCAGCAATAGCCCCTGCAGCTGTGCCTGACTCCATATTCTCTGCCCCGTCAGCAGTCTCGGGGCTGTGCTGGTGGGAGGGTGTGAGGGTCCACGGCTTTGTGGGTGGCCCGGTGTGAGTGGGGCTCTGCTGGACTTTCGGCAGGAGTTGCCTGGCTGCCACCTGTAAAGAAAAGGATGTGTCACCCATAACTTCCACTGGAATATCTCTCCGGGCTGAGGTGAGGAAGGAAAAAAAGGAGTGGGGGCCGGGACAGGAGGGGTATCTCAGGCAGGGCAATGGAAAGCTTCCAGAAGAGCGCCCGTGGCCAGGACCATCCTGGCTGACCTGCAGGCACCAAGTTGGCCTGCGTGCCGTCGCTGGTGTGGCTCCACGGCCCTCCCTCTAGGCTTTCAAGCCCTTGTACATATTCAGGTGTTTCACCTGGGAAGGGTGGGAACAGTTCAGCAGCATCTGGCCTGGGGCTCAGCTCACGTTTACTCACAGAGGCCTGGGCACGGTCCCACAGCTTTGCAATAAGGACGCTCCTTGCGTGGGCGGGTGGGGCTGCTGGCTGTATGGGAGATGATTCCCCACCTCTGACCAATTTCAGAATTGTTTACCACTGGAGCAAGTGCCTTGGTAGTGTTTTCCTCTGTATAACTGTTAGGTTCAGTTTTTTTTTTTTTCTTTTTTGGTTCAAGTTAGATTTTATTCCTCTTTTATGTATTTATAGATATAAGCATGGAAATAATTCATTGTTATATATACATCAGTGTGAACGGAAGAACTTTTATTCTGTTTTATTTTTACATTTTATTTTTAAAAATTTTGAAATTTAGTTTTGTTTATTTTTTTATACAGTAGGTTATTATTAGTTATCTATTTTATGCATATACATGTATACAGGTCAATCCCAATCTCCCAACTCATCCCACCACCACCACCCCATGGCTTCCCCCACTTTGTGTCCATACGTTTGTTCTCTACCTCTGTGTCTCTATTTCTGCCCTGCAAACCAGTTCATCTGTACCATTTTTCTAGGTTCCACATATAGGCATTAATATACAATATTTGTTTTTCTCTTTCTGACTTACATCACTCTGTATGACAGTCTCTAGATCCATCAACTTCTCTACAAATGACCCAGTTTCATTCCTTTTTATGGCTGAGTAATATTCCATTTTATATATGTACCACATCTTTATCCATTCGTCTGTCTGTGGGCATTTAGGTTGCTTCCATTACCTGGCTATTGTAAATAGTGCTGCAATGAACATTGTGGTGAATGTGTCTTTGTGATTTATGGTTTTCTCTGGGTATATGCCCAGAAGTGGGATTGCTGGATCCTATGGTAATTCTCTTTTTAGTTTTTTAAAGGAACCTCCATACTGTTCTCCATAGTGACTGTATCAATTTACATTCCCACCAATAGCGGAAGAGGGTTCCTTTTGTCCACACCCTCCCCAGAATTTGTTGTTTGTACATTATCTGATGATGCCGATTCTAACAGGTGTGAGGTCTTACCTCATTGTAGTTTTGATTTGCATTTCTCTAATAATTAGTGATGTTGAGCAGCTTCTCATGTGCGTCTTGGCCTTCTCTGTGACTTCTTTGAAGAAACGTCTCTTTAGATCTTCTGCCCATTTTTGTATTGGGTTGTTTGTTTTATTAATATTAAGCTGCATGAGCTGTTTATATATATTGGAGATTAAACCTTTGTCCATTGATTCGTTTGTGAACGTTTTCGCCCATTCTGAGGGTTGCCTTTTTCCATTCCCGTTTTTTTAACAAAGAAAGAAAGAAAGCAAAAGAAGCAGAACACTAATGTGCGTGAAATATGCCTCTTGAAACTGTCGTTTTGAAATATGGACGTCTTTTGAATTTTTTGGTCGATATATGACCCCAGGATTTGTTTTCAGGGCAGGTGTCATTTACAGGCCTGTAATGATTTGGAATATCCACTGACCATTAGCGCTGGGATTAAAGCTGCAGTTGTGGGAAATGGCCACAAGGTGGCAGCAGTTCTCCCTTACCAAATCTGGTTACTAGGGCAGCAGAGCCTCAATGGAAGTCGCGTTCTAGATTGGAATGTAGAACGGAATGTGCCAGGAGAAGGCCCCTCAAGTGTGTCTCACTACTTCTTGTTCTTGTTTTTAATTTAATTTTTTATTTTTTTATTACAGCATGTTTGAGTACAACGTTTAGCTTGTTGTAGGTGTGCCAGAGGTGGTTCTTTTACACATATACATATGTCTGTTCTTCCTGGGATCCTTTTCCCATGTACGTTATGACAGAATGTTGAGTAGTCTTCTCTTGGTACTCCGTAGGTCTTTGGTGATTATATACGTCTACTGTGTTTGTATATGTCTGTTAACCCCAATATCGTAATGAATTCAATCCTCACACCTTTCCTTTGGTGAACCATAAGTTTGTTTAATGAATCTGTGATTGCCCTTCTCCGTGGAAATATCTGCCCTGGTATCAATTTATAGGTAACACCTATAAGTGATATGATACGATATGTGTCTTTCACTTTCTGACTTACTCCAAGTTACGTGATTACCTCGAGACTCATCTACGGTGCTGCGAATGGCATTGTGTCCTTTTTTTCCTTGGCGAATATTCTGTCTTAGCGAGGTCCATTTTCTGCAATGTGATTCCCTGAGGGCTGAGGATTAGCTGCCCTGGGCAGCCTGACCCTGCCGGCAAGCCCTCCCCAGGTGTGCCTGGGTTGAGGTCAATATAAACAGCACTCCAGGCAGCAATAGCCCCTGCAGCTGTGCCTGACTCCATATTCTCTGCCCCGTCAGCAGTCTCGGGGCTGTGCTGGTGTGAGGGTGTGAGGGTCCACGGCTTTGTGGGTGGCCCGGTGTGAGTGGGGCTCTGCTGGACTTTCGGCAGGAGTTGCCAGGCTGCCACCTGTAAAGAAGAGGATGTGTCACCATAACTTCCACTGGAATATCTCTCCGGGCTGAGGTGAGGAAGGAAAAAAAGGAGTGGGGGCCGGGACAGGAGGGGTATCTCAGGCAGGGCAATGGAAAGCTTCCAGAAGAGCGCCCGTGGCCAGGACCATTCTGGCTGACCTGCAGGCACCAAGTTGGCCTGCGTGCCGTCGCTGGTGTGGCTCCACGGCCCTCCCTCTAGGCTTTCAAGCCCTTGTACATATTCAGGTGTTTCACGTGGGAAGGGTGGGAACAGTTCAGCAGCATCTGGCCTGGGGCTCAGCTCACGTTTACTCACAGAGGCCTGGGCACGGTCCCCAGCTTTGCAATAAGGACGCTCCTTGCGTGGGCGGGTGGGGCTGCTGGCTGTATGGGAGATGATTCCCCACCTCTGACCAATTTCAGAATTGTTTACCACTGGAGCAAGTGCCTTGGTAGTGTTTTCCTCTGTATAACTGTTAGGTTCAGTTTTTTTTTTTTTCTTTTTTGGTTCAAGTTAGATTTTATTCCTCTTTTATGTATTTATAGATATAAGCATGGAAATAATTCATTGTTATATATACATCAGTGTGAATGGAAGAACTTCTTTTCTGTTTTATTTTTACATTTTATTTTTAAAAATTTTGAAATATAATTTTATTTATTTTTTTATACAGTAGGTTATTATTAGTTATCTATTTTATGCATAAACAGGCCAATCCCAATCTCCCAACTCATCCCACCACCACCACCCCATGGCTTCCCCCACTTTGTGTCCATACGTTTGTTCTCTACCTCTGTGTCTCTATTTCTGCCCTGCAAACCAGTTCATCTGTACCATTTTTCTAGGTTCCACATATAGGCATTAATATACAATATTTGTTTATCTCTTTCTGACATACTTCACTCTGTATGACAGTCTCTAGATCCATCAACTTCTCTACAAATGACCCAGTTTCATTCCTTTTTATGGCTGAGTAATATTCCATTTTATATATGTACCACATCTTTATCCATACGTCTGTCTGTGGCCATTTATGTTGCTTCCATTACCTGGCTATTGTAAATAGTGCTGCAATGAACATTGTGGTGAATGTGTCTTTGTGATTTATGGTTTTCTCTGGGTATATGCCCAGAAGTGGGATTGCTGGATCCTATGGTAATTCTCTTTTTAGTTTTTTAAAGGAACCTCCATACTGTTCTCCATAGTGACTGTATCAATTTACATTCCCACCAATAGCGGAAGAGGGTTCCTTTTGTCCACACCCTCCCCAGAATTTGTTGTTTGTACATTATCTGATGATGCCGATTCTAACAGGTGTGAGGTGTTACCTCATTGTAGTTTTGATTTGCATTTCTCTAATAATTAGTGATGTTGAGCAGCTTCTCATGTGCGTCTTGGCCATCTCTGTGACTTCTTTGAAGAAACGTCTCTTTAGATCTTCTGCCCATTTTTGTATTGGGTTGTTTGTTTTATTAATATTAAGCTGCATGAGCTGTTTATATATATTGGAGATTAAACCTTTGTCCATTGATTCGTTTGTGAACGTTTTCGCCCATTCTGAGGGTTGCCTTTTTCCATTCCCGTTTTTTTAACAAAGAAAGAAAGAAAGCAAAAGAAGCAGAACACTAATGTGCGTGAAATATGCCTCTTGAAACTGTCGTTTTGAAATATGGACGTCTTTTGAATTTTTTGGTCGATATATGACCCCAGGATTTGTTTTCAGGGCAGGTGTCATTTACAGGCCTGTAATGATTTGGAATATCCACTGACCATTAGCGCTGGGATTAAAGCTGCAGTTGTGGGAAACGGCCACAAGGTGGCAGCAGTTCTCCCTTACCAAATCTGGTTACTAGGGCAGCAGAGCCTCAATGGAAGTCGCGTTCTAGATTGGAATGTAGAACGGAATGTGCCAGGAGAAGGCCCCTCAAGTGTGTCTCACTACTTCTTGTTCTTGTTTTTAATTTAATTTTTTATTTTTTTATTACAGCATGTTTGAGTACAACGTTTAGCTTGTTGTAGGTGTGCAAGAGGTGGTTCTTTTACACATATACATATGTCTGTTCTTCCTGGGATCCTTTTCCCATGTACGTATGATAGAATGTTGAGTAGTCTTCTCTTGGTACTCCGTAGGTCTTTGGTGATTATATACGTCTACTGTGTTTGTATATGTCTGTTAACCCCAATATCGTAATGAATTCAATCCTCACACCTTTCCTTTGGTGAACCATAAGTTTGTTTAATGAATCTGTGATTGCACTTCTCCGTGGAAATATCTGCCCTGGTATCAATTTATAGGTAACACCTATAAGTGATATGATACGATATGTGTCTTTCACTTTCTGACTTACTCCAAGTCACGTGATTACCTCGAGACTCATCTACGGTGCTGCGAATGGCATTGTGTCCTTTTTTTCCTTGGCGAATATTCTGTCTTAGCGAGGTCCATTTTCTGCAATGTGATTCCCTGAGGGCTGAGGATTAGCTGCCCTGGGCAGCCTGACCCTGCCGGCAAGCCCTCCCCAGGTGTGCCTGGGTTGAGGTCAATATAAACAGCACTCCAGGCAGCAATAGCACCTGCAGCTGTGCCTGACTCCATATTCTCTGCCCCGTCAGCAGTCTCGGGGCTGTGCTGGTGGGAGGGTGTGAGGATCCACGGCTTTGTGGGTGGCCCGGTGTGAGTGGGGCTCTGCTGGATTTTCGGCAGGAGTTGCCAGGCTGCCACCTGTAAAGAAGAGGATGTGTCACCCATAACTTCCACTGGAATATCTCTCCGGGCTGAGGTGAGGAAGGAAAAAAAGGAGTGGGGGCCGGGACAGGAGGGGTATCTCAGGCAGGGCAATGGAAAGCTTCCAGAAGAGCCTCCGTGGCCAGGACCATCCTGGCTGACCTGCAGGCACCAAGTTGGCCTGCGTGCTGTCGCTGTTGTGCCTCCACGGCCCTTCCTCTAGGCTTTCAAGCCCTTGTACATATTCAGGTGTTTCACCTGGGAAGGGTGGGAACAGTTCAGCAGCATCTGGCCTGGGGCTCAGCTCACGTTTACTCACAGAGGCCTCGGCATGGTCCCCCAGCTTTGCAATAAGGACGCACCTTGTGTGGGCGGGCGGGGCTGCTGGCTGTATGGGAGATGATTCCCCACCTCTGACCAATTTCAGAATTGTTTACCACTGGAGCAAGTGCCTTGGTAGTGTTTTCCTCTGTATAACTGTTAGATTCAGTGTTTTTTCTTTTTTGGTTCAAGTTAGATTTTATTCCTCTTTTATGTATTTATGGATATAAGCATGGAAATAATTCATTCTTATAAATACATCAGTGTGAATGGAAGAACATTTTTTTCTGTTTTATTTTTACATTTTATTTTTAAAATTTTTGAAATTTAATTTTATTTATTTTTTTATACAGTAGGTTATTATTAGTTATCTATTTTATGCATAAACATGTATACAGGTCAATCCCAATCTTCCAACTCATCTCACCACCACCACCCCATGGCTTCCCCCACTTTGTGTCCATACGTTTGTTCTCTACCTCTGTGCCTCTATTTCTGCCCTGCAAACCAGTTCATCTGTACCATTTTTTTGGTTCCACATATAGGCCTTAATATACAATATTTGTTTTTCTCTTTCTGACTTACTTCACTCTGCATGACAGTCTCTAGATCCATCAACTTCTCTACAAATGACCCAGTTTCATTCCTTTCTATGGCTGAGTAATATTCCATTTTATATATGTACCACATCTTTATCCATTCGTCTGTGTGTGGCCACTTATGTTGTTTCCATTACCTGGCTATTGTAAATAGTGCTGCAATGAACATTGTGGTGAATGTGTCTTTGTGATTTATGGTTTTCTCTGGGTATATGCCCAGTAGTGGGATTGCTGGATCCTATGGTAATTCTCTTTTTAGTTTTTTAAAGGAACCTCCATACTGTTCTCCATAGTGACTGTATCAATTTACATTTCCACCAATAGCGGAAGAGGGTTCCTTTTGTCCACACCCTCCCCAGAATTTGTTGTTTGTAGATTATCTGATGATGCCGATTCTAACAGGTGTGAGGTCTTACCTCATTGTAGTTTTGATTTGCATTTCTCTAATAATTAGTGATGTTGAGCAGCTTTTCATGTGCGTCTTGGCCATCTCTGTGTCTTCTTTGAAGAAACGTCTCTTTAGATCTTCTGCCCATTTTTGTATTGGGTTGTTTGTTTTATTAATATTAAGCTGCATGAGCTGTTTATATATATTGGAGATTAAACCTTTGTCCATTGATTCGTTTGTGAACGTTTTCGCCCATTCTGAGGGTTGCCTTTTTCCATTCCCGTTTTTTTAACAAAGAAAGAAAGAAAGCAAAAGAAGCAGAACACTAATGTGCGTGAAATATGCCTCTTGAAACTGTCGTTTTGAAATATGGACGTCTTTTGAATTTTTTGGTCGATATATGACCCCAGGATTTGTTTTCAGGGCAGGTTTCATTTACAGGCCTGTAATGATTTGGAATATCCACTGACCATTAGCGCTGGGATTAAAGCTGCTGTTGTGTGAAACAGCCACAAGGTGGCAGCAGTTCTCCCTTACCAAATCTGGTTACTAGGGCAGCAGAGCCTCAATGGAAGTCGCGTTCTAGATTGGAATGTAGAACGGAATGTGCAAGGAGAAAGCCCCTCAAGTTTGTCTCACTACTTCTTGTTCGTGTTTTTAATTTAATTTTTTATTTTTTATTACAGCAAGTTTGAGTACAACGTTTAGCTTGTTGTAGGTGTGCAAGAGGTGGTTCTTTTACACATATACATATGTCTGTTCTTCCTGGAATCCTTTTCCCATGTACGTTATGACAGAATGTTGAGTAGTCTTCTCTTGGTACTCCGTAGGTCTTTGGTGATTATATACGTCTACTGTGTTTGTATATGTCTGTTAACCCCAATATCGTAATGAATTCAATCCTCACACCTTTCCTTTGGTGAACCATAAGTTTGTTTAATGAATCTGTGATTGCCCTTCTCTGTGGAAATATCTGCCCTGGTATCAATTTATAGGTAACACCTATAAGTGATATGACATGATATGTGTCTTTCACTTTCTGACTTACTCCAAGTCACGTGATTACCTATAGACTCATCTACGGTGCTGCAAATTGCATTGTGTCCTTTTTTTCCTTGGCGAATATTCTCTCTTAGCGAGGTCCATTTTCTGCAATGTGATTCCCTGAGGGCTGAGGATTAGCTGCCCTGTGCAGCCTGACACTGCCGGCAAGCCCTCCCCAGGCGTGCCTGGGTTGAGGTCAATATAAACAGCACTCCAGGCAGCAATAGCCCCTGCAGCTGTGCCTGAATCCATATTCTCTGCACCATCAGCAGTCTCGGGGCTGTGCTGGTGGGAGGGTGTGAGGGTCCACGGCTTTGTGGGTGGCCCGGTGTGAGTGGGGCTCTGCTGGATTTTCGGCAGGAGTTGCCAGGCTGCCACCTGTAAAGAAGAGGATGTGTCACCCATAACTTCCACTGGAATATCTCTCCGGGCTGAGGTGAGGAAGGAAAAAAAGGAGTGGGGGCCGGGACAGGAGGGGTATCTCAGGCAGGGCAATGGAAAGCTTCCAGAAGAGCGCCCGTGGCCAGGACCATCCTGGCTGACCTGCAGGCACCAAGTTGGGCTGCGTGCTGTCGCTGGTGTGGCTCCACGGCCCTTCCTCTAGGCTTTCAAGCCCTTGTACATATTCAGGTGTTTCACCTGGGAAGGGTGGGAACAGTTCAGCAGCATCTGGCCTGGGGCTCAGCTCACGTTTACTCACAGAGGCCTCGGCACGGTCCCCCAGCTTTGCAATAAGGACGCTCCTTGCGTGGGGGGGCGGGGCTGCTGGCTGTATGGGAGATGATTCCCCACCTCTGACCAATTTCAGAATTGTTTACCACTGAAACAAGTGCCTTGGTAGTGTTTTCCTCTGTATAACTGTTAGGTTCAGTTTTTTTTTTTTTGGTTCAAGTTAGATTTTATTCCTTTTTTATGTATGTATGGATATAAGCATGGAAATAATTCATTCTTATAAATATATCAGTGTGAATGGAAGAACTTTTTTTCCTGTATTATTTTTACATTTTAATTTTAAAAAATTTGAAATTTAATTTTATTTATTTTTTTACAGTAGGTTATTATTACTTATCTATTTTATGCATAAACATGTATACAGGCCAATCCCAATCTCCCAACTCATCCCACCACCACCACCCCATGGCTTCCCCCACTTTGTGTCCATACGTTTGTTCTCTACCTCTGTGTCTCTATTTCTGCCCTGCAAACCAGTTCATCTGTACCATTTTTCTAGGTTCCACATATAGGCATTAATATACAATATTTGTTTTTCTCTTTCAGACTTACTTCACTCTGCATGACAGTCTCTAGATCCATCAACTTCCCTACAAATGACCGTTTCATTCCTTTTTATGGCTGAGTAATATTCCATTTTATATATGTACCACATCTTTATCCATTCGTCTGTCTGTGGGCATTTAGGTTGCTTCCATTACCTGGCTATTGTAAATAGTGCTGCAATGAACATTGTGGTGAATGTGTCTTTGTGATTTATGGTTTTCTCTGGGTATATGCCCAGAAGTGGGATTGCTGGATCCTATGGTAATTCTCTTTTTAGTTTTTTAAAGGAACCTCCATACTGTTCTCCATAGTGACTGTATCAATTTACATTTCCACCAATAGCGGAAGAGGGTTCCTTTTGTCCACACCCTCCCCAGAATTTGTTGTTTGTACATTATCTGATGATGCCGATTCTAACAGGTGTGAGGTCTTACCTCATTGTAGTTTTGATTTGCATTTCTCTAATAATTAGTGATGTTGAGCAGCTTTTCATGTGCGTCTTGGCCATCTCTGTGTCTTCTTTGAAGAAACGTCTCTTTAGATCATCTGCCCATTTTTGTATTGGGTTGTTTGTTTTATTAATATTAAGCTGCATGAGCTGTTTATATATATTGGAGATTAAACCTTTGTCCATTGATTCGTTTGTGAACGTTTTCGCCCATTCTGAGGGTTGCCTTTTTCCATTCCCGTTTTTTTAACAAAGAAAGAAAGAAAGCAAAAGAAGCAGAACACTAATGTGCGTGAAATATGCCTCTTGAAACTGTCGTTTTGAAATATGGACGTCTTTTGAATTTTTTGGTCGATATATGACCCCAGGATTTGTTTTCAGGGCAGGTGTCATTTACAGGCCTGTAATGATTTGGAATATCCACTGACCATTAGCGCTGGGATTAAAGCTGCTGTTGTGAGAAACGGCCACAAGGTGGCAGCAGTTCTCCCTTACCAAATCTGGTTACTAGGGCAGCAGAGCCTCAATGGAAGTCGCGTTCTAGATTGGAATGTAGAACGGAATGTGCCAGGAGAAAGCCCCTCAAGTGTGTCTCACTACTTCTTGTTCGTGTTTTTAATTTAATTTTTTATTTTTTATTACAGCAAGTTTGAGTACAACGTTTAGCTTGTTGTAGGTGTGCAAGAGGTGGTTCTTTTACACATATACATATGTTTGTTCTCTCTGGGATCCTTTTCCCGTGTACGTTATGACAGAATGTTGAGTAGTCTTCTCTTGGTACTCCGTAGGTCTTTGGTGATTATATACGTCTACTGTGTTTGTATATGTCTGTTAACCCCAATATCGTAATGAATTCAATCCTCACACCTTTCCTTTGGTGAACCATAAGTTTGTTTAATGAATCTGTGATTGCCCTTCTCCGTGGAAATATCTGCCCTGGTATCAATTTATAGGTAACACCTATAAGTGATATGATATGATATGATATGTGTCTTTCACTTTCTGACTTACTCCAAGTCACGTGATTACCTCTAGACTCATCTACGGTGCTGCAAATGGCATTGTGTCCTTTTTTTCCTTGGCCAATATTCTGTCTTAGCGAGGTCCATTTTCTGCAATGTGATTCCCTGAGGGCTGAGGATTATCTGACCTGGGCAGCCTGACCCTGCCGGCCAGCCCTCCCCAGGTGTGCCTGGGTTGAGGTCAATATACACAGCACTCCAGGCAGCAATAGCCCCTGCAGCTGTGCCTGACTCCATATTCTCTGCACCATCAGCAGTCTCGGGGCTGTGCTGGTGGGAGGGTGTGAGGGTCCACGGCTTTGTTGGTGGCCCGGTGTGAGTGGGGCTCTGCTGGATTTTCGGCAGGAGTTGCCAGGCTGCCACCTGTAAAGAAGAGGATGTGTCACCCATAACTTCCACTGGAATATCTCTCCGGGCTGAGGTGAGGAAGGAAAGAAAGGAGTGGGGGCCGGGACAGGGGGGGTATCTCAGGCAGGGCAATGGAAAGCTTCCAGAAGAGCGCCCGTGGACAGGACCATCCTGGCTGACCTGCAGGCACCAAGTTGGCCTGCGTGCTGTCGCTGGTGTGCCTCCACGGCCCTTCCTCTAGGCTTTCAAGCCCTTGTACATATTCAGGTGTTTCACCTGGGAAGGGTGGGAACAGTTCAGCAGCAGCTGGCCTGGGGCTCAGCTCACGTTTACTCACAGAGGCCTCGGCACGGTCCCCCAGCTTTGCAATAAGGACGCTCATTGCGTGGGCGGGCGTGGCTGCTGGCTGTATGGGAGATGATTCCCCACCTCTGACCAATTTCAGAATTGTTTACCACTGGAGCAAGTGCCTTGGTAGTGTTTTCCTCTGTATAACTGTTAGGTTCAGTTTTTTTTCTTTTTTGGTTCAAGTTAGATTTTATTCCTCTTTTATGTATTTATGGATATAAGCATGGAAATAATTCATTCTTATAAATACATCAGTGTGAATGGAAGAACATTTTTTTCTGTTTTATTTTTACATTTTATTTTTAAAATTTTTGAAATTTAATTTTATTTATTTTTTTTATACAGTAGGTTATTATTAGTTATCTATTTTATGCATAAACATGTATACAGGTCAATCCCAATCTTCCAACTCATCTCACCACCACCACCCCATGGCTTCCCCCACTTTGTGTCCATACGTTTGTTCTCTACCTCTGTGCCTCTATTTCTGCCCTGCAAACCAGTTCATCTGTACCATTTTTTTGGTTCCACATATAGGCCTTAATATACAATATTTGTTTTTCTCTTTCTGACTTACTTCACTCTGCATGACAGTCTCTAGATCCATCAACTTCTCTACAAATGACCCAGTTTCATTCCTTTCTATGGCTGAGTAATATTCCATTTTATATATGTACCACATCTTTATCCATTCGTCTGTCTGTGGCCACTTATGTTGCTTCCATTACCTGGCTATTGTAAATAGTGCTGCAATGAACATTGTGGTGAATGTGTCTTTGTGATTTATGGTTTTCTCTGGGTATATGCCCAGTAGTGGGATTGCTGGATCCTATGGTAATTCTCTTTTTAGTTTTTTAAAGGAACCTCCATACTGTTCTCCATAGTGACTGTATCAATTTACATTTCCACCAATAGCGGAAGAGGGTTCCTTTTGTCCACACCCTCCCCAGAATTTGTTGTTTGTAGATTATCTGATGATGCCGATTCTAACAGGTGTGAGGTCTTACCTCATTGTAGTTTTGATTTGCATTTCTCTAATAATTAGTGATGTTGAGCAGCTTTTCATGTGCGTCTTGGCCATCTCTGTGTCTTCTTTGAAGAAACGTCTCTTTAGATCTTCTGCCCATTTTTGTATTGGGTTGTTTGTTTTATTAATATTAAGCTGCATGAGCTGTTTATATATATTGGAGATTAAACCTTTGTCCATTGATTCGTTTGTGAACGTTTTCGCCAATTCTGAGGGTTGCCTTTTTCCATTCCCGTTTTTTTAACAAAGAAAGAAAGAAAGCAAAAGAAGCAGAACACTAATGTGCGTGAAATATGCCTCTTGAAACTGTCGTTTTGAAATATGGACGTCTTTTGAATTTTTTGGTCGATATATGACCCCAGGATTTGTTTTCAGGGCAGGTTTCATTTACAGGCCTGTAATGATTTGGAATATCCACTGACCATTAGCGCTGGGATTAAAGCTGCTGTTGTGTGAAACAGCCACAAGGTAGCAGCAGTTCTCCCTTACCAAATCTGGTTACTAGGGCAGCAGAGCCTCAATGGAAGTCGCGTTCTAGATTGGAATGTAGAACGGAATGTGCAAGGAGAAAGCCCCTCAAGTTTGTCTCACTACTTCTTGTTCGTGTTTTTAATTTAATTTTTTATTTTTTATTACAGCAAGTTTGAGTACAACGTTTAGCTTGTTGTAGGTGTGCAAGAGGTGGTTCTTTTACACATATACATATGTCTGTTCTCCCTGGGATCCTTTTCCCATGTACGTTATGACAGAATGTTGAGTAGAATTCTCTTGGTACTCCGTAGGTCTTTGGTGATTATATACGTCTACTGTGTTTGTATATGTCTGTTAACCCCAATATCGTAATGAATTCAATCCTCACACCTTTCCTTTGGTGAACCATAAGTTTGTTTAATGAATCTGTGATTGCCCTTCTCCGTGGAAATATCTGCCCTGGTATCAATTTATAGGTAACACCTATAAGTGATATGATATGATATGTGTCTTTCACTTTCTGACTTACTCCAAGTCACGTGATTACCTCTAGACTCATCTACGGTGCTGCAAATGGCATTGTGTCCTTTTTTTCCTTGGCGAATATTCTGTCTTAGCGAGGTCCATTTTCTGCAATGTGATTCCCTGAGGGCTGAGGATTAGCTGCCCTGGGCAGCCTGACCCTGCCGGCAAGCCCTCCCCAGGTGTGCCTGGGTTGAGGTCAATATAAACAGCACTCCAGGCAGCAATAGCCCCTGCAGCTGTGCCTGACTCCATATTCTCTGCACCATCAGCAGTCTCGGGGCTGTGCTGGTGGGAGGGTGTGAGGGTCCACGGCTTTGTGGGTGGCCCGGTGTGAGTGGGGCTCTGCTGGATTTTTGGCAGGAGTTGCCAGGCTGCCACCTGTAAAGAAGAGGATGTGTCACCCATAACTTCCACTGGAATATCTCTCCGGGCTGAGGTGAGGAAGGAAAGAAAGGAGTGGGGGCCGGGACAGGAGGGGTATCTCAGGCAGGGCAATGGAAAGCTTCCAGAAGAGCGCCCGTGGCCAGGACCATCCTGGCTGACCTGCAGGCCCCAAGTTGGCCTGCGTGCTGTCGCTGGTGTGCCTCCACGGCCCTTCCTCTAGGCTTTCAAGCCCTTGTACATATTCAGGTGTTTCACCTGGGAAGGGTGGGAACAGTTCAGCAGCAGCTGGCCTGGGGCTCAGCACACGTTTACTCACAGAGGCCTCGGCACTGTCCCCCAGCTTTGCAATAAGGACGCTCCTTGCGTGGGCGGGCGTGGCTGCTGGCTCTATATGAGATGATTCCCCACCTCTGACCAATTTCAGAATTGTTTACCACTTGAGCAAGTGCCTTGGTAGTGTTTTCCTCTGTATAACTGTTAGGTTCAGTTTTTTTTCTTTTTTGGTTCAAGTTAGATTTTATTCCTCCTTTATGTATTTATGGATATAAGCATGGAAATAATTCATTCTTATAAATACATCAGTGTGAATGGAAGAACATTTTTTTCTGTTTTATTTTTACATTTTATTTTTAAAATTTTTGAAATTTAATTTTATTTATTTTTTTTATACAGTAGGTTATTATTAGTTATCTATTTTATGCATAAACATGTATACAGGTCAATCCCAATCTCCCAACTCATCCCACCACCACCACCCCATGGCTTACCCCACTTTGTGTCCATACGTTTGTTCTCTACCTCTGTGTCTCTATTTCTGCCCTGCAAACCAGTTCATCTGTACCATTTTTCTAGGTTCCACATATAGGCATTAATATACAATATTTGTTTTTCTCTTTCTGACTTACTTCACTCTGCATGACAGTCTCTAGATCCATCAACTTCTCTACAAATGATCCAGTTTCATTCCTTTTTATGGCTGAGTAATATTCCATTTTATATATGTACCACATCTTTATCCATTCGTCTGTCTGTGGGCATTTAGTTTGCTTCCATTACCTGGCTATTGTAAATAGTGCTGCAATGAACATTGTGGTGAATGTGTCTTTGTGATTTATGGTTTTCTCTGGGTATATGCCCAGAAGTGGGATTGCTGGATCCTGTGCTAATTCTCTTTTTAGTTTTTTAAAGGAACCTCCATACTGTTCTCCATAGTGACTGTATCAATTTACATTTCCACCAATAGCGGAAGAGGGTTCCTTTTGTCCACACCCTCCCCAGAATTTGTTGTTTGTAGATTATCTGATGATGCCGATTCTAACAGGTGTGAGGTCTTACCTCATTGTAGTTTTGATTTGCATTTCTCTAATAATTAGTGATGTTGAGCAGCTTTTCATGTGCGTCTTGGCCATCTCTGTGTCTTCTTTGAAGAAACGTCTCTTTAGATCTTCTGCCCATTTTTGTATTGGGTTGTTTGTTTTATTAATATTAAGCTGCATGAGCTGTTTATATATATTGGAGATTAAACCTTTGTCCATTGATTCGTTTGTGAACGTTTTCGCCCATTCTGAGGGTTGCCTTTTTCCATTCCCGTTTTTTTAACAAAGAAAGAAAGAAAGCAAAAGAAGCAGAACACTAATGTGCGTGAAATATGCCTCTTGAAACTGTCGTTTTGAAATATGGACGTCTTTTGAATTTTTTGGTCGATATATGACCCCAGGATTTGTTTTCAGGGCAGGTGTCATTTACAGGCCTGTAATGATTTGGAATATCCACTGACCATTAGCGCTGGGATTAAAGCTGCTGTTGTGTGAAACGGCCACAAGGTGGCAGCAGTTCTCCCTTACCAAATCTGGTTACTAGGGCAGCAGAGCCTCAATGGAAGTCGCGTTCTAGATTGGAATGTAGAATGGAATGTGCCAGGAGAAAGCCCCTCAAGTTTGTCTCACTACTTCTTGTTCGTGTTTTTAATTTAATTTTTTATTTTTTATTACAGCAAGTTTGAGTACAACGTTTAGCTTGTTGTAGGTGTGCAAGAGGTGGTTCTTTTACACATATACATATGTCTGTTCTCCCTGGGATCCTTTTCCCATGTACGTTATGACAGAATGTTGAGTAGTCTTCTCTTGGTACTCCGTAGGTCTTTGGTGATTATATACGTCTACTGTGTTTGTATATGTCTGTTAACCCCAATATCGTAATGAATTCAATCCTCACACCTTTCCTTTGGTGAACCATAAGTTTGTTTAATGAATCTGTGATTGCCCTTCTCCGTGGAAATATCTGCCCTGGTATCAATTTATAGGTAACACCTATAAGTGATATGATATGATATGTGTCTTTCACTTTCTGACTTACTCCAAGTCACGTGATTACCTCTAGACTCATCTAAGGTGCTGCAAATGGCATTGTGTCCTTTTTTTCCTTGGCGAATATTCTGTCTTAGCGAGGTCCATTTTCTGCAATGTGATTCCCTGAGGGCTGAGGATTAGCTGCCCTGGGCAGCCTGACCCTGCCGGCAAGCCCTCCCCAGGTGTGCCTGGGTTGAGGTCAATATAAACAGCACTCCAGGCAGCAATAGCCCCTGCAGCTGTGCCTGACTCCCTATTCTCTGCACCATCAGCAGTCGCGGGGCTGTGCTGGTGGGAGGGTGTGAGGGTCCACGGCTTTGTGGGTGGCCCGGTGTGAGTGGGGCTCTGCTGGATTTTCGGCAGGAGTTGCCAGGCTGCCACCTGTAAAGAAGAGGATGTGTCACCCATAACTTCCACTGGAATATCTCTCCGGGCTGAGGTGAGGAAGGAAAGAAAGGAGTGGGGGCCGGGACAGGAGGGGTATCTCAGGCAGGGCAATGGAAAGCTTCCTGAAGAGCGCCCGTGGCCAGGACCATCCTGGCTGACCTGCAGGCACCAGGCTGGCCTGCGTGCTGTCGCTGGTGTGGCTCCACGGCCCTTCCTCTAGGCTTTCAAGCCCTTGTACATATTCAGGTGTTTCACCTGGGAAGGGTGGGAACAGTTCAGCAGCAGCTGGCCTGGTGCTCAGCTCACGTTTACTCACAGAGGCCTCGGCACGGTCCCCCAGCTTTGCAATAAGGACGCTCCTTGCGTGGGGGGGCGGGGCTGCTGGCTGTATGGGAGATGATTCCCCACCTCTGACCAATTTCAGAATTGTTTACCACTGGAGCAAGTGCCTTGGTAGTGTTTTCCTCTGTATAACTGTTAGGTTCAGTTTTTTTTCTTTTTTGGTTCAAGTTAGATTTAATTCCTCTTTTATGTATTTATGGATATAAGCATGGAAATAATTCATTCTTATAAATACATCAGTGTGAATGGAAGAACATTTTTTTCTGTTTTATTTTTACATTTTATTTTTATAAATTTTGAAATTTAATTTTATTTATTTTTTTTATACAGTAGGTTATTATTAGTTATCTATTTTATGCATAAACATGTATACAGGTCAATCCCAATCTCCCAACTCATCCCACCTCCACCACCCCATGGCTTACCCCACTTTGTGTCCATACGTTTGTTCTCTACCTCTGTGTCTCTATTTCTGCCCTGCCAACCAGTTCATCTGTACCATTTTTCTAGGTTCCACATATAGGCCTTAATATACAATATTTGTTTTTCTCTTTCTGACTTACTTCACTCTGCATGACAGTCTCTAGATCCATCAACTTCTCTACAAATGACCCAGTTTCATTCCTTTTTATGGCTGAGTAATATTCCATTTTATATATGTACCACATCTTTATCCATTCGTCTGTCTGTGGCCATTTAGTTTGCTTCCAATACCTGGCTATTGTAAATAGTGCTGCAATGAACATTGTGGTGAATGTGTCTTTGTGATTTATGGTTTTATCTGGGTATATGCCCAGAAGTGGGATTGCTGGATCCTATGGTAATTATCTTTTTAGTTTTTTTTAGGAACCTCCATACTGTTCTCCATAGTGACTGTATCAATTTACATTCCCACCAATAGCGGAAGAGGGTTCCTTTTGTCCACACCCTCCCCAGAATTTGTTGTTTGTAGATTATCTGATGATGCCGATTCTAACAGGTGTAAGGTCTTACCTCGTTGTAGTTTTGATTTGCATTTCTCTAATAATTAGTGATGTTGAGCAGCTTTTCATGTGCGTCTTGGCCATCTCTGTGTCTTCTTTGAAGAAACGTCTCTTTAGATCTTCTGCCCATTTTTGTATTGGGTTGTTTGTTTTATTAACATTAAGCTGCATGAGCTGTTTATATATATTGGAGATTAAACCTTTGTCCATTGATTCGTTTGTGAACGTTTTCGCCCATTCTGAGGGTTGCCTTTTTCCATTCCCGTTTTTTTAACAAAGAAAGAAAGAAAGCAAAAGAAGCAGAACACTAATGTGCGTGAAATATGCCTCTTGAAACTGTCGTTTTGAAATATGGACGTCTTTTGAATTTTTTGGTCGATATATGACCCCAGGATTTGTTTTCAGGGCAGGTGTCATTTACAGGCCTGTAATGATTTGGAATATCCACTGACCATTAGCGCTGGGATTAGAGCTGCTGTTGTGTGAAACGGCCACAAGGTGGCAGGAGTTCTCCCTTACCAAATCTGGTTACTAGGGCAGCAGAGCCTCAATTAAGTCGCGTTCTAGATTGGAATGTAGAACGGAATGTGCCAGGAGAAAGCCCATCAAGTTTGTCTCACTTCTTCTTGTTCGTGTTTTTAATTTAATTTTTTATTTTTTATTACAGCAAGTTTGAGTACAACGTTTAGCTTGTTGTACGTGTGCAAGAGGTTGTTCTTTTACACATATACATATGTCAGTTCTCCCTGGGATCCTTTTCCCATGTACGTTATGACAGAATGTTGAGTAGTCTTCTCTTGGTACTCCGTAGGTCTTTGTTGATTATATACGTCTACTGTGTGTGTATATGTCTGTTAACCCCAATATCGTAATGAATTCAATCCTCACACCTTTCCTTTGGTGAACCATAAGTTTGTTTAATGAATCTGTGATTGCCCTTCTCCGTGGAAATATCTTCCCTGGTATCAATTTATAGGTAACACCTATAAGTGATATGATATGATATGTGTCTTTCACTTTCTGACTTACTCCAAGTCACGTGATTACCTCTAGACTCATCTAATGTGCTGCAACTGGCATTGTGTACTTTTTTTCCTTGGCCAATATTGTCTCTTAGCGAGGTCCATTTTCTGCAATGTGATTCCCTGAGGGCTGAGGATTAGCTGACCTGGGCAGCCTGACCCTGCCGGCAAGCCCTCCCCAGGTGTGCCTGGGTTGAGGTCAATATAAACAGCACTCCAGGCAGCAATAGCCCCTGCAGCTGTGCCTGACTCCATATTCTCTGCACCATCAGCAGTCTCGGGGCTGTGCTGTTGGGTGGGTGTGAGGGTTCACGGCTTTGTTGGTGGCCTGGTGTGAGTGGGGCTCTGCTGGATTTTCGGCAGGAGTTGCCAGGCTGCCACCTGTAAAGAAGAGGATGTGTCACCCATAACTTCCACTGGAATATCTCTCCGGGCTTAGGTGAGGAAGGAAAGAAAGGAGTGGGGGCCGGGACAGGAGGGGTATCTCAGGCAGGGCAATGGAAAGCTTCCAGAAGAGCGCCCGTGGCCAGGACCATCCTGGCTGACCTGCAGGCACCAAGTTGGCCTGCGTGCTGTCGCTGGTGTGGCTTCACGGCCCTTCCTCTAGGCTTTCAAGCCCTTGTACATATTCAGGTGTTTCACCTGGGAAGGGTGGGAACAGTTCAGCAGCAGCTGGCCTGGGGCTCAGCTCACGTTTACTCACAGAGGCCTCGGCACGGACCCCAGCTTTGCAATAAGGACGCTGCTTGCGTGGGCGGGCGGGGCTGCTGGCTGTATGGGAGATGATTCCCCACCTCTGACCAATTTCAGAATTGTTTACCACTGGAACATGTGCCTTGGTAGTGTTTTCCTCTGTATAACGGTTATGTTCAGTTTTTTTTTTTTTGTTTCATGTTAGATTTTATTCCTCTTTTATGTATTTATGGATATAAGCATGGAAATGATTCATTCTTATAAATACATCAGTGTGAATGGAAGAACTTTTTTTCTGTTTTATTTTTACATTTTATTTTTAAAATTTTTGAAATTTAATTTTATTTATTTTTTTTATACAGTAGGTTATTATTAGTTATCTATTTTATGCATAAACATGTATACAGGTCAATCCCAATCTTCCAACTCATCTCACCACCACCACCCCATGGCTTCCCCCACTTTGTGTCCATACGTTTGTTCTCTACCTCTGTGCCTCTATTTCTGCCCTGCAAACCAGTTCATCTGTACCATTTTTTTGGTTCCACATATAGGCCTTAATATACAATATTTGTTTTTCTCTTTCTGACTTACTTCACTCTGCATGACAGTCTCTAGATCCATCAACTTCTCTACAAATGACCCAGTTTCATTCCTTTCTATGGCTGAGTAATATTCCATTTTATATATGTACCACATCTTTATCCATTCGTCTGTCTGTGGCCACTTATGTTGCTTCCATTACCTGGCTATTGTAAATAGTGCTGCAATGAACATTGTGGTGAATGTGTCTTTGTGATTTATGGTTTTCTCTGGGTATATGCCCAGTAGTGGGATTGCTGGATCCTATGGTAATTCTCTTTTTAGTTTTTTAAAGGAACCTCCATACTGTTCTCCATAGTGACTGTATCAATTTACATTTCCACCAATAGCGGAAGAGGGTTCCTTTTGTCCACACCCTCCCCAGAATTTGTTGTTTGTAGATTATCTGATGATGCCGATTCTAACAGGTGTGAGGTCTTACCTCATTGTAGTTTTGATTTGCATTTCTCTAATAATTAGTGATGTTGAGCAGCTTTTCATGTGCGTCTTGGCCATCTCTGTGTCTTCTTTGAAGAAACGTCTCTTTAGATCTTCTGCCCATTTTTGTATTGGGTTGTTTGTTTTATTAATATTAAGCTGCATGAGCTGTTTATATATATTGGAGATTAAACCTTTGTCCATTGATTCGTTTGTGAACGTTTTCGCCCATTCTGAGGGTTGCCTTTTTCCATTCCCGTTTTTTTAACAAAGAAAGAAAGAAAGCAAAAGAAGCAGAACACTAATGTGCGTGAAATATGCCTCTTGAAACTGTCGTTTTGAAATATGGACGTCTTTTGAATTTTTTGGTCGATATATGACCCCAGGATTTCTTTTCAGGGCAGGTTTCATTTACAGGCCTGTAATGATTTGGAATATCCACTGACCATTAGCGCTGGGATTAAAGCTGCTGTTGTGTGAAACAGCCACAAGGTGGCAGCAGTTCTCCCTTACCAAATCTGGTTACTAGGGCAGCAGAGCCTCAATGGAAGTCGCGTTCTAGATTGGAATGTAGAACGGAATGTGCAAGGAGAAAGCCCCTCAAGTTTGTCTCACTACTTCTTGTTCGTGTTTTTAATTTAATTTTTTATTTTTTATTACAGCAAGTTTGAGTACAACGTTTAGCTTGTTGTAGGTGTGCAAGAGGTGGTTCTTTTACACATATACATATGTCTGTTCTTCCTGGAATCCTTTTCCCATGTACGTTATGACAGAATGTTGAGTAGTCTTCTCTTGGTACTCCGTAGGTCTTTGGTGATTATATACGTCTACTGTGTTTGTATATGTCTGTTAACCCCAATATCGTAATGAATTCAATCCTCACACCTTTCTTTGGTGAACCATAAGTTTGTTTAATGAATCTGTGATTGCCCTTCTCTGTGGAAATATCTGCCCTGGTATCAATTTATAGGTAACACCTATAAGTGATATGACATGATATGTGTCTTTCACTTTCTGACTTACTCCAAGTCACGTGATTACCTATAGACTCATCTACGGTGCTGCAAATTGCATTGTGTCCTTTTTTTCCTTGGCGAATATTCTCTCTTAGCGAGGTCCATTTTCTGCAATGTGATTCCCTGAGGGCTGAGGATTAGCTGCCCTGGGCAGCCTGACCCTGCCGGCAAGCCCTCCCCAGGCGTGCCTGGGTTGAGGTCAATATAAACAGCACTAGAGGCAGCAATAGCCCCTGCAGCTGTGCCTGAATCCATATTCTCTGCACCATCAGCAGTCTCGGGGCTGTGCTGGTGGGAGGGTGTGTGGGTCCACGGCTTTGTGGGTGGCCCGGTGTGAGTGGGGCTCTGCTGGATTTTCGGCAGGAGTTGCCAGGCTGCCACCTGTAAAGAAGAGGATGTGTCACCCATAACTTCCACTGGAATATCTCTCCGGGCTGAGGTGAGGAAGGAAAAAAAGGAGTGGGGTCCGGGACAGGAGGGGTATCTCACGCAGGGCAATGGAAAGCTTCCAGAAGAGCGCCCGTGGCCAGGACCATCCTGGCTGACCTGCAGGCACCAAGTTGGCCTGCGTGCTGTCGCTGGTGTGGCTCCACGGCCCTTCCTCTAGGCTTTCAAGCCCTTGTACATATTCAGGTGTTTCACCTGGGAAGGGTGGGAACAGTTCAGCAGCATCTGGCCTGGGGCTCAGCTCACGTTTACTCACGGAGGCCTGGGCACGGTCCCCCAGCTTTGCAATAAGGACGCTCCTTGCGTGGGGGGGCGGGGCTGCTGGCTGTATGGGAGATGATTCCCCACCTCTGACCAATTTCAGAATTGTTTACCACTGAAACAAGTGCCTTGGTAGTGTTTTCCTCTGTATAACTGTTAGGTTCAGTTTTTTTTTTTTTTTGGTTCAAGTTAGATTTTATTCCTTTTTTATGTATGTATGGATATAAGCATGGAAATAATTCATTCTTATAAATATATCAGTGTGAATGGAAGAACTTTTTTTCCTGTATTATTTTTACATTTTAATTTTAAAAAATTTGAAATTTAATTTTATTTATTTTTTTACAGTAGGTTATTATTAGTTATCTATTTTATGCATAAATATGTATACAGGCCAATCCCAATCTCCGAACTCATCCCACCACCACCACCCCATGGCTTCCCCCACTTTGTGTCCATACGTTTGTTCTCTACCTCTGTGTCTCTATTTCTGCCCTGCAAACCAGTTCATCTGTACCATTTTTCTAGGTTCCACATATAGGCATTAATATACAATATTTGTTTTTCTCTTTCAGACTTACTTCACTCTGCATGACAGTCTCTAGATCCATCAACTTCTCTACAAATGACCGTTTCATTCCTTTTTATGGCTGAGTAATATTCCATTTTATATATGTACCACATCTTTATCCATTCGTCTGTCTGTGGGCATTTAGTTTGCTTCCATTACCTGGCTATTGTAAATAGTGCTGCAATGAACATTGTGGTGAATGTGTCTTTGTGATTTATGGTTTTCTCTGGGTATATGCCCAGAAGTGGGATTGCTGGATCCTGTGCTAATTCTCTTTTTAGTTTTTTAAAGGAACCTCCATACTGTTCTCCATAGTGACTGTATCAATTTACATTTCCACCAATAGCGGAAGAGGGTTCCTTTTGTCCACACCCTCCCCAGAATTTGTTGTTTGTAGATTATCTGATGATGCCGATTCTAACAGGTGTGAGGTCTTACCTCATTGTAGTTTTGATTTGCATTTCTCTAATAATTAGTGATGTTGAGCAGCTTTTCATGTGCATCTTGGCCATCTCTGTGTCTTCTTTGAAGAAACGTCTCTTTAGATCTTCTGCCCATTTTTGTATTGGGTTGTTTGTTTTATTAATATTAAGCTGCATGAGCTGTTTATATATATTGGAGATTAAACCTTTGTCCATTGATTCGTTTGTGAACGTTTTCGCCCATTCTGAGGGTTGCCTTTTTCCATTCCCGTTTTTTTAACAAAGAAAGAAAGAAAGCAAAAGAAGCAGAACACTAATGTGCGTGAAATATGCCTCTTGAAACTGTCGTTTTGAAATATGGACGTCTTTTGAATTTTTTGGTCGATATATGACCCCAGGATTTGTTTTCAGGGCAGGTGTCATTTACAGGCCTGTAATGATTTGGAATATCCACTGACCATTAGCGCTGGGATTAAAGCTGCTGTTGTGTGAAACGGCCACAAGGTGGCAGCAGTTCTCCCTTACCAAATCTGGTTACTAGGGCAGCAGAGCCTCAATGGAAGTCGCGTTCTAGATTGGAATGTAGAATGGAATGTGCCAGGAGAAAGCCCCTCAAGTTTGTCTCACTACTTCTTGTTCGTGTTTTTAATTTAATTTTTTATTTTTTATTACAGCAAGTTTGAGTACAACGTTTAGCTTGTTGTAGGTGTGCAAGAGGTGGTTCTTTTACACATATACATATGTCTGTTCTCCCTGGGATCCTTTTCCCATGTACGTTATGACAGAATGTTGAGTAGTCTTCTCTTGGTACTCCGTAGGTCTTTGGTGATTATATACGTCTACTGTGTTTGTATATGTCTGTTAACCCCAATATCGTAATGAATTCAATCCTCACACCTTTCCTTTGGTGAACCATAAGTTTGTTTAATGAATCTGTGATTGCCCTTCTCCGTGGAAATATCTGCCCTGCTATCAATTTATAGGTAACACCTATAAGTGATATGATATGATATGTGTCTTTCACTTTCTGACTTACTCCAAGTCACGTGATTACCTCTAGACTCATCTAAGGTGCTGCAAATGGCATTGTGTCCTTTTTTTCCTTGGCGAATATTCTGTCTTAGCGAGGTCCATTTTCTGCAATGTGATTCCCTGAGGGCTGAGGATTAGCTGCCCTGGGCAGCCTGACCCTGCCGGCAAGCCCTCCCCAGGTGTGCCTGGGTTGAGGTCAATATAAACAGCACTCCAGGCAGCAATAGCCCCTGCAGCTGTGCCTGACTCCATATTCTCTGCACCATCAGCAGTCGCGGGGCTGTGCTGGTGGGAGGGTGTGAGGGTCCACGGCTTTGTGGGTGGCCCGGTGTGAGTGGGGCTCTGCTGGATTTTCGGCAGGAGTTGCCAGGCTGCCACCTGTAAAGAAGAGGATGTGTCACCCATAACTTCCACTGGAATATCTCTCCGGGCTGAGGTGAGGAAGGAAAGAAAGGAGTGGGGGCCGGGACAGGAGGGGTATCTCAGGCAGGGCAATGGAAAGCTTCCTGAAGAGCGCCCGTGGCCAGGACCATCCTGGCTGACCTGCAGGCACCAGGCTGGCCTGCGTGCTGTCGCTGGTGTGCCTCCACGGCCCTTCCTCTAGGCTTTCAAGCCCTTGTACATATTCAGGTGTTTCACCTGGGAAGGGTGGGAACAGTTCAGCAGCAGCTGGCCTGGGGCTCATCTCACGTTTACTCACAGAGGCCTCGGCACGGTCCCCCAGCTTTGCAATAAGGACGCTCCTTGCGTGGGGGGGCGGGGCTGCTGGCTGTATGGGAGATGATTCCCCACCTCTGACCAATTTCAGAATTGTTTACCACTGGAGCAAGTGCCTTGGTAGTGTTTTCCTCTGTATAACTGTTAGGTTCAGTTTTTTTTCTTTTTTGGTTCAAGTTAGATTTAATTCCTCTTTTATGTATTTATGGATATAAGCATGGAAATAATTCATTCTTATAAATACATCAGTGTGAATGGAAGAACATTTTTTTCTGTTTTATTTTTACATTTTATTTTTAAAAATTTTGAAATTTAATTTTATTTATTTTTTTTATACAGTAGGTTATTATTAGTTATCTATTTTATGCATAAACATGTATACAGGTCAATCCCAATCTCCCAACTCATCCCACCTCCACCACCCCATGGCTTACCCCACTTTGTGTCCATACGTTTGTTCTCTACCTCTGTGTCTCTATTTCTGCCCTGCCAACCAGTTCATCTGTACCATTTTTCTAGGTTCCACATATAGGCCTTAATATACAATATTTGTTTTTCTCTTTCTGACTTACTTCACTCTGCATGACAGTCTCTAGATCCATCAACTTCTCTACAAATGACCCAGTTTCATTCCTTTTTATGGCTGAGTAATATTCCATTTTATATATGTACCACATCTTTATCCATTCGTCTGTCTGTGGCCATTTAGTTTGCTTCCAATACCTGGCTATTGTAAATAGTGCTGCAATGAACATTGTGGTGAATGTGTCTCTGTGATTTATGGTTTTCTCTGGGTATATACCCAGAAGTGGGATTGCTGGATCCTATGGTAATTCTCTTTTTAGTTTTTTTTTAGGAACCTCCATACTGTTCTCCATAGTGACTGTATCAATTTACATTCCCACCAATAGCGGAAGAGGGTTCCTTTTGTCCACACCCTCCCCAGAATTTGTTGTTTGTACATTATCTGATGATGCCGATTCTAACAGGTGTGAGGTCTTACCTCATTGTAGTTTTGATTTGCATTTCTCTAATAATTAGTGATGTTGAGCAGCTTTTCATGTGCGTCTTGGCCATCTCTGTGTCTTCTTTGAAGAAACGTCTCTTTAGATCTTCTGCCCATTTTTGTATTGGGTTGTTTGTTTTATTAACATTAAGCTGCATGAGCTGTTTATATATATTGGAGATTAAACCTTTGTCCATTGATTCGTTTGTGAACGTTTTCGCCCATTCTGAGGGTTGCCTTTTTCCATTCCCGTTTTTTTAACAAAGAAAGAAAGAAAGCAAAAGAAGCAGAACACTAATGTGCGTGAAATATGCCTCTTGAAACTGTCGTTTTGAAATATGGACGTCTTTTGAATTTTTTGGTCGATATATGACCCCAGGATTTGTTTTCAGGGCAGGTGTCATTTACAGGCCTGTAATGATTTGGAATATCCACTGACCATTAGCGCTGGGATTAGAGCTGCTGTTGTGTGAAACGGCCACAAGGTGGCAGGAGTTCTCCCTTACCAAATCTGGTTACTAGGGCAGCAGAGCCTCAATTAAGTCGCGTTCTAGATTGGAATGTAGAACGGAATGTGCCAGGAGAAAGCCCATCAAGTTTGTCTCACTTCTTCTTGTTCGTGTTTTTAATTTATTTTTTTATTTTTTATTACAGCAAGTTTGAGTACAACGTTTAGCTTGTTGTACGTGTGCAAGAGGTTGTTCTTTTACACATATACATATGTCAGTTCTCCCTGGGATCCTTTTCCCATGTACGTTATGACAGAATGTTGAGTAGTCTTCTCTTGGTACTCCGTAGGTCTTTGTTGATTATATACGTCTACTGTGTGTGTATATGTCTGTTAACCCCAATATCGTAATGAATTCAATCCTCACACCTTTCGTTTGGTGAACCATAAGTTTGTTTAATGAATCTGTGATTGCCCTTCTCCGTGGAAATATCTGCCCTGGTATCAATTTATAGGTAACACCTATAAGTGATATGATATGATATGTGTCTTTCACTTTCTGACTTACTCCAAGTCACGTGATTACCTCTAGACTCATCTAAGGTGCTGCAACTGGCATTGTGTACTTTTTTTCCTTGGCCAATATTGTCTCTTAGCGAGGTCCATTTTCTGCAATGTGATTCCCTGAGGGCTGAGGATTAGCTGACCTGGGCAGCCTGACCCTGCCGGCAAGCCCTCCCCAGGTGTGCCTGGGGTGAGGTCAATATAAACAGCACTCCAGGCAGCAATAGCCCCTGCAGCTGTGCCTGACTCCATATTCTCTGCACCATCAGCAGTCTCGGGGCTGTGCTGTTGGGTGGGTGTGAGGGTTCACGGCTTTGTTGGTGGCCCGGTGTGAGTGGGGCTCTGCTGGATTTTCGGCAGGAGTTGCAGGCTGCCACCTGTAAAGAAGAGGATGTGTCACCCATAACTTCCACTGGAATATCTCTCCGGGCTGAGGTGAGGAAGGAAAGAAAGGAGTGGGGGCCGGGACAGGAGGGGTATCTCAGGCAGGGCAATGGAAAGCTTCCAGAAGAGCGCCCGTGGCCAGGACCATCCTGGCTGACCTGCAGGCACCAAGTTGGCCTACGTGCTGTCGCTGGTGTGGCTTCACGGCCCTTCCTCTAGGCTTTCAAGCCCTTGTACATATTCAGGTGTTTCACCTGGGAAGGGTGGGAACAGTTCAGCAGCAGCTGGCCTGGGGCTCAGCTCACGTTTACTCACAGAGGCCTCGGCACGGACCCCAGCTTTGCAATAAGGACGCTCCTTGCGTGGGCGGGCGGGGCTGCTGGCTGTATGGGAGATGATTCCCCACCTCTGACCAATTTCAGAAATGTTTACCACTGGAACATGTGCCTTGGTAGTGTTTTCCTCTGTATAACTGTTAGGTTCAGTTTTGTTTTTTTTGTTTCATGTTAGATTTTATTCCTCTTTTATGTATTTATGGATATAAGCATGGAAATGATTCATTCTTATAAATACATCAGTGTGAATGGAAGAACTTTTTTTCTGTTTTATTTTTACATTTTATTTTTAAAATTTTTGAAATTTAATTTTATTTATTTTTTTTATACAGTAGGTTATTATTAGTTATCTATTTTATGCGTAAACATGTATACAGGTCAATCCCAATCTCCCAACTCATCCCACCACCACCACCCCATGGCTTCCCCCACTTTGTGTCCATACGTTTGTTCTCTACCTCTGTGTCTCTATTTCTGCCCTGCAAACCAGTTCATCTGTACCATTTTTCTAGGTTCCACATATAGGCATTAATATACAATATTTGTTTTTCTCTTTCTGACTTACTTCACTCTGCATGACAGTCTCTAGATCCATCAACTTCTCTACAAATGACCCAGTTTCATTCCTTTCTATGGCTGAGTAATATTCCATTTTATATATGTACCACATCTTTATCCATTCGTCTGTCTGTGGCCACTTATGTTGCTTCCATTACCTGGCTATTGTAAATAGTGCTGCAATGAACATTGTGGTGAATGTGTCTTTGTGATTTATGGTTTTCTCTGGGTATATGCCCAGAAGTGGGATTGCTGGATCCTGTGCTAATTCTCTTTTTAGTTTTTTAAAGGAACCTCCATACTGTTCTCCATAGTGACTGTATCAATTTACATTTCCACCAATAGCGGAAGAGGGTTCCTTTTGTCCACACCCTCCCCAGAATTGGTTGTTTGTAGATTATCTGATGATGCCGATTCTAACAGGTGTGAGGTCTTACCTCATTGTAGTTTTGATTTGCATTTCTCTAATAATTAGTGATGTTGAGCAGCTTTTCATGTGCGTCTTGGCCATCTCTGTGTCTTCTTTGAAGAAACGTCTCTTTAGATCTTCTGCCCATTTTTGTATTGGGTTGTTTGTTTTATTAATATTAAGCTGCATGAGCTGTTTATATATATTGGAGATTAAACCTTTGTCCATTGATTCGTTTGTGAACGTTTTCGCCCATTCTGAGGGTTGCCTTTTTCCATTCCCGTTTTTTTAACAAAGAAAGAAAGAAAGCAAAAGAAGCAGAACACTAATGTGCGTGAAATATGCCTCTTGAAACTGTCGTTTTGAAATATGGACGTCTTTTGAATTTTTTGGTCGATATATGACCCCAGGATTTGTTTTCAGGGCAGGTGTCATTTACAGGCCTGTAATGATTTGGAATATCCACTGACCATTAGCGCTGGGATTAAAGCTGCAGTTGTGAGAAACGGCCACAAGGTGGCAGCAGTTCTCCCTTACCAAATCTGGTTACTAGGGCAGCAGAGCCTCAATGGAAGTCGCGTTCTAGATTGGAATGTAGAACGGAATGTGCCAGGAGAAAGCCCCTCAAGTTTGTCTCACTACTTCTTGTTCGTGTTTTTAATTTAATTTTTTTATTTTTTATTACAGCAAGTTTGAGTACAACGTTTAGCTTGTTGTAGGTGTGCAAGAGGTGGTACTTTTACACATATACATACGTCTGTTCTCCCTGGGATCCTTTTCCCATGTACGTTATGACAGAATGTTGAGTAGTCTTCTCTTGGTACTCCGTAGGTCTTTGGTGATTCTATACGTCTACTGTGTTTGTATATGTCTGTTAACCCCAATATCGTAATGAATTCAATCCTCACACCTTTCCTTTGGTGAACCATAAGTTTGTTTAATGAATCTGTGATTGCCCTTCTCCGTGGAAATATCTGCCCTGGTATCAATTTATAGGTAACACCTATAAGTGATATGATATGATATGTGTCTTTCACTTTCTGACTTACTCCAAGTCACGTGATTACCTCTAGACTCATCTACGGTGCTGCAAATGGCATTGTGTCCTTTTTTTCCTTGGCGAATATTCTGTCTTAGCGAGGTCCATTTTCTGCAATGTGATTCCCTGAGGGCTGAGGATTAGCTGACCTGGGCAGCGTGACCCTGCCAGCAAGCCCTCCCCAGGTGTGCCTGGGTTGAGGTCAATATAAACAGCACTCCAGGCAGCAATAGCCCCTGCAGCTGTGCCTGACTCCATATTCTCTGCACCATCAGCAGTCTCGGGGCTGTGCTGGTGGTAGGGTGTGAGGGTTCACGGCTTTGTGGGTGGCCCGGTGTGAGTGGGGCTCTGCTGGATTTTCGGCAGGAGTTGCCAGTCTGCCACCTGTAAACAAGAGGATGTGTCACCCATAACTTCCACAGGAATATCTCTCCGGGCTGAGGTGAGGAAGGAAAAAAAGGAGTGGGGGCCGGGACAGGAGGGGTATCTCAGGCAGGGCAATGGAAAGCTTCCAGAAGAGCGCCCGTGGCCAGGACCATCCTGGCTGACCTGCAGGCACCAAGTTGGCCTGCGTGCTGTCGCTGGTGTGCCTCCACGTCCCTTCCTCTAGGCTTTCAAGCCCTTGTACATATTCAGGTGTTTCACCTGGGAAGGGTGGGAACAGTTCAGCAGCAGCTGGCCTGGGGCTCAGTTCACGTTTACTCACAGAGGCCTCGGCACGGTCCCCCAGCTTTGCAATAAGGACGCTCCTTGCGTGGGCGGGCGGGGCTGCTGGCTGTATAGGAGATGATTCCCCACCTCTGACCAATTTCAGAATTGTTTACCACTGGAACAAGTGCCTTGGTAGTGTTTTCCTCTGTATAACTGTTAGGTTCAGTTTTTTTTTCTCTTTTGGTTCAAGTTAGATTTTATTCCTCTTTTATGTATTTATAGATATAAGCATGGAAATAATTCATTGTTATATATACATCAGTGTGAATGGAAGAACTTTTTTTCTGTTTTATTTTTACATTTTATTTTTAAAAATTTTGAAATTTAATTTTGTTTATTTTATTATACAGTAGGTTATTATTAGTTATCTATTTTATGCATAAACATGTATACAGGCCAATCCCAATCTCCCAACTCATCCCACCACCACCACCCCATGGCTTCCCCCACTTTGTGTCCATACGTTTGTTCTCTACCTCTGTGTCTCTATTTCTGCCCTGCAAACCAGTTCTTCTGTACCATTTTTCTAGGTTCCACATATAGGCCTTAATATACAATATTTGTTTTTCTCTTTCTGACTTACTTCACTCTGCATGACAGTCTCTAGATCCATCAACTTCTCTACAAATGACCGTTTCATTCCTTTTTATGGCTGAGTAATATTCCATTTTATATATGTACCACGTCTTTATCCATTCGTCTGTCTGTGGGCATTTAGGTTGCTTCCATTACCTGGCTATTGTAAATAGTGCTGCAATGAACATTGTGGTGAATGTGTCTTTGTGATTTATGGTTTTCTCTTGGTATATGCCCAGAAGTGGGATTGCTGGATCCTATGGTAATTCTCTTTTTAGTTTTTTAAAGGAACCTCCATACTGTTCTCCATAGTGACTGTATCAATTTACATTCCCACCAATAGCGGAAGAGGGTTCCTTTTGTCCACACCCTCCCCAGAATTTGTTGTTTGTAGATTATCTGATGCTGCCGATTCTAACAGGTGTGAGGTCTTACCTCATTGTAGTTTTGATTTGCATTTCTCTAATAATTAGTGATGTTGAGCAGCTTTTCATGTGCGTCTTGGCCATCTCTGTGTCTTCTTTGAAGAAACGTCTCTTTAGATCTTCTGCCCATTTTTGTATTGGGTTGTTTGTTTTATTAATATTAAGCTGCATGAGCTGTTTATATATATTGGAGATTAAACCTTTGTCCATTGATTCGTTTGTGAACCTTTTCGCCCATTCTGAGGGTTGCCTTTTTCCATTCCCGTTTTTTTTAACAAAGAAAGAAAGAAAGCAAAAGAAGCAGAACACTAATGTGCGTGAAATATGCCTCTTGAAACTGTCGTTTTGAAATATGGACGTCTTTTGAATTTTTTGGTCGATATATGACCCCAGGATTTGTTTTCAGGGCAGGTGTCATTTACAGGCCTGTAATGATTTGGAATATCCACTGACCATTAGCGCAGGGATTAAAGCTGCTGTTGTGTGAAACGGCCACAAGGTGGCAGCAGTTCTCCCTTACCAAATCTGGTTACTAGGGCAGCAGAGCCTCAATGGAAGTTGTGTTCTAGATTGGAATGTAGAACGGAATGTGCCAGGAGAAAGCCCCTCAAGTTTGTCTCACTACTTCTTGTTCGTGTTTTTAATTTATTTTTTTATTTTTTATTACAGCAAATTTGAGTACAACGTTTAGCTTGTTGTAGGTGTGCAAGAGGTGGTTCTTTTACACATATACATATGTCTTTTCTTCCTGGAATCCTTTTCCCATGTACGTTATGACAGAATGTTGAGTAGTCTTCTCTTGGTACTCCGTAGGTCTTTGGTGGTTATATACGTCTACTGTGTTTGTATATGTCTGTTAACCCCAATATCGTAATGAATTCAATCCTCACACCTTTCCTTTGGTGAACCATAAGTTTGTTTAATGAATCTGTGATTGCCCTTCTCCGTGGAAATATCTGCCCTGGTATCAATTTATAGGTAACACCTATAAGTGATATGACATGATATGTGTCTTTCACTTTCTGACTTACTCCAAGTCACGTGATTACCTGTACACTCATCTACGGTGCTGCAAATGGCATTGTGTCCTTTTTTTCCTTGGCGAATATTCTCTCTTAGCGAGGTCCATTTTCTGCAATGTGATTCCCTGAGGGCTGAGGATTAGCTGACCTGGGCAGCCTGACCCTGCCGGCAAGCCCTCCCCAGGTGTGCCTGGGTTGAGGTCAATATAAACAGCACTCCAGGCAGCAATAGCCCCTGCAGCTGTGCCTGACTCCATATTCTCTGCACCATCATCAGTCTCGGGGCTGTGCTGGTGGGAGGGTGTGAGGGTCCACTGCTTTGTGGGTGGCCCGGTGTGAGTGGGGCTCTGCTGGATTTTCGGCAGGAGTTGCCAGGCTGCCACCTGTAAAGAAGAGGATGTGTCACCCATAACTTCCACTGGAATATCTCTCCGGGCTGAGGTGAGGAAGGAAAGAAAGGAGAGGGGGCCGGGACAGGAGGGGTATCTCAGGCAGGGCAATGGAAAGCTTCCAGAAGAGCAACCGTGGCCAGGACCATCCTGGCTGCCCTGCAGGCACCAAGTTGGCCTGCGTGCTGTCGCTGGTGTGCCTCCACGGCCCTTCCTCTAGGCTTTCAAGCCCTTGTACATATTCAGGTGTTTCACCTGGGAAGGGTGGGAACAGTTCAGCAGCAGCTGGCCTGGGGCTCAGCTCACGTTTACTCACAGAGGCCTGGGCACCGTCTCCCAGCTTTGCAATAAGGACGCTCCTTGCGTGGGCGGGTGGGGCTGCTGGCTGTATGGGAGATGATTCCCCACCTCTGACCAATTTCAGAATTGTTTACCACTGGAGCAAGTGCCTTGGTAGTGTTTTCCTCTGTATAACTGTTAGGTTCAGTTTTTTTTTTCTTTTTTGGTTCAAGTTAGATTTTATTCCTCTTTTATGTATTTATAGATATAAGCATGGAAATAATTCATTGTTATATATACATCAGTGTGAATGGAAGAACTTTTTTTCTGTTTTATTTTTACATTTTATTTTTAAAAATTTTGAAATTTAATTTTGTTTATTTTTTTATACAGTAGGTTATTATTACTTATCTATTTTATGCATATACATGTATAGAGTTCAATCCCAATCTCCCAACTCATCCCACCACCACCACCCCATGGCTTCCCCCACTTTGTGTCCATACGTCTGTTCTCTACCTCTGTGTCTCTATTTCTGCCCGGCAAACCAGTTCATCTGTACCATTTTTCTAGGTTCCACATATAGGCATTAATATACAATATTTGTTTTTCTCTTTCTGACTTACTTCACTCTGCATGACAGTCTCTAGATCCATCAACTTCTCTACAAATGACCCAGTTTCATTCCTTTATATGGCTGAGTAATATTCCATTTTATATATGTACCACATCTTTATCCATTCGTCTGTCTGTGGGCATTTAGGTTGCTTCCATTACCTGGCTATTGTAAATAGTGCTGCAATGAACATTGTGGTGAATGTGTCTTTGTGATTTATGGTTTTCTCTGGGTATATGCCCAGATGTGGGATTGCTGGATCCTATGGTAATTCTCTTTTTAGTTTTTTAAAGGAACCTCCATACTGTTCTCCATAGTGACTGTATCAATTTACATTCCCACCAATAGCGGAAGAGGGTTCCTTTTGTCCCACCCTCCCCAGAATTTGTTGTTTGTACATTATCTGATGATGCCGATTCTAACAGGTGTGAGGTCTTACCTCATTGTAGTTTTGATTTGCATTTCTCTAATAATTAGTGATGTTGAGCAGCTTCTCATGTGCGTCTTGGCCATCTCTGTGACTTCTTTGAAGAAACGTCTCTTTAGATCTTCTGCCCATTTTCGTATTGGGTTGTTTGTTTTATTAATATTAAGCTGCATGAGCTGTTTATATATATTGGAGATTAAACCTTTGTCCATTGATTCGTTTGTGAACGTTTTCGCCCATTCTGAGGGTTGCCTTTTTCCATTCCCGTTTTTTTAACAAAGAAAGAAAGAAAGCAAAAGAAGCAGAACACTAATGTGCGTGAAATATGCCTCTTGAAACTGTCGTTTTGAAATATGGACGTCTTTTGAATTTTTTGGTCGATATATGACCCCAGGATTTGTTTTCAGGGCAGGTGTCATTTACAGGCCTGTAATGATTTGGAATATCCACTGACCATTAGCGCTGGGATTAAAGCTGCAGTTGTGAGAAACGGCCACAAGGTGGCAGCAGTTCTCCCTTACCAAATCTGGTTACTAGGGCAGCAGAGCCTCAATGGAAGTCGCGTTCTAGATTGGAATGTAGAACGGAATGTGCCAGGAGAAAGCCCCTCAAGTGTGTCTCACTACTTCTTGTTCTTGTTTTTAATTTAATTTTTTATTTTTTTATTACAGCATGTTTGAGTACAACGTTTAGCTTGTTGTAGGTGTGCAAGAGGTGGTTCTTTGACACATATACATATGTCTGTTCTTCCTGGGATCCTTTTCCCATGTACGTTATGACAGAATGTTGAGTAGTCTTCTCTTGGTACTCCGTAGGTCTTTGGTGATTCTATACGTCTACTGTGTTTGTATATGTCTGTTAACCCCAATATCGTAATGAATTCAATCCTCACACCTTTCCTTTGGTGAACCATAAGTTTGTTTAATGAATCTGTGATTGCCCTTCTCCGTGGAAATATCTGCCCTGGTATCAATGTATAGGTAACACCTATAAGTGATATGATACGATATGTGTCTTTCACTTTCTGACTTACTCCAAGTCACGTGATTACCTCGAGACTCATCTACGGTGCTGCGAATGGCATTGTGTCCTTTTTTTCCTTGGCGAATATTCTGTCTTAGCGAGGTCCATTTTCTGCAATGTGATTCCCTGAGGGCTGAGGATTAGCTGCCCTGGGCAGCCTGACCCTGCCGGCAAGCCCTCCCGAGGTGTGCCTGGGTTGAGGTCAATATAAACAGCACTCCAGGCAGCAATAGCCCCTGCAGCTGTGCCTGAATCCATATTCTCTGCCCCGTCAGCAGTCTCGGGGCTGTGCTGGTGGGAGGGTGTGAAGGTCCACGGCTTTGTGGGTGGCCCGGGGCGAGTGGGGCTCTGCTGGACTTTCGGCAGGAGTTGCCAGGCTGCCACCTGTAAAGAAGAGGATGTGTCACCCATAACTTCCACTGGAATATCTCTCCGGGATGAGGTGAGGAAGGAAAAAAAGGAGTGGGGGCCGGGACAGGAGGGGTATCTCAGGCAGGGCAATGGAAAGCTTCCAGAAGAGCGCCCGTGGCCAGGACCATCCTGGCTGACCTGCAGGCACCAATTTGGCATGCGTGCCATCGCTGGTGTGGCTCCACGGCCCTCTCTCTAGGCTTTCAAGCTTTTGTACATATTCAGGTGTTTCACCTGGGAAGGGTGGGAACAGTTCAGCAGCATCTGGCCTGGGGCTTAGCTCACGTTAACTCACAGAGGCCTGGGCACGGTCTCCCAGCTTTGCAATAAGGACGCTCCTTGCGTGCGCGGGTGGGGCTGCTGGCTGTATGGGAGATGATTCCCCACCTCTGACCAATTTCAGAATTGTTTACCACTGGAGCAAGTGCCTTGGTAGTGTTTTCCTCTGTATAACTGTTAGGTTCAGTTTTTTTTTCTCTTTTGGTTCAAGTTAGATTTTATTCCTCTTTTATGTATTTATAGATATAAGCATGGAAATAATTCATTGTTATATATACATTAGTGTGAATGGAAGAACTTTTTTTCTGTTTTATTTTTACATTTTATTTGTAAAAATTTTGAAATTTAATTTTGTTTATTTTTTTATACAGTAGGTTATTATTAGTTATCTATTTTATGCATATACATGTATACAGGTCAATCCCAATCTCCCAACTCATCCCACCACCACCACCCCATGGCTTCCCCCACTTTGTGTCCATACGTCTGTTCTCTACCTCTGTGTCTCTATTTCTGCCCGGCAAACCAGTTCATCTGTACCATTTTTCTAGGTTCCACATATAGGCATTAATATACAATATTTGTTTTTCTCTTTCTGACTTACTTCACTCTGTATGAGAGTCTCTAGATCCATCAACTTCTCTACAAATGACCCAGTTTCATTCCTTTTTATGGCTGAGTAATATTCCATTTTATATATGTACCACATCTTTATCCATTCGTCTGTCTGTGGGCATTTAGGTTGCTTCCATTACCTGGCTATTGTAAATAGTGCTGCAATGAACATTGTGGTGAATGTGTCTTTGTGATTTATGGTTTTCTCTTGGTATATGCCCAGAAGTGGGATTGCTGGATCCTATGGTAATTCTCTTTTTAGTTTTTTAAAGGAACCTCCATACTGTTCTCCATAGTGACTGTATCAATTTACATTCCCACCAATAGCGGAAGAGGGTTCCTTTTGTCCACACCCTCCCCAGAATTTGTTGTTTGTAGATTATCTGATGCTGCCGATTCTAACAGGTGTGAGGTCTTACCTCATTGTAGTTTTGATTTGCATTTCTCTAATAATTAGTGATGTTGAGCAGCTTTTCATGTGCGTCTTGGCCATCTCTGTGTCTTCTTTGAAGAAACGTCTCTTTAGATCTTCTGCCCATTTTTGTATTGGGTTGTTTGTTTTATTAATATTAAGCTGCATGAGCTGTTTATATATATTGGAGATTAAACCTTTGTCCATTGATTCGTTTGTGAACCTTTTCGCCCATTCTGAGGGTTGCCTTTTTCCATTCCCGTTTTTTTTAACAAAGAAAGAAAGAAAGCCAAAGAAGCAGAACACTAATGTGCGTGAAATATGCCTCTTGAAACTGTCGTTTTGAAATATGGACGTCTTTTGAATTTTTTGGTCGATATATGACCCCAGGATTTGTTTTCAGGGCAGGTGTCATTTACAGGCCTGTAATGATTTGGAATATCCACTGACCATTAGCGCAGGGATTAAAGCTGCTGTTGTGTGAAACGGCCACAAGGTGGCAGCAGTTCTCCCTTACCAAATCTGGTTACTAGGGCAGCAGAGCCTCAATGGAAGTTGTGTTCTAGATTGGAATGTAGAACGGAATGTGCCAGGAGAAAGCCCCTCAAGTTTGTCTCACTACTTCTTGTTCGTGTTTTTAATTTATTTTTTTATTTTTTATTACAGCAAATTTGAGTACAACGTTTAGCTTGTTGTAGGTGTGCAAGAGGTGGTTCTTTTACACATATACATATGTCTTTTCTTCCTGGAATCCTTTTCCCATGTACGTTATGACAGAATGTTGAGTAGTCTTCTCTTGGTACTCCGTAGGTCTTTGGTGATTATATACGTCTACTGTGTTTGTATATGTCTGTTAACCCCAATATCGTAATGAATTCAATCCTCACACCTTTCCTTTGGTGAACCATAAGTTTGTTTAATGAATCTGTGATTGCCCTTCTCCGTGGAAATATCTGCCCTGGTATCAATTTATAGGTAACACCTATAAGTGATATGACATGATATGTGTCTTTCACTTTCTGACTTACTCCAAGTCACGTGATTACCTGTAGACTCATCTACGGTGCTGCAAATGGCATTGTGTCCTTTTTTTCCTTGGCGAATATTCTCTCTTAGCGAGGTCCATTTTCTGCAATGTGATTCCCTGAGGGCTGAGGATTAGCTGACCTGGGCAGCCTGACCCTGCCGGCAAGCCCTCCCCAGGTGTGCCTGGGTTGAGGTCAATATAAACAGCACTCCAGGCAGCAATAGCCCCTGCAGCTGTGCCTGACTCCATATTCTCTGCACCATCAGCAGTCTCGGGGCTGTGCTGGTGGGAGGGTGTGAGGGTCCACTGCTTTGTGGGTGGCCCGGTGTGAGTGGGGCTCTGCTGGATTTTCGGCAGGAGTTGCCAGGCTGCCACCTGTAAAGAAGAGGATGTGTCACCCATAACTTCCACTGGAATATCTCTCCGGGCTGAGGTGAGGAAGGAAAGAAAGGAGAGGGGGCCGGGACAGGAGGGGTATCTCAGGCAGGGCAATGGAAAGCTTCCAGAAGAGCAACCGTGGCCAGGACCATCCTGGCTGCCCTGCAGGCACCAAGTTGGCCTGCGTGCTGTCGCTGGTGTGCCTCCACGGCCCTTCCTCTAGGCTTTCAAGCCCTTGTACATATTCAGGTGTTTCACCTGGGAAGGGTGGGAACAGTTCAGCAGCAGCTGGCCTGGGGCTCAGCTCACGTTTACTCACAGAGGCCTGGGCACCGTCTCCCAGCTTTGCAATAAGGACGCTCCTTGCGTGGGCGGGTGGGGCTGCTGGCTGTATGGGAGATGATTCCCCACCTCTGACCAATTTCAGAATTGTTTACCACTGGAGCAAGTGCCTTGGTAGTGTTTTCCTCTGTATAACTGTTAGGTTCAGTTTTTTTTTTCTTTTTTGGTTCAAGTTAGATTTTATTCCTCTTTTATGTATTTATAGATATAAGCATGGAAATAATTCATTGTTATATATACATCAGTGTGAATGGAAGAACTTTTTTTCTGTTTTATTTTTACATTTTATTTTTAAAAATTTTGAAATTTAATTTTGTTTATTTTTTTATACAGTAGGTTATTATTACTTATCTATTTTATGCATATACATGTATAGAGTTCAATCCCAATCTCCCAACTCATCCCACCACCACCACCCCATGGCTTCCCCCACTTTGTGTCCATACGTCTGTTCTCTACCTCTGTGTCTCTATTTCTGCCCGGCAAACCAGTTCATCTGTACCATTTTTCTAGGTTCCACATATAGGCATTAATATACAATATTTGTTTTTCTCTTTCTGACTTACTTCACTCTGCATGACAGTCTCTAGATCCATCAACTTCTCTACAAATGACCCAGTTTCATTCCTTTATATGGCTGAGTAATATTCCATTTTATATATGTACCACATCTTTATCCATTCGTCTGTCTGTGGGCATTTAGGTTGCTTCCATTACCTGGCTATTGTAAATAGTGCTGCAATGAACATTGTGGTGAATGTGTCTTTGTGATTTATGGTTTTCTCTGGGTATATGCCCAGATGTGGGATTGCTGGATACTATGGTAATTCTCTTTTTAGTTTTTTAAAGGAACCTCCATACTGTTCTCCATAGTGACTGTATCAATTTACATTCCCACCAATAGCGGAAGAGGGTTCCTTTTGTCCCACCCTCCCCAGAATTTGTTGTTTGTACATTATCTGATGATGCCGATTCTAACAGGTGTGAGGTCTTACCTCATTGTAGTTTTGATTTGCATTTCTCTAATAATTAGTGATGTTGAGCAGCTTCTCATGTGCGTCTTGGCCATCTCTGTGACTTCTTTGAAGAAACGTCTCTTTAGATCTTCTGCCCATTTTCGTATTGGGTTGTTTGTTTTATTAATATTAAGCTGCATGAGCTGTTTATATATATTGGAGATTAAACCTTTGTCCATTGATTCGTTTGTGAACGTTTTCGCCCATTCTGAGGGTTGCCTTTTTCCATTCCCGTTTTTTTAACAAAGAAAGAAAGAAAGCAAAAGAAGCAGAACACTAATGTGCGTGAAATATGCCTCTTGAAACTGTCGTTTTGAAATATGGACGTCTTTTGAATTTTTTGGTCGATATATGACCCCAGGATTTGTTTTCAGGGCAGGTGTCATTTACAGGCCTGTAATGATTTGGAATATCCACTGACCATTAGCGCTGGGATTAAAGCTGCAGTTGTGAGAAACGGCCACAAGGTGGCAGCAGTTCTCCCTTACCAATTCTGGTTACTAGGGCAGCAGAGCCTCAATGGAAGTCGCGTTCTAGATTGGAATGTAGAACGGAATGTGCCAGGAGAAAGCCCCTCAAGTGTGTCTCACTACTTCTTGTTCTTGTTTTTAATTTAATTTTTTATTTTTTTATTACAGCATGTTTGAGTACAACGTTTAGCTTGTTGTAGGTGTGCAAGAGGTGGTTCTTTGACACATATACATATGTCTGTTCTTCCTGGGATCCTTTTCCCATGTACGTTATGACAGAATGTTGAGTAGTCTTCTCTTGGTACTCCGTAGGTCTTTGGTGATTCTATACGTCTACTGTGTTTGTATATGTCTGTTAACCCCAATATCGTAATGAATTCAATCCTCACACCTTTCCTTTGGTGAACCATAAGTTTGTTTAATGAATCTGTGATTGCCCTTCTCCGTGGAAATATCTGCCCTGGTATCAATGTATAGGTAACACCTATAAGTGATATGATACGATATGTGTCTTTCACTTTCTGACTTACTCCAAGTCACGTGATTACCTCGAGACTCATCTACGGTGCTGCGAATGGCATTGTGTCCTTTTTTTCCTTGGCGAATATTCTGTCTTAGCGAGGTCCATTTTCTGCAATGTGATTCCCTGAGGGCTGAGGATTAGCTGCCCTGGGCAGCCTGACCCTGCCGGCAAGCCCTCCCGAGGTGTGCCTGGGTTGAGGTCAATATAAACAGCACTCCAGGCAGCAATAGCCCCTGCAGCTGTGCCTGAATCCATATTCTCTGCCCCGTCAGCAGTCTCGGGGCTGTGCTGGTGGGAGGGTGTGAAGGTCCACGGCTTTGTGGGTGGCCCGGGGCGAGTGGGGCTCTGCTGGACTTTCGGCAGGAGTTGCCAGGCTGCCACCTGTAAAGAAGAGGATGTGTCACCCATAACTTCCACTGGAATATCTCTCCGGGATGAGGTGAGGAAGGAAAAAAAGGAGTGGGGGCCGGGACAGGAGGGGTATCTCAGGCAGGGCAATGGAAAGCTTCCAGAAGAGCGCCCGTGGCCAGGACCATCCTGGCTGACCTGCAGGCACCAATTTGGCATGCGTGCCATCGCTGGTGTGGCTCCACGGCCCTCTCTCTAGGCTTTCAAGCTTTTGTACATATTCAGGTGTTTCACCTGGGAAGGGTGGGAACAGTTCAGCAGCATCTGGCCTGGGGCTTAGCTCACGTTAACTCACAGAGGCCTGGGCACGGTCTCCCAGCTTTGCAATAAGGACGCTCCTTGCGTGCGCGGGTGGGGCTGCTGGCTGTATGGGAGATGATTCCCCACCTCTGACCAATTTCAGAATTGTTTACCACTGGAGCAAGTGCCTTGGTAGTGTTTTCCTCTGTATAACTGTTAGGTTCAGTTTTTTTTTCTCTTTTGGTTCAAGTTAGATTTTATTCCTCTTTTATGTATTTATAGATATAAGCATGGAAATAATTCATTGTTATATATACATTAGTGTGAATGGAAGAACTTTTTTTCTGTTTTATTTTTACATTTTATTTGTAAAAATTTTGAAATTTAATTTTGTTTATTTTTTTATACAGTAGGTTATTATTAGTTATCTATTTTATGCATATACATGTATACAGGTCAATCCCAATCTCCCAACTCATCCCACCACCACCACCCCATGGCTTCCCCCACTTTGTGTCCATACGTCTGTTCTCTACCTCTGTGTCTCTATTTCTGCCCGGCAAACCAGTTCATCTGTACCATTTTTCTAGGTTCCACATATAGGCATTAATATACAATATTTGTTTTTCTCTTTCTGACTTACTTCACTCTGTATGAGAGTCTCTAGATCCATCAACTTCTCTACAAATGACCCAGTTTCATTCCTTTTTATGGCTGAGTAATATTCCATTTTATATATGTACCACATCTTTATCCATTCGTCTGTCTGTGGGCATTTAGGTTGCTTCCATTACCTGGCTATTGTAAATAGTGCTGCAATGAACATTGTGGTGAATGTGTCTTTGTGATTTATGGTTTTCTCTGGGTATATGCCCAGTAGTGGGATTGCTGGATCCTATGGTAATTCTCTTTTTCGTTTTTTAAAGGAACCTCCATACTGTTCTCCATAGTGACTGTATCAATTTACATTCCCACCAATAGCGGAAGTGGGTTCCTTTTGTCCACACCCTCCCCAGAATTTGTTGTTTGTACATTATCTGATGATGCCGATTCTAACAGGTGTGAGGTCTTACCTCATTGTAGTTTTGATTTGCATTTCTCTAATAATTAGTGATGTTGAGCAGCTTCTCATGTGCGTCTTGGCCATCTCTGTGTCTTCTTTGAAGAAACGTCTCTTTAGATCTTCTGCCCATTTTTGTATTGGGTTGTTTGTTTTATTAATATTAAGCTGCATGAGCTGTTTATATATATTGGAGATTAAACCTTTGTCCATTGATTCGTTTGTGAACGTTTTCGCCCATTCTGAGGGTTGCCTTTTTCCATTCCCGTTTTTTTAACAAAGAAAGAAAGAAAGCAAAAGAAGCAGAACACTAATGTGCGTGAAATATGCCTCTTGAAACTGTCGTTTTGAAATATGGACGTCTTTTGAATTTTTTGGTCGATATATGACCCCAGGATTTGTTTTCAGGGCAGGTGTCATTTACAGGCCTGTAATGATTTGGAATATCCACTGACCATTAGCGCTGGGATTAAAGCTGCAGTTGTGAGAAACGGCCACAAGGTGGCAGCAGTTCTCCCTTACCAAATCTGGTTGCTAGGGCAGCAGAGCCTCAATGGAAGTCGCGTTCTAGATTGGAATGTAGAACGGAATGTGCCAGGAGAAAGCCCCTCATGTGTGTCTCACTACTTCTTGTTCTTGTTTTTAATTTAATTTTTTATTTTTTTATTACAGCATGTTTGAGTACAACGTTTAGCTTGTTGTTGGTGTGCAAGAGGAGGTTCTTTGACACATATACATATGTCTGTTCTTCCTGGGATCCATTTCCCATGTACGTTATGACAGAATGTTGAGTAGTCTTCTCTTGGTACTCCGTAGGTCTTTGGTGATTCTATACGTCTACTGTGTTTGTATATGTCTGTTAACCCCAATATCGTAATGAATTCAATCCTCACACCTTTCCTTTGGTGAACCATAAGTTTGTTTAATGAATCTGTGATTGCCCTTCTCCGTGGAAATATCTGCCCTGGTATCAATTTATAGGTAACACCTATAAGTGATATGATACGATATGTGTCTTTCACTTTCTGACTTACTCCAAGTCACGTGATTACCTGTAGACTCATCTACGGTGCTGCAAATGGCATTGTGTCCTTTTTTTCCTTGGCGAATATTCTGTCTTAGCGAGGTCCATTTTCTGCAATGTGATTCCCTGAGGGCTGAGGATTAGCTGCCCTGGGCAGCCTGACCCTGCCGGCAAGCCCTCCCCAGGTGTGCCTGGGTTGAGGTCAATATAAACAGCACTCCAGGCAGCAATAGCCCCTGCAGCTGTGCCTGACTCCATATTCTCTGCCCCGTCAGCAGTCTCGGGGCTGTGCTGGTGGGAGGGTGTGAGGGTCCACGGCTTTGTGGGTGGCCCGGTGTGAGTGGGGCTCTGCTGGACTTTCGGCAGGAGTTGCCAGGCTGCCACCTGTAAAGAAGAGGATGTGTCACCCATAACTTCCACTGGAATATCTCTCCGGGCTGAGGTGAGGAAGGAAAAAAAGGAGTGGGGGCCGGGACAGGAGGGGTATCTCAGGCAGGGCAATGGAAAGCTTCCAGAAGAGCGCCCGTGGCCAGGACCATCCTGGCTGACCTGCAGGCACCAAGTTGGCCTGCGTGCCGTCGCTGGTGTGGCTCCACGGCCCTCCCTCTAGGCTTTCAAGCCCTTGTACATATTCAGGTGTTTCACCTGGGAAGGGTGGGAACAGTTCAGCAGCATCTGGCCTGGGGCTCAGCTCACGTTTACTCACAGAGGCCTGTGCATGGTCTCCCAGCTTTGCAATAAGGACGCTCCTTGCGTGGGCGGGTGGGGCTGCTGGCTGTATGGGAGATGATTCCCCACCTCTGACCAATTTCAGAATTGTTTACCACTGGAGCAAGTGCCTTGGTAGTGTTTTCCTCTGTATAACTGTTAGGTTCAGTTTTTTTTTCTCTTTTGGTTCAAGTTAGATTTTATTCCTCTTTTATGTATTTATAGATATAAGCATGGAAATAATTCATTGTTATATATACATCAGTGTGAATGGAAGAACTTTTTTTCTGTTTTATTTTTACATTTTATTTTTAAAAATTTTGAAATTTAATTTTGTTTATTTTTTATACAGTAGGTTATTATTAGTTATCTATTTTATGCATATACATGTATACAGGTCAATCCCAATCTCCCAACTCATCCCACCACCACCACCCCATGGCTTCCCCCACTTTGTGTCCATACGTCTGTTCTCTACCTCTGTGTCTCTATTTCTGCCCGGCAAACCAGTTCATCTGTACCATTTTTCTAGGTTCCACATATAGGCATTAATATACAATATTTGTTTTTCTCTTTCTGACTTACTTCACTCTGCATGACAGTCTCTAGATCCATCAACTTCTCTACAAATGACCCCGTTTCATTCCTTTTTATGGCTGAGTAATATTCCATTTTATATATGTACCACATCTTTATCCATTCGTCTGTCTGTGGGCATTTAGGTTGCTTCCATTACCTGGCTATTGTAAATAGTGCTGCAATGAACATTGTGGTGAATGTGTCTTTGTGATTTATGGTTTTCTCTGGGTATATGCCCAGAAGTGGGATTGCTGGATCCTATGGTAATTCTCTTTTTAGTTTTTTAAAGGAACCTCCATACTGTTCTCCATAGTGACTGTATCAATTTACATTCCCACCAATAGCGGAAGAGGGTTCCTTTTGTCCACACCCTCCCCAGAATTTGTTGTTTGTACATTATCTGATGATGCCGATTCTAACAGGTGTGAGGTCTTACCTCATTGTAGTTTTGATTTGCATTTCTCTAATAATTAGTGATGTTGAGCAGCTTCTCATGTGCGTCTTGGCCATCTCTGTGACTTCTTTGAAGAAACGTCTCTTTAGATCTTCTGCCCATTTTTGTATTGGGTTGTTTGTTTTATTAATATTAAGCTGCATGAGCTGTTTATATATATTGGAGATTAAACCTTTGTCCATTGATTCGTTTGTGAACGTTTTCGCCCATTCTGAGGGTTGCCTTTTTCCATTCCCGTTTTTTTAACAAAGAAAGAAAGAAAGCAAAAGAAGCAGAACACTAATGTGCGTGAAATATGCCTCTTGAAACTGTCGTTTTGAAATATGGACGTCTTTTGAATTTTTTGGTCGATATATGACCCCAGGATTTGTTTTCAGGGCAGGTGTCATTTACAGGCCTGTAATGATTTGGAATATCCACTGACCATTAGCGCTGGGATTAAAGCTGCAGTTGTGAGAAACGGCCACAAGGTGGCAGCAGTTCTCCCTTACCAAATCTGGTTACTAGGGCAGCAGAGCCTCAATGGAAGTCGCGTTCTAGATTGGAATTTAGAACGGAATGTGCCAGGAGAAAGCCCCTCAAGTGTGTCTCACTACTTCTTGTTCTTTTTTTTAATTTAATTTTTTATTTTTTTATTACAGCATGTTTGAGTACAACGTTTAGCTTGTTGTAGGTGTGCAAGAGGTGGTTCTTTGACACATATACATATGTCTGTTCTTCCTGGGATCCTTTTCCCATGTACGTTATGACAGAATGTTGAGTAGTCTTCTCTTGGTACTCCGTAGGTCTTTGGTGATTATATACGTCTACTGTGTTTGTATATGTCTGTTAACCCCAATATCGTAATGAATTCAATCCTCACACCTTTCCTTTGGTGAACCATAAGTTTGTTTAATGAATCTGTGATTGCCCTTCTCCGTGGAAATATCTGCCCTGGTATCAATTTATAGGTAACACCTATAAGTGATATGATACGATATGTGTCTTTCACTCTCTGACTTACACCAAGTCACGTGATTACCTCGAGACTCATCTACGGTGCTGCGAATGGCATTGTGTCCTTTTTTTCCTTGGCGAATATTCTGTCTTAGGGAGGTCCATTTTCTGCAATGTGATTCCCTGAGGGCTGAGGATTAGCTGCCCTGGGCATCCTGACCCTGCCGGCAAGCCCTCCCCAGGTGTGCCTGGGTTGAGGTCAATATAAACAGCACTCCAGGCAGCAATAGCCCCTGCAGCTGTGCCTGACTCCATATTCTCTGCCCCGTCAGCAGTCTCGGGGCTGTGCTGGTGGGAGGGTGTGAGGGTCCACGGCTTTGTGGGTGGCCCGGTGTGAGTGGGGCTCTGCTGGACTTTCGGCAGGAGTTGCCAGGCTGCCACCTGTAAAGAAGAGGATGTGTCACCCATAACTTCCACTGGAATATCTCTCCGGGCTGAGGTGTGGAAGGAAAAAAAGGAGTGGGGGCCGGGACAGGAGGGGTATCTCAGGCAGGGCAATGGAAAGCTTCCAGAAGAGCGCCCGTGGCCAGGACCATCCTGGCTGACCTGCAGGCACCAAGTTGGCCTGCGTGACGTCGCTGGTGTGGCTCCACGGCCCTCCCTCTAGGCTTTCAAGCCCTTGTACATATTCAGGTGTTTCACCTGGGAAGGGTGGGAACAGTTCAGCAGCATCTGGCCTGGGGCTCAGCTCACGTTTACTCACAGAGGCCTGGGCACGGTCTCCCAGCTTTGCAATAAGGACGCTCCTTGCATGGGCGGGTGGGGCTGCTGGCTGTATGGGAGATGATTCCCCACCTCTGACCAATTTCAGAATTGTTTACCACTGGAGCAAGTGCCTTGGTAGTGTTTTCCTCTGTATAACTGTTAGGTTCAGTTTTTTTTTCTCTTTTGGTTCAAGTTAGATTTTATTCCTCTTTTATGTATTTATAGATATAAGCATGGAAATAATTCATTGTTATATATACATCAGTGTGAATGGAAGAACTTTTTTTCTGTTTTATTTTTACATTTTGCTTTTAAAAATTTTGAAATTTAATTTTGTTTATTTTTTTATACAGTAGGTTATTATTAGTTATCTATTTTATGCATATACATGTATACAGGTCAATCCCAATCTCCCAACTCATCCCACTACCACCACCCCATGGCTTCCCCCACTTTGTGTCCATACGTCTGTTCTCTACCTCTGTGTCTCTATTTCTGCCCTGCAAACCAGTTCATCTGTACCATTTTTCTAGGTTCCACATATAGGCATTAATATACAATATTTGTTTTTCTCTTTCTGACTTACTTCACTCTGTATGACAGTCTCTAGATCCATCAGCTTCTCTACAAATGACCCAGTTTCATTCCTTTTTATGGCTGAGTAATATTCCATTTTATATATGTACCACATCTTTATCCATTCGTCTGTCTGTGGGCATTTAGGTTGCTTCCATTACCTGGCTATTGTACATAGTGCTGCAATGAACTTTGTGGTGAATGTGTCTTTGTGATTTATGGTTTTCTCTGGGAATATGCCCAGAAGTGGGATTGCTGGATCCTATGGTAATTCTCTTTTTAGTTTTTTAAAGGAACCTCCATACTGTTCTCCATAGTGACTGTATCAATTTACATTCCCACCAATAGCGGAAGAGGGTTCCTTTTGTCCACACCCTCCCCAGAATTTGTTGTTTGTACATTATCTGATGATGCCGATTCTAACAGGTGTGAGGTCTTACCTCATTGTAGTTTTGATTTGCATTTCTCTAATAATTAGTGATGTTGAGCAGCTTCTCATGTGCGTCTTGGCCATCTCTGTGTCTTCTTTGAAGAAACGTCTCTTTAGATCTTCTGCCCATTTTTGTATTGGGTTGTTTGTTTTATTAATATTAAGCTGCATGAGCTGTTTATATATATTGGAGATTAAACCTTTGTCCATTGATTCGTTTGTGAACGTTTTCGCCCATTCTGAGGGTTGCCTTTTTCCATTCCCGTTTTTTTAACAAAGAAAGAAAGAAAGCAAAAGAAGCAGAACACTAATGTGCGTGAAATATGCCTCTTGAAACTGTCGTTTTGAAATATGGACGTCTTTTGAATTTTTTGGTCGATATATGACCCCAGGATTTGTTTTCAGGGCAGGTGTCATTTACAGGCCTGTAATGATTTGGAATATCCACTGACCATTAGCGCTGGGATTAAAGCTGCAGTTGTGAGAAATGGCCACAAGGTGGCAGCAGTTCTCCTTTACCAAATCTGGTTACTAGGGCAGCAGAGCCTCAATGGAAGTCGCGTTCTAGATTGGAATGTAGAACGGAATGTGCCAGGAGAAAGCCCCTCAAGTGTGTCTCACTACTTCTTGTTCTTGTTTTTAATTTAATTTTTTATTTTTTTATTACAGCATGTTTGAGTACAACGTTTAGCTTGTTGTAGGTGTGCAAGAGGTGGTTCTTTGACACATATACATATGTCTGTTCTTCCTGGGATCCTTTTCCCATGTACGTTATGACAGAATGTTGAGTAGTCTTCTCTTGGTACTCCGTAGGTCTTTGGTGATTATATACGTCTACTGTGTTTGTATATGTCTGTTAACCCCAATATCGTAATGAATTCAATCCTCACACCTTTCCTTTGGTGAACCATAAGTTTGTTTAATGAATCTGTGATTGCCCTTCTCCGTGGAAATATCTGCCCTGGTATCAATTTATAGGTAACACCTATAAGTGATATGATACGATATGTGTCTTTCACTTTCTGACTTACTCCAAGTCACGTGATTACCTCGAGACTCATCTACGGTGCTGCGAATGGCATTGTGTCCTTTTTTTCCTTGGCGAATATTCTGTCTTAGCGAGGTCCATTTTCTGCAATGTGATTCCCTGAGGGCTGAGGATTAGCTGCCCTGGGCAGCCTGACCCTGCCGGCAAGCCCTCCCCAGGTGTGCCTGGGTTGAGGTCAATATAAACAGCACTCCAGGCAGCAATAGCCCCTGCAGCTGTGCCTGACTCCATATTCTCTGCCCCGTCAGCAGTCTCGGGGCTGTGCTGGTGGGAGGGTGTGAGGGTCCACGGCTTTGTGGGTGGCCCGGTGTGAGTGGGGCTCTGCTGGACTTTCGGCAGGAGTTGCCAGGCTGCCACCTGTAAAGAAGAGGATGTGTCACCCATAACTTCCACTGGAATATCTCTCCGGGGTGAGGTGAGGAAGGAAAAAAAGGAGTGGGGGCCGGGACAGGAGGGGTATCTCAGGCAGGGCAATGGAAAGCTTCCAGAAGAGCGCCCGTGGCCAGGACCATCCTGGCTGACCTGCAGGCACCAAGTTGGCCTGCATGCCGTCGCTGGTGTGGCTCCACGGCCCTCTCTCTAGGCTTTCAAGCTTTTGTACATATTCAGGTGTTTCACCTGGGAAGGGTGGGAACAGTTCAGCAGCATCTGGCCTGGGGCTCAGCTCACGTTTACTCACAGAGGCCTGGGCACGGTCTCCCAGCTTTGCAATAAGGACGCTCCTTGCGTGGGCGGGTGGGGCTGCTGGCTGTATGGGAGATGATTCCCCACCTCTGACCAATTTCAGAGTTGTTTACCACTGGAGCAAGTGCCTTGGTAGTGTTTTCCTCTGTATAACTGTTAGGTTCAGTTTTTTTTTCTCTTTTGGTTCAAGTTAGATTTTATTCCTCTTTTATGTATTTATAGATATAAGCATGGAAATAATTCATTGTTATATATACATCAGTGTGAATGGAAGAACTTTTTTTCTGTTTTATTTTTACATTTTATTTTTAAAAATTTTGAAATTTAATTTTGTTTATTTTTTTATACAGTAGGTTATTATTAGTTATCTATTTTATGCATATACATGTATACAGGTCAATCCCAATCTCCCAACTCATCCCACTACCACCACCCCATGGCTTCCCCCACTTTGTTTCCATACGTCTGTTCTCTACCTCTGTGTCTCTATTTCTGCCCTGCAAACCAGTTCATCTGTACCATTTTTCTAGGTTCCACATATAGGCATTAATATACAATATTTGTTTTTCTCTTTCTGACTTACTTCACTCTGTATGACAGTCTCTAGATCCATCAGCTTCTCTACAAATGACCCAGTTTCATTCCTTTTTATGGCTGAGTAATATTCCATTTTATATATGTACCACATCTTTATCCATTCGTCTGTCTGTGGGCATTTAGATTGCTTCCATTACCTGGCTATTGTAAATAGTGCTGCAATGAACATTGTGGTGAATGTGTCTTTGTGATTTATGGTTTTCTCTGGGTATATGCCCAGAAGTGGGATTGCTGGATCCTATGGTAATTCTCTTTTTAGTTTTTTAAAGGAACCTCCATACTGTTCTCCATAGTGACTGTATCAATTTACATTCCCACCAATAGCGGAAGAGGGTTCCTTTTGTCCACACCCTCCCCAGAATTTGTTGTTTGTACATTATCTGATGATGCCGATTCTAACAGGTGTGAGGTCTTACCTCATTGTAGCTTTGATTTGCATTTCTCTAATAATTAGTGATGTTGAGCAGCTTCTCATGTGCGTCTTGGCCATCTCTGTGTCTTCTTTGAAGAAACGTCTCTTTAGATCTTCTGCCCATTTTTGTATTGGGTTGTTTGTTTTATTAATATTAAGCTGCATGAGCTGTTTATATATATTGGAGATTCAACCTTTGTCCATTGATTCATTTGTGAACGTTTTCGCCCATTCTGAGGGTTGCCTTTTTCCATTCCCGTTTTTTTAACAAAGAAAGAAAGAAAGCAAAAGAAGCAGAACACTAATGTGCGTGAAATATGCCTCTTGAAACTGTCGTTTTGAAATATGGCCGTCTTTTGAATTTTTTGTTCGATATATGACCCCAGGATTTGTTTTCAGGGCAGGTGTCATTTACAGGCCTGTAATGATTTGGAATATCCACTGACCATTAGCGCTGGGATTAAAGCTGCAGTTGTGAGAAACGGCCACAAGGTGGCAGCAGTTCTCCCTTACCAAATCTGGTTACTAGGGCAGCAGAGCCTCAATGGAAGTCGCGTTCTAGATTGGAATGTAGAACGGAATGTGCCAGGAGAAAGCCCCTCAAGTGTGTCTCACTACTTCTTGTTCTTCTTTTTAATTTAATTTTTTATTTTTTTATTACAGCATGTTTGAGTACAACGTTTAGCTTGTTGTAGGTGTGCCAGAGGTGTTTCTTTTACACATATACATATGTCTGTTCTTCCTGGGATCCTTTTCCCATGTACGTTATGACAGAATGTTGAGTAGTCTTCTCTTGGTACTCCGTAGGTCTTTGGTGATTATATACGTCTACTGTGTTTGTATATGTCTGTTAACCCCAATATCGTAATGAATTCAATCCTCACACCTTTCCTTTGGTGAACCATAAGTTTGTTTAATGAATCTGTGATTGCCCTTCTCCGTGGAAATATCTGCCCTGGTATCAATTTATAGGTAACACCTATAAGTGATATGATACGATATGTGTCTTTCACTCTCTGACTTACTCCAAGTCACGTGATTACCTCGAGACTCATCTACGGTGCTGCGAATGGCATTGTGTCCTTTTTTTCCTTGGCGAATATTCTGTCTTAGCGAGGTCCATTTTCTGCAATGTGATTCCCTGAGGGCTGAGGATTAGCTGCCCTGGGCAGCCTGACCCTGCCGGCAAGCCCTCCCCAGGTGTGCCTGGGTTGAGGTCAATATAAACAGCACTCCAGGCAGCAATAGCCCCTGCAGCTGTGCCTGACTCCATATTCTCTGCCCCGTCAGCAGTCTCGGGGCTGTGCTGGTGGGAGGGTGTGAGGGTCCACGGCTTTGTGGGTGGCCCGGTGTGAGTGGGGCTCTGCTGGACTTTCGGCAGGAGTTGCCTGGCTGCCACCTGTAAAGAAAAGGATGTGTCACCCATAACTTCCACTGGAATATCTCTCCGGGCTGAGGTGAGGAAGGAAAAAAAGGAGTGGGGGCCGGGACAGGAGGGGTATCTCAGGCAGGGCAATGGAAAGCTTCCAGAAGAGCGCCCGTGGCCAGGACCATCCTGGCTGACCTGCAGGCACCAAGTTGGCCTGCGTGCCGTCGCTGGTGTGGCTCCACGGCCCTCCCTCTAGGCTTTCAAGCCCTTGTACATATTCAGGTGTTTCACCTGGGAAGGGTGGGAACAGTTCAGCAGCATCTGGCCTGGGGCTCAGCTCACGTTTACTCACAGAGGCCTGGGCACGGTCCCCCAGCTTTGCAATAAGGACGCTCCTTGCGTGGGCGGGTGGGGCTGCTGGCTGTATGGGAGATGATTCCCCACCTCTGACCAATTTCAGAATTGTTTACCACTGGAGCAAGTGCCTTGGTAGTGTTTTCCTCTGTATAACGGTTAGGTTCAATTTTTTTTTTCTCTTTTGGTTCAAGTTAGATTTTATTCCTCTTTTATGTATTTATAGATATAAGCATGGAAATAATTCATTGTTATATATACATCAGTGTGAATGGAAGAACTTTTTTTCTGTTTTAGTTTTACATTTTATTTTTAAAAATTTTGAAATTTAATTTTGTTTATTTTTTTATACAGTAGGTTATTATTAGTTATCTATTTTATGCATATACATGTATACAGGTCAATCCCAATCTCCCAACTCATCCCACCACCACCACCCCATGGCTTCCCCCACTTTGTGTCCATACGTCTGTTCTCTACCTCTGTGTCTCTATTTCTGCCCAGCAAACCAGTTCATCTGTACCATTTTTCTAGGTTCCACATATAGGCATTAATATACAATATTTGTTTTTCTCTTTCTGACTTACTTCACTCTGTATGACAGTCTCTAGATCCATCAACTTCTCTACAAATGACCCAGTTTCATTCCTTTTTATGGCTGAGTAATATTCCATTTTATATATGTACCACATCTTTATCCATTCGTCTGTCTGTGGGCATTTAGGTTGCTTCCATTACCTGGCTATTGTAAATAGTGCTGCAATGAACATTGTGGTGAATGTGTCTTTGTGATTTATGGTTTTCTCTGGGTATATGCCCAGAAGTGGGATTGCTGGATCCTATGGTAATTCTCTTTTTAGTTTTTTAAAGGAACCTCCATACTGTTCTCCATAGTGACTGTATCAATTTACATTCCCACCAATAGCGGAAGAGGGTTCCTTTTGTCCACACCCTCCCCAGAATTTGTTGTTTGTACATTATCTGATGATGCCGATTCTAACAGGTGTGAGGTCTTACCTCATTGTAGTTTTGATTTGCATTTCTCTAATAATTAGTGATGTTGAGCAGCTTCTCATGTGCGTCTTGGCCATCTCTGTGACTTCTTTGAAGAAACGTCTCTTTAGATCTTCTGCCCATTTTTGTATTGGGTTGTTTGTTTTATTAATATTAAGCTGCATGAGCTGTTTATATATATTGGAGATTAAACCTTTGTCCATTGATTCGTTTGTGAACGTTTTCGCCCATTCTGAGGGTTGCCTTTTTCCATTCCCGTTTTTTTAACAAAGAAAGAAAGAAAGCAAAAGAAGCAGAACACTAATGTGCGTGAAATATGCCTCTTGAAACTGTCGTTTTGAAATATGGACGTCTTTTGAATTTTTTGGTCGATATATGACCCCAGGATTTGTTTTCAGGGCAGGTGTCATTTACAGGCCTGTAATGATTTGGAATATCCACTGACCATTAGCGCTGGGATTAAAGCTGCAGTTGTGAGAAATGGCCACAAGGTGGCAGCAGTTCTCCCTTACAAAATCTGGTTACTAGGGCAGCAGAGCCTCAATGGAAGTCGCGTTCTAGATTGGAATGTAGAACGGAATGTGCCAGGAGAAAGCCCCTCAAGTGTGTCTCACTACTTCTTGTTCTTGTTTTTAATTTAATTTTTTATTTTTTTATTACAGCATGTTTGAGTACAACGTTTAGCTTGTTGTAGGTGTGCCAGAGCTGGTTCTTTTACACATATACATATGTTTGTTCTTCCTGGGATCCTTTTCCCATGTACGTTATGACAGAATGTTGAGTAGTCTTCTCTTGGTACTCCGTAGGTCTTTGGTGATTATATACGTCTACTGTGTTTGTATATGTCTCTTAACCCCAATATCGTAATGAATTCAATCCTCACACCTTTCCTTTGGTGAACCATAAGTTTGTTTAATGAATCTGTGATTGCCCTTCTCCGTGGAAATATCTGCCCTGGTATCAATTTATAGGTAACACCTATAAGTGATATGATACGATATGTGTCTTTCACTCTCTGACTTACTCCAAGTCACGTGATTACCTCGAGACTCATCTACAGTGCTGCGAATGGCATTGTGTCCTTTTTTTCCTTGGCGAATATTCTGTCTTAGCGAGGTCCATTTTCTGCAATGTGATTCCCTGAGGGCTGAGGATTAGCTGCCCTGGGCAGCCTGACCCTGCCGGCAAGCCCTCCCCAGGTGTGCCTGGGTTGAGGTCAATATAAACAGCACTCCAGGCAGCAATAGCCCCTGCAGCTGTGCCTGACTCCATATTCTCTGCCCCGTCAGCCGTCTCGGGGCTGTGCTGGTGGGAGGGTGGGAGGGTCCACGGCTTTGTGGGTGGCCCGGTGTGAGTGGGGCTCTGCTGGACTTTCGGCAGGAGTTGCCAGGCTGCCACCTGTAAAGAAGAGGATGTTTCACCCATAACTTCCACTGGAATATCTCTCCGGGCTGAGGTGAGGAAGGAAAAAAGGAGTGGGGGCCGGGACAGGAGGGGTATCTCAGGCAGGGCAATGGAAAGCTTCCAGAAGAGCGCCCGTGGCCAGGACCATCCTGGCTGACCTGCAGGCACCAAGTTGGCCTGCGTGCCGTCGCTGGTGTGGCTCCACGGCCCTCCCTCTAGGCTTTCAAGCCCTTGTACATATTCAGGTGTTTCACCTGGGAAGGGTGGGAACAGTTCAGCAGCATCTGGCCTGGGGCTCAGCTCACGTTTACTCACAGAGGCCTGTGCACGGTCCCCCAGCTTTGCAATAAGGACGCTCCTTGCGTGGGCGGGTGGGGCTGCTGGCTGTATGGGAGATGATTCCCCACCTCTGACCAATTTCAGAATTGTTTACAACTGGAGCAAGTGCCTTGGTAGTGTTTTCCTCTGTATAACTGTTAGGTTCAATTTTTTTTTTCTTTTTTGGTTCAAGTTAGATTTTATTCCTCTTTTATGTATTTATAGATATAAGCATGGAAATAATTCATTGTTATATATACATCAGTGTGAATGGAAGAACTTTTTTTCTGTTTTATTTTTACATTTTATTTTTAAAAATTTTGAAATTTAATTTTGTTTATTTTTTTATACAGTAGGTTATTATTAGTTATCTATTTTATGCATATACATGTATACAGGTCAATCCCAATCTCCCAACTCATCCCACCACCACCACCCCAAGGCTTCCCCCACTTTGTGTCCATACGTCTGTTCTCTACCTCTGTGTCTCTATTTCTGCCCTGCAAACCAGTTCATCTGTACCATTTTTCTAGGTTCCACATATAGGCATTAATATACAATATTTGTTTTTCTCTTTCTGACTTACTTCACTCTGCATGACAGTCTCTAGGTCCATCAACTTCTCTACAAATGACCCAGTTTCATTCCTTTTTATGGCTGAGTAATATTCCATTTTATATATGTACCACATCTTTATCCATTCGTCTGTCTGTGGGCATTTAGGTTGCTTCCATTACCTGGCTATTGTAAATAGTGCTGCAATGAACATTGTGGTGAATGTGTCTTTGTGATTTATGGTTTTCTCTGGGTATATGCCCAGAAGTGGGATTGCTGGATCCTATGGTAATTCTCTTTTTAGTTTTTTAAAGGAACCTCCATACTGTTCTCCATAGTGACTGTATCAATTTACATTCCCACCAATAGCGGAAGAGGGTTCCTTTTGTCCACACCCTCCCCAGAATTTGTTGTTTGTACATTATCTGATGATGCCGATTCTAACAGGTGTGAGGTCTTACCTCATTGTAGTTTTGATTTGCATTTCTCTAATAATTAGTGATGTTGAGCAGCTTCTCATGTGCGTCTTGGCCATCTCTGTGACTTCTTTGAAGAAACGTCTCTTTAGATCTTCTGCCCATTTTTGTATTGGGTTGTTTGTTTTATTAATATTAAGCTGCATGAGCTGTTTATATATATTGGAGATTAAACCTTTGTCCATTGATTCGTTTGTGAACGTTTTCGCCCATTCTGAGGGTTGCCTTTTTCCATTCCCGTTTTTTTAACACAGAAAGAAAGCAAAAGAAGCAGAACACTAATGTGCGTAAAATATGCCTCTTGAAACTGTCGTTTTGAAATATGGACGTCTTTTGAATTTTTTGGTCGATATATGACCCCAGGATTTGTTTTCAGGGCAGGTGTCATTTACAGGCCTGTAATGATTTGGAATATCCACTGACCATTAGCGCTGGGGTTAAAGCTGCAGTTGTGAGAAATGGCCACAAGGTGGCAGCAGTTCTCCCTTACAATATCTGGTTACTAGAGCAGCAGAGCCTCAATGGAAGTCGCGTTCTAGATTGGAATGTAGAACGGAATGTGCCAGGAGAAGGCCCCTCAAGTGTGTCTCACTACTTGTTGTTCTTGTTTTTAATTTAATTTTTTATTTTTTTATTACAGCATGTTTGAGTACAACGTTTAGCTTGTTGTAGGTGTGCCAGAGGTGTTTCTTTTACACATATACATATGTCTGTTCTTCCTGGGATCCTTTTCCCATGTACGTTATGACAGAATGTTGAGTAGTCTTCTCTTGGTACTCCGTAGGTCTTTGGTGATTATATACGTCTACTGTGTTTGTATATGTCTGTTAACCCCAATATCGTAATGAATTCAATCCTCACACCTTTCCTTTGGTGAACCATAAGTTTGTTTAATGAATCTGTGATTGCCCTTCTCCGTGGAAATATCTGCCCTGGTATCAATTTATAGGTAACACCTATAAGTGATATGATACGATATGTGTCTTTCACTCTCTGACTTACTCCAAGTCACGTGATTACCTCGAGACTCATCTACGGTGCTGCGAATGGCATTGTGTCCTTTTTTTCCTTGGCGAATATTCTGTCTTAGCGAGGTCCATTTTCTGCAATGTGATTCCCTGAGGGCTGAGGATTAGCTGCCCTGGGCAGCCTGACCCTGCCGGCAAGCCCTCCCCAGGTGTGCCTGGGTTGAGGTCAATATAAACAGCACTCCAGGCAGCAATAGCCCCTGCAGCTGTGCCTGACTCCATATTCTCTGCCCCGTCAGCAGTCTCGGGGCTGTGCTGGTGGGAGGGTGTGAGGGTCCACGGCTTTGTGGGTGGCCCGGTGTGAGTGGGGCTCTGCTGGACTTTCGGCAGGAGTTGCCTGGCTGCCACCTGTAAAGAAAAGGATGTGTCACCCATAACTTCCACTGGAATATCTCTCCGGGCTGAGGTGAGGAAGGAAAAAAAGGAGTGGGGGCCGGGACAGGAGGGGTATCTCAGGCAGGGCAATGGAAAGCTTCCAGAAGAGCGCCCGTGGCCAGGACCATCCTGGCTGACCTGCAGGCACCAAGTTGGCCTGCGTGCCGTCGCTGGTGTGGCTCCACGGCCCTCCCTCTAGGCTTTCAAGCCCTTGTACATATTCAGGTGTTTCACCTGGGAAGGGTGGGAACAGTTCAGCAGCATCTGGCCTGGGGCTCAGCTCACGTTTACTCACAGAGGCCTGGGCACGGTCCCACAGCTTTGCAATAAGGACGCTCCTTGCGTGGGCGGGTGGGGCTGCTGGCTGTATGGGAGATGATTCCCCACCTCTGACCAATTTCAGAATTGTTTACCACTGGAGCAAGTGCCTTGGTAGTGTTTTCCTCTGTATAACTGTTAGGTTCAGTTTTTTTTTTTTTCTTTTTTGGTTCAAGTTAGATTTTATTCCTCTTTTATGTATTTATAGATATAAGCATGGAAATAATTCATTGTTATATATACATCAGTGTGAACGGAAGAACTTTTATTCTGTTTTATTTTTACATTTTATTTTTAAAAATTTTGAAATTTAGTTTTGTTTATTTTTTTATACAGTAGGTTATTATTAGTTATCTATTTTATGCATATACATGTATACAGGTCAATCCCAATCTCCCAACTCATCCCACCACCACCACCCCATGGCTTCCCCCACTTTGTGTCCATACGTTTGTTCTCTACCTCTGTGTCTCTATTTCTGCCCTGCAAACCAGTTCATCTGTACCATTTTTCTAGGTTCCACATATAGGCATTAATATACAATATTTGTTTTTCTCTTTCTGACTTACATCACTCTGTATGACAGTCTCTAGATCCATCAACTTCTCTACAAATGACCCAGTTTCATTCCTTTTTATGGCTGAGTAATATTCCATTTTATATATGTACCACATCTTTATCCATTCGTCTGTCTGTGGCCATTTAGGTTGCTTCCATTACCTGGCTATTGTAAATAGTGCTGCAATGAACATTGTGGTGAATGTGTCTTTGTGATTTATGGTTTTCTCTGGGTATATGCCCAGAAGTGGGATTGCTGGATCCTATGGTAATTCTCTTTTTAGTTTTTTAAAGGAACCTCCATACTGTTCTCCATAGTGACTGTATCAATTTACATTCCCACCAATAGCGGAAGAGGGTTCCTTTTGTCCACACCCTCCCCAGAATTTGTTGTTTGTACATTATCTGATGATGCCGATTCTAACAGGTGTGAGGTCTTACCTCATTGTAGTTTTGATTTGCATTTCTCTAATAATTAGTGATGTTGAGCAGCTTCTCATGTGCGTCTTGGCCTTCTCTGTGACTTCTTTGAAGAAACGTCTCTTTAGATCTTCTGCCCATTTTTGTATTGGGTTGTTTGTTTTATTAATATTAAGCTGCATGAGCTGTTTATATATATTGGAGATTAAACCTTTGTCCATTGATTCGTTTGTGAACGTTTTCGCCCATTCTGAGGGTTGCCTTTTTCCATTCCCGTTTTTTTAACAAAGAAAGAAAGAAAGCAAAAGAAGCAGAACACTAATGTGCGTGAAATATGCCTCTTGAAACTGTCGTTTTGAAATATGGACGTCTTTTGAATTTTTTGGTCGATATATGACCCCAGGATTTGTTTTCAGGGCAGGTGTCATTTACAGGCCTGTAATGATTTGGAATATCCACTGACCATTAGCGCTGCGATTAAAGCTGCAGTTGTGGGAAACGGCCACAAGGTGGCAGCAGTTCTCCCTTACCAAATCTGGTTACTAGGGCAGCAGAGCCTCAATGGAAGTCGCGTTCTAGATTGGAATGTAGAACGGAATGTGCCAGGAGAAGGCCCCTCAAGTGTGTCTCACTACTTCTTGTTCTTGTTTTTAATTTAATTTTTTATTTTTTTATTACAGCATGTTTGAGTACAACGTTTAGCTTGTTGTAGGTGTGCCAGAGGTGGTTCTTTTACACATATACATATGTCTGTTCTTCCTGGGATCCTTTTCCCATGTACGTTATGACAGAATGTTGAGTAGTCTTCTCTTGGTACTCCGTAGGTCTTTGGTGATTATATACGTCTACTGTGTTTGTATATGTCTGTTAACCCCAATATCGTAATGAATTCAATCCTCACACCTTTCCTTTGGTGAACCATAAGTTTGTTTAATGAATCTGTGATTGCCCTTCTCCGTGGAAATATCTGCCCTGGTATCAATTTATAGGTAACACCTATAAGTGATATGATACGATATGTGTCTTTCACTTTCTGACTTACTCCAAGTTACGTGATTACCTCGAGACTCATCTACGGTGCTGCGAATGGCATTGTGTCCTTTTTTTCCTTGGCGAATATTCTGTCTTAGCGAGGTCCATTTTCTGCAATGTGATTCCCTGAGGGCTGAGGATTAGCTGCCCTGGGCAGCCTGACCCTGCCGGCAAGCCCTCCCCAGGTGTGCCTGGGTTGAGGTCAATATAAACAGCACTCCAGGCAGCAATAGCCCCTGCAGCTGTGCCTGACTCCATATTCTCTGCCCCGTCAGCAGTCTCGGGGCTGTGCTGGTGTGAGGGTGTGAGGGTCCACGGCTTTGTGGGTGGCCCGGTGTGAGTGGGGCTCTGCTGGACTTTCGGCAGGAGTTGCCAGGCTGCCACCTGTAAAGAAGAGGATGTGTCACCATAACTTCCACTGGAATATCTCTCCGGGCTGAGGTGAGGAAGGAAAAAAAGGAGTGGGGGCCGGGACAGGAGGGGTATCTCAGGCAGGGCAATGGAAAGCTTCCAGAAGAGCGCCCGTGGCCAGGACCATTCTGGCTGACCTGCAGGCACCAAGTTGGCCTGCGTGCCGTCGCTGGTGTGGCTCCACGGCCCTCCCTCTAGGCTTTCAAGCCCTTGTACATATTCAGGTGTTTCACGTGGGAAGGGTGGGAACAGTTCAGCAGCATCTGGCCTGGGGCTCAGCTCACGTTTACTCACAGAGGCCTGGGCACGGTCCCCAGCTTTGCAATAAGGACGCTCCTTGCGTGGGCGGGTGGGGCTGCTGGCTGTATGGGAGATGATTACCCACCTCTGACCAATTTCAGAATTGTTTACCACTGGAGCAAGTGCCTTGGTAGTGTTTTCCTCTGTATAACTGTTAGGTTCAGTTTTTTTTTTTTTCTTTTTTGGTTCAAGTTAGATTTTATTCCTCTTTTATGTATTTATAGATATAAGCATGGAAATAATTCATTGTTATATATACATCAGTGTGAATGGAAGAACTTCTTTTCTGTTTTATTTTTACATTTTATTTTTAAAAATTTTGAAATATAATTTTATTTATTTTTTTATACAGTAGGTTATTATTAGTTATCTATTTTATGCATAAACAGGCCAATCCCAATCTCCCAACTCATCCCACCACCACCACCCCATGGCTTCCCCCACTTTGTGTCCATACGTTTGTTCTCTACCTCTGTGTCTCTATTTCTGCCCTGCAAACCAGTTCATCTGTACCATTTTTCTAGGTTCCACATATAGGCATTAATATACAATATTTGTTTATCTCTTTCTGACATACTTCACTCTGTATGACAGTCTCTAGATCCATCAACTTCTCTACAAATGACCCAGTTTCATTCCTTTTTATGGCTGAGTAATATTCCATTTTATATATGTACCACATCTTTATCCATTCGTCTGTCTGTGGCCATTTATGTTGCTTCCATTACCTGGCTATTGTAAATAGTGCTGCAATGAACATTGTGGTGAATGTGTCTTTGTGATTTATGGTTTTCTCTGGGTATATGCCCAGAAGTGGGATTGCTGGATCCTATGGTAATTCTCTTTTTAGTTTTTTAAAGGAACCTCCATACTGTTCTCCATAGTGACTGTATCAATTTACATTCCCACCAATAGCGGAAGAGGGTTCCTTTTGTCCACACCCTCCCCAGAATTTGTTGTTTGTACATTATCTGATGATGCCGATTCTAACAGGTGTGAGGTGTTACCTCATTGTAGTTTTGATTTGCATTTCTCTAATAATTAGTGATGTTGAGCAGCTTCTCATGTGCGTCTTGGCCATCTCTGTGACTTCTTTGAAGAAACGTCTCTTTAGATCTTCTGCCCATTTTTGTATTGGGTTGTTTGTTTTATTAATATTAAGCTGCATGAGCTGTTTATATATATTGGAGATTAAACCTTTGTCCATTGATTCGTTTGTGAACGTTTTCGCCCATTCTGAGGGTTGCCTTTTTCCATTCCCGTTTTTTTAACAAAGAAAGAAAGAAAGCAAAAGAAGCAGAACACTAATGTGCGTGAAATATGCCTCTTGAAACTGTCGTTTTGAAATATGGACGTCTTTTGAATTTTTTGGTCGATATATGACCCCAGGATTTGTTTTCAGGGCAGGTGTCATTTACAGGCCTGTAATGATTTGGAATATCCACTGACCATTAGCGCTGGGATTAAAGCTGCAGTTGTGGGAAACGGCCACAAGGTGGCAGCAGTTCTCCCTTACCAAATCTGGTTACTAGGGCAGCAGAGCCTCAATGGAAGTCGCGTTCTAGATTGGAATGTAGAACGGAATGTGCCAGGAGAAGGCCCCTCAAGTGTGTCTCACTACTTCTTGTTCTTGTTTTTAATTTAATTTTTTATTTTTTTATTACAGCATGTTTGAGTACAACGTTTAGCTTGTTGTAGGTGTGCAAGAGGTGGTTCTTTTACACATATACATATGTCTGTTCTTCCTGGGATCCTTTTCCCATGTACGTATGATAGAATGTTGAGTAGTCTTCTCTTGGTACTCCGTAGGTCTTTGGTGATTATATACGTCTACTGTGTTTGTATATGTCTGTTAACCCCAATATCGTAATGAATTCAATCCTCACACCTTTCCTTTGGTGAACCATAAGTTTGTTTAATGAATCTGTGATTGCACTTCTCCGTGGAAATATCTGCCCTGGTATCAATTTATAGGTAACACCTATAAGTGATATGATACGATATGTGTCTTTCACTTTCTGACTTACTCCAAGTCACGTGATTACCTCGAGACTCATCTACGGTGCTGCGAATGGCATTGTGTCCTTTTTTTCCTTGGCGAATATTCTGTCTTAGCGAGGTCCATTTTCTGCAATGTGATTCCCTGAGGGCTGAGGATTAGCTGCCCTGGGCAGCCTGACCCTGCCGGCAAGCCCTCCCCAGGTGTGCCTGGGTTGAGGTCAATATAAACAGCACTCCAGGCAGCAATAGCACCTGCAGCTGTGCCTGACTCCATATTCTCTGCCCCGTCAGCAGTCTCGGGGCTGTGCTGGTGGGAGGGTGTGAGGATCCACGGCTTTGTGGGTGGCCCGGTGTGAGTGGGGCTCTGCTGGATTTTCGGCAGGAGTTGCCAGGCTGCCACCTGTAAAGAAGAGGATGTGTCACCCATAACTTCCACTGGAATATCTCTCCGGGCTGAGGTGAGGAAGGAAAAAAAGGAGTGGGGGCCGGGACAGGAGGGGTATCTCAGGCAGGGCAATGGAAAGCTTCCAGAAGAGCCTCCGTGGCCAGGACCATCCTGGCTGACCTGCAGGCACCAAGTTGGCCTGCGTGCTGTCGCTGTTGTGCCTCCACGGCCCTTCCTCTAGGCTTTCAAGCCCTTGTACATATTCAGGTGTTTCACCTGGGAAGGGTGGGAACAGTTCAGCAGCATCTGGCCTGGGGCTCAGCTCACGTTTACTCACAGAGGCCTCGGCATGGTCCCCCAGCTTTGCAATAAGGACGCACCTTGTGTGGGCGGGCGGGGCTGCTGGCTGTATGGGAGATGATTCCCCACCTCTGACCAATTTCAGAATTGTTTACCACTGGAGCAAGTGCCTTGGTAGTGTTTTCCTCTGTATAACTGTTAGATTCAGTGTTTTTTCTTTTTTGGTTCAAGTTAGATTTTATTCCTCTTTTATGTATTTATGGATATAAGCATGGAAATAATTCATTCTTATAAATACATCAGTGTGAATGGAAGAACATTTTTTTCTGTTTTATTTTTACATTTTATTTTTAAAATTTTTGAAATTTAATTTTATTTATTTTTTTTATACAGTAGGTTATTATTAGTTATCTATTTTATGCATAAACATGTATACAGGTCAATCCCAATCTTCCAACTCATCTCACCACCACCACCCCATGGCTTCCCCCACTTTGTGTCCATACGTTTGTTCTCTACCTCTGTGCCTCTATTTCTGCCCTGCAAACCAGTTCATCTGTACCATTTTTTTGGTTCCACATATAGGCCTTAATATACAATATTTGTTTTTCTCTTTCTGACTTACTTCACTCTGCATGACAGTCTCTAGATCCATCAACTTCTCTACAAATGACCCAGTTTCATTCCTTTCTATGGCTGAGTAATATTCCATTTTATATATGTACCACATCTTTATCCATTCGTCTGTGTGTGGCCACTTATGTTGTTTCCATTACCTGGCTATTGTAAATAGTGCTGCAATGAACATTGTGGTGAATGTGTCTTTGTGATTTATGGTTTTCTCTGGGTATATGCCCAGTAGTGGGATTGCTGGATCCTATGGTAATTCTCTTTTTAGTTTTTTAAAGGAACCTCCATACTGTTCTCCATAGTGACTGTATCAATTTACATTTCCACCAATAGCGGAAGAGGGTTCCTTTTGTCCACACCCTCCCCAGAATTTGTTGTTTGTAGATTATCTGATGATGCCGATTCTAACAGGTGTGAGGTCTTACCTCATTGTAGTTTTGATTTGCATTTCTCTAATAATTAGTGATGTTGAGCAGCTTTTCATGTGCGTCTTGGCCATCTCTGTGTCTTCTTTGAAGAAACGTCTCTTTAGATCTTCTGCCCATTTTTGTATTGGGTTGTTTGTTTTATTAATATTAAGCTGCATGAGCTGTTTATATATATTGGAGATTAAACCTTTGTCCATTGATTCGTTTGTGAACGTTTTCGCCCATTCTGAGGGTTGCCTTTTTCCATTCCCGTTTTTTTAACAAAGAAAGAAAGAAAGCAAAAGAAGCAGAACACTAATGTGCGTGAAATATGCCTCTTGAAACTGTCGTTTTGAAATATGGACGTCTTTTGAATTTTTTGGTCGATATATGACCCCAGGATTTGTTTTCAGGGCAGGTTTCATTTACAGGCCTGTAATGATTTGGAATATCCACTGACCATTAGCGCTGGGATTAAAGCTGCTGTTGTGTGAAACAGCCACAAGGTGGCAGCAGTTCTCCCTTACCAAATCTGGTTACTAGGGCAGCAGAGCCTCAATGGAAGTCGCGTTCTAGATTGGAATGTAGAACGGAATGTGCAAGGAGAAAGCCCCTCAAGTTTGTCTCACTACTTCTTGTTCGTGTTTTTAATTTAATTTTTTATTTTTTATTACAGCAAGTTTGAGTACAACGTTTAGCTTGTTGTAGGTGTGCAAGAGGTGGTTCTTTTACACATATACATATGTCTGTTCTTCCTGGAATCCTTTTCCCATGTACGTTATGACAGAATGTTGAGTAGTCTTCTCTTGGTACTCCGTAGGTCTTTGGTGATTATATACGTCTACTGTGTTTGTATATGTCTGTTAACCCCAATATCGTAATGAATTCAATCCTCACACCTTTCCTTTGGTGAACCATAAGTTTGTTTAATGAATCTGTGATTGCCCTTCTCTGTGGAAATATCTGCCCTGGTATCAATTTATAGGTAACACCTATAAGTGATATGACATGATATGTGTCTTTCACTTTCTGACTTACTCCAAGTCACGTGATTACCTCTAGACTCATCTAAGGTGCTGCAAATGGCATTGTGTCCTTTTTTTCCTTGGCGAATATTCTGTCTTAGCGAGGTCCATTTTCTGCAATGTGATTCCCTGAGGGCTGAGGATTAGCTGCCCTGGGCAGCCTGACCCTGCCGGCAAGCCCTCCCCAGGTGTGCCTGGGTTGAGGTCAATATAAACAGCACTCCAGGCAGCAATAGCCCCTGCAGCTGTGCCTGACTCCATATTCTCTGCACCATCAGCAGTCGCGGGGCTGTGCTGGTGGGAGGGTGTGAGGGTCCACGGCTTTGTGGGTGGCCCGGTGTGAGTGGGGCTCTGCTGGATTTTCGGCAGGAGTTGCCAGGCTGCCACCTGTAAAGAAGAGGATGTGTCACCCATAACTTCCACTGGAATATCTCTCCGGGCTGAGGTGAGGAAGGAAAGAAAGGAGTGGGGGCCGGGACAGGAGGGGTATCTCAGGCAGGGCAATGGAAAGCTTCCTGAAGAGCGCCCGTGGCCAGGACCATCCTGGCTGACCTGCAGGCACCAGGCTGGCCTGCGTGCTGTCGCTGGTGTGCCTCCACGGCCCTTCCTCTAGGCTTTCAAGCCCTTGTACATATTCAGGTGTTTCACCTGGGAAGGGTGGGAACAGTTCAGCAGCAGCTGGCCTGGGGCTCATCTCACGTTTACTCACAGAGGCCTCGGCACGGTCCCCCAGCTTTGCAATAAGGACGCTCCTTGCGTGGGGGGGCGGGGCTGCTGGCTGTATGGGAGATGATTCCCCACCTCTGACCAATTTCAGAATTGTTTACCACTGGAGCAAGTGCCTTGGTAGTGTTTTCCTCTGTATAACTGTTAGGTTCAGTTTTTTTTCTTTTTTGGTTCAAGTTAGATTTAATTCCTCTTTTATGTATTTATGGATATAAGCATGGAAATAATTCATTCTTATAAATACATCAGTGTGAATGGAAGAACATTTTTTTCTGTTTTATTTTTACATTTTATTTTTAAAAATTTTGAAATTTAATTTTATTTATTTTTTTTATACAGTAGGTTATTATTAGTTATCTATTTTATGCATAAACATGTATACAGGTCAATCCCAATCTCCCAACTCATCCCACCTCCACCACCCCATGGCTTACCCCACTTTGTGTCCATACGTTTGTTCTCTACCTCTGTGTCTCTATTTCTGCCCTGCCAACCAGTTCATCTGTACCATTTTTCTAGGTTCCACATATAGGCCTTAATATACAATATTTGTTTTTCTCTTTCTGACTTACTTCACTCTGCATGACAGTCTCTAGATCCATCAACTTCTCTACAAATGACCCAGTTTCATTCCTTTTTATGGCTGAGTAATATTCCATTTTATATATGTACCACATCTTTATCCATTCGTCTGTCTGTGGCCATTTAGTTTGCTTCCAATACCTGGCTATTGTAAATAGTGCTGCAATGAACATTGTGGTGAATGTGTCTCTGTGATTTATGGTTTTCTCTGGGTATATACCCAGAAGTGGGATTGCTGGATCCTATGGTAATTCTCTTTTTAGTTTTTTTTTAGGAACCTCCATACTGTTCTCCATAGTGACTGTATCAATTTACATTCCCACCAATAGCGGAAGAGGGTTCCTTTTGTCCACACCCTCCCCAGAATTTGTTGTTTGTACATTATCTGATGATGCCGATTCTAACAGGTGTGAGGTCTTACCTCATTGTAGTTTTGATTTGCATTTCTCTAATAATTAGTGATGTTGAGCAGCTTTTCATGTGCGTCTTGGCCATCTCTGTGTCTTCTTTGAAGAAACGTCTCTTTAGATCTTCTGCCCATTTTTGTATTGGGTTGTTTGTTTTATTAACATTAAGCTGCATGAGCTGTTTATATATATTGGAGATTAAACCTTTGTCCATTGATTCGTTTGTGAACGTTTTCGCCCATTCTGAGGGTTGCCTTTTTCCATTCCCGTTTTTTTAACAAAGAAAGAAAGAAAGCAAAAGAAGCAGAACACTAATGTGCGTGAAATATGCCTCTTGAAACTGTCGTTTTGAAATATGGACGTCTTTTGAATTTTTTGGTCGATATATGACCCCAGGATTTGTTTTCAGGGCAGGTGTCATTTACAGGCCTGTAATGATTTGGAATATCCACTGACCATTAGCGCTGGGATTAGAGCTGCTGTTGTGTGAAACGGCCACAAGGTGGCAGGAGTTCTCCCTTACCAAATCTGGTTACTAGGGCAGCAGAGCCTCAATTAAGTCGCGTTCTAGATTGGAATGTAGAACGGAATGTGCCAGGAGAAAGCCCATCAAGTTTGTCTCACTTCTTCTTGTTCGTGTTTTTAATTTATTTTTTTATTTTTTATTACAGCAAGTTTGAGTACAACGTTTAGCTTGTTGTACGTGTGCAAGAGGTTGTTCTTTTACACATATACATATGTCAGTTCTCCCTGGGATCCTTTTCCCATGTACGTTATGACAGAATGTTGAGTAGTCTTCTCTTGGTACTCCGTAGGTCTTTGTTGATTATATACGTCTACTGTGTGTGTATATGTCTGTTAACCCCAATATCGTAATGAATTCAATCCTCACACCTTTCGTTTGGTGAACCATAAGTTTGTTTAATGAATCTGTGATTGCCCTTCTCCGTGGAAATATCTGCCCTGGTATCAATTTATAGGTAACACCTATAAGTGATATGATATGATATGTGTCTTTCACTTTCTGACTTACTCCAAGTCACGTGATTACCTCTAGACTCATCTAAGGTGCTGCAACTGGCATTGTGTACTTTTTTTCCTTGGCCAATATTGTCTCTTAGCGAGGTCCATTTTCTGCAATGTGATTCCCTGAGGGCTGAGGATTAGCTGACCTGGGCAGCCTGACCCTGCCGGCAAGCCCTCCCCAGGTGTGCCTGGGGTGAGGTCAATATAAACAGCACTCCAGGCAGCAATAGCCCCTGCAGCTGTGCCTGACTCCATATTCTCTGCACCATCAGCAGTCTCGGGGCTGTGCTGTTGGGTGGGTGTGAGGGTTCACGGCTTTGTTGGTGGCCCGGTGTGAGTGGGGCTCTGCTGGATTTTCGGCAGGAGTTGCAGGCTGCCACCTGTAAAGAAGAGGATGTGTCACCCATAACTTCCACTGGAATATCTCTCCGGGCTGAGGTGAGGAAGGAAAGAAAGGAGTGGGGGCCGGGACAGGAGGGGTATCTCAGGCAGGGCAATGGAAAGCTTCCAGAAGAGCGCCCGTGGCCAGGACCATCCTGGCTGACCTGCAGGCACCAAGTTGGCCTACGTGCTGTCGCTGGTGTGGCTTCACGGCCCTTCCTCTAGGCTTTCAAGCCCTTGTACATATTCAGGTGTTTCACCTGGGAAGGGTGGGAACAGTTCAGCAGCAGCTGGCCTGGGGCTCAGCTCACGTTTACTCACAGAGGCCTCGGCACGGACCCCAGCTTTGCAATAAGGACGCTCCTTGCGTGGGCGGGCGGGGCTGCTGGCTGTATGGGAGATGATTCCCCACCTCTGACAATTTCAGAAATGTTTACCACTGGAACATGTGCCTTGGTAGTGTTTTCCTCTGTATAACTGTTAGGTTCAGTTTTGTTTTTTTTGTTTCATGTTAGATTTTATTCCTCTTTTATGTATTTATGGATATAAGCATGGAAATGATTCATTCTTATAAATACATCAGTGTGAATGGAAGAACTTTTTTTCTGTTTTATTTTTACATTTTATTTTTAAAATTTTTGAAATTTAATTTTATTTATTTTTTTTATACAGTAGGTTATTATTAGTTATCTATTTTATGCGTAAACATGTATACAGGTCAATCCCAATCTCCCAACTCATCCCACCACCACCACCCCATGGCTTCCCCCACTTTGTGTCCATACGTTTGTTCTCTACCTCTGTGTCTCTATTTCTGCCCTGCAAACCAGTTCATCTGTACCATTTTTCTAGGTTCCACATATAGGCATTAATATACAATATTTGTTTTTCTCTTTCTGACTTACTTCACTCTGCATGACAGTCTCTAGATCCATCAACTTCTCTACAAATGACCCAGTTTCATTCCTTTTTATGGCTGAGTAATATTCCATTTTATATATGTACCACATCTTTATCCATTCGTCTGTCTGTGGGCATTTAGTTTGCTTCCATTACCTGGCTATTGTAAATAGTGCTGCAATGAACATTGTGGTGAATGTGTCTTTGTGATTTATGGTTTTCTCTGGGTATATGCCCAGAAGTGGGATTGCTGGATCCTGTGCTAATTCTCTTTTTAGTTTTTTAAAGGAACCTCCATACTGTTCTCCATAGTGACTGTATCAATTTACATTTCCACCAATAGCGGAAGAGGGTTCCTTTTGTCCACACCCTCCCCAGAATTGGTTGTTTGTAGATTATCTGATGATGCCGATTCTAACAGGTGTGAGGTCTTACCTCATTGTAGTTTTGATTTGCATTTCTCTAATAATTAGTGATGTTGAGCAGCTTTTCATGTGCGTCTTGGCCATCTCTGTGTCTTCTTTGAAGAAACGTCTCTTTAGATCTTCTGCCCATTTTTGTATTGGGTTGTTTGTTTTATTAATATTAAGCTGCATGAGCTGTTTATATATATTGGAGATTAAACCTTTGTCCATTGATTCGTTTGTGAACGTTTTCGCCCATTCTGAGGGTTGCCTTTTTCCATTCCCGTTTTTTTAACAAAGAAAGAAAGAAAGCAAAAGAAGCAGAACACTAATGTGCGTGAAATATGCCTCTTGAAACTGTCGTTTTGAAATATGGACGTCTTTTGAATTTTTTGGTCGATATATGACCCCAGGATTTGTTTTCAGGGCAGGTGTCATTTACAGGCCTGTAATGATTTGGAATATCCACTGACCATTAGCGCTGGGATTAAAGCTGCAGTTGTGAGAAACGGCCACAAGGTGGCAGCAGTTCTCCCTTACCAAATCTGGTTACTAGGGCAGCAGAGCCTCAATGGAAGTCGCGTTCTAGATTGGAATGTAGAACGGAATGTGCCAGGAGAAAGCCCCTCAAGTTTGTCTCACTACTTCTTGTTCGTGTTTTTAATTTAATTTTTTTATTTTTTATTACAGCAAGTTTGAGTACAACGTTTAGCTTGTTGTAGGTGTGCAAGAGGTGGTACTTTTACACATATACATACGTCTGTTCTCCCTGGGATCCTTTTCCCATGTACGTTATGACAGAATGTTGAGTAGTCTTCTCTTGGTACTCCGTAGGTCTTTGGTGATTCTATACGTCTACTGTGTTTGTATATGTCTGTTAACCCCAATATCGTAATGAATTCAATCCTCACACCTTTCCTTTGGTGAACCATAAGTTTTTTTAATGAATCTGTGATTGCCCTTCTCCGTGGAAATATCTGCCCTGGTATCAATTTATAGGTAACACCTATAAGTGATATGATATGATATGTGTCTTTCACTTTCTGACTTACTCCAAGTCACGTGATTACCTCTAGACTCATCTACGGTGCTGCAAATGGCATTGTGTCCTTTTTTTCCTTGGCGAATATTCTGTCTTAGCGAGGTCCATTTTCTGCAATGTGATTCCCTGAGGGCTGAGGATTAGCTGACCTGGGCAGCGTGACCCTGCCAGCAAGCCCTCCCCAGGTGTGCCTGGGTTGAGGTCAATATAAACAGCACTCCAGGCAGCAATAGCCCCTGCAGCTGTGCCTGACTCCATATTCTCTGCACCATCAGCAGTCTCGGGGCTGTGCTGGTGGTAGGGTGTGAGGGTTCATGGCTTTGTGGGTGGCCCGGTGTGAGTGGGGCTCTGCTGGATTTTCGGCAGGAGTTGCCAGTCTGCCACCTGTAAACAAGAGGATGTGTCACCCATAACTTCCACAGGAATATCTCTCCGGGCTGAGGTGAGGAAGGAAAAAAAGGAGTGGGGGCCGGGACAGGAGGGGTATCTCAGGCAGGGCAATGGAAAGCTTCCAGAAGAGCGCCCGTGGCCAGGACCATCCTGGCTGACCTGCAGGCACCAAGTTGGCCTGCGTGCTGTCGCTGGTGTGCCTCCACGTCCCTTCCTCTAGGCTTTCAAGCCCTTGTACATATTCAGGTGTTTCACCTGGGAAGGGTGGGAACAGTTCAGCAGCAGCTGGCCTGGGGCTCAGTTCACGTTTACTCACAGAGGCCTCGGCACGGTCCCCCAGCTTTGCAATAAGGACGCTCCTTGCGTGGGCGGGCGGGGCTGCTGGCTGTATGGGAGATGATTCCCCACCTCTGACCAATTTCAGAATTGTTTACCACTGGAACAAGTGCCTTGGTAGTGTTTTCCTCTCTATAACTGTTAGGTTCAGTTTTTTTTTCTCTTTTGGTTCAAGTTAGATTTTATTCCTCTTTTATGTATTTATAGATATAAGCATGGAAATAATTCATTGTTATATATACATCAGTGTGAATGGAAGAACTTTTTTTGTTTTATTTTTACATTTTATTTTTAAAAATTTTGAAATTTAATTTTGTTTATTTTATTATACAGTAGGTTATTATTAGTTATCTATTTTATACATAAACATGTATACAGGCCAATCCCAATCTCCCAACTCATCCCACCACCACCACCCCATGGCTTCCCCCACTTTGTGTCCATACGTTTGTTCTCTACCTCTGTGTCTCTATTTCTGCCCTGCAAACCAGTTCTTCTGTACCATTTTTCTAGGTTCCACATATAGGCCTTAATATACAATATTTGTTTTTCTCTTTCTGACTTACTTCACTCTGCATGACAGTCTCTAGATCCATCAACTTCTCTACAAATGACCGTTTCATTCCTTTTTATGGCTGAGTAATATTCCATTTTATATATGTACCACGTCTTTATCCATTCGTCTGTCTGTGGGCATTTAGGTTGCTTCCATTACCTGGCTATTGTAAATAGTGCTGCAATGAACATTGTGGTGAATGTGTCTTTGTGATTTATGGTTTTCTCTTGGTATATGCCCAGAAGTGGGATTGCTGGATCCTATGGTAATTCTCTTTTTAGTTTTTTAAAGGAACCTCCATACTGTTCTCCATAGTGACTGTATCAATTTACATTCCCACCAATAGCGGAAGAGGGTTCCTTTTGTCCACACCCTCCCCAGAATTTGTTGTTTGTAGATTATCTGATGCTGCCGATTCTAACAGGTGTGAGGTCTTACCTCATTGTAGTTTTGATTTGCATTTCTCTAATAATTAGTGATGTTGAGCAGCTTTTCATGTGCGTCTTGGCCATCTCTGTGTCTTCTTTGAAGAAACGTCTCTTTAGATCTTCTGCCCATTTTTGTATTGGGTTGTTTGTTTTATTAATATTAAGCTGCATGAGCTGTTTATATATATTGGAGATTAAACCTTTGTCCATTGATTCGTTTGTGAACCTTTTCGCCCATTCTGAGGGTTGCCTTTTTCCATTCCCGTTTTTTTTAACAAAGAAAGAAAGAAAGCAAAAGAAGCAGAACACTAATGTGCGTGAAATATGCCTCTTGAAACTGTCGTTTTGAAATATGGACGTCTTTTGAATTTTTTGGTCGATATATGACCCCAGGATTTGTTTTCAGGGCAGGTGTCATTTACAGGCCTGTAATGATTTGGAATATCCACTGACCATTAGCGCAGGGATTAAAGCTGCTGTTGTGTGAAACGGCCACAAGGTGGCAGCAGTTCTCCCTTACCAAATCTGGTTACTAGGGCAGCAGAGCCTCAATGGAAGTTGTGTTCTAGATTGGAATGTAGAACGGAATGTGCCAGGAGAAAGCCCCTCAAGTTTGTCTCACTACTTCTTGTTCGTGTTTTTAATTTATTTTTTTATTTTTTATTACAGCAAATTTGAGTACAACGTTTAGCTTGTTGTAGGTGTGCAAGAGGTGGTTCTTTTACACATATACATATGTCTTTTCTTCCTGGAATCCTTTTCCCATGTACGTTATGACAGAATGTTGAGTAGTCTTCTCTTGGTACTCCGTAGGTCTTTGGTGATTATATACGTCTACTGTGTTTGTATATGTCTGTTAACCCCAATATCGTAATGAATTCAATCCTCACACCTTTCCTTTGGTGAACCATAAGTTTGTTTAATGAATCTGTGATTGCCCTTCTCCGTGGAAATATCTGCCCTGGTATCAATTTATAGGTAACACCTATAAGTGATATGACATGATATGTGTCTTTCACTTTCTGACTTACTCCAAGTCACGTGATTACCTGTAGACTCATCTACGGTGCTGCAAATGGCATTGTGTCCTTTTTTTCCTTGGCGAATATTCTCTCTTAGCGAGGTCCATTTTCTGCAATGTGATTCCCTGAGGGCTGAGGATTAGCTGACCTGGGCAGCCTGACCCTGCCGGCAAGCCCTCCCCAGGTGTGCCTGGGTTGAGGTCAATATAAACAGCACTCCAGGCAGCAATAGCCCCTGCAGCTGTGCCTGACTCCATATTCTCTGCACCATCAGCAGTCTCGGGGCTGTGCTGGTGGGAGGGTGTGAGGGTCCACTGCTTTGTGGGTGGCCCGGTGTGAGTGGGGCTCTGCTGGATTTTCGGCAGGAGTTGCCAGGCTGCCACCTGTAAAGAAGAGGATGTGTCACCCATAACTTCCACTGGAATATCTCTCCGGGCTGAGGTGAGGAAGGAAAGAAAGGAGAGGGGGCCGGGACAGGAGGGGTATCTCAGGCAGGGCAATGGAAAGCTTCCAGAAGAGCAACCGTGGCCAGGACCATCCTGGCTGCCCTGCAGGCACCAAGTTGGCCTGCGTGCTGTCGCTGGTGTGCCTCCACGGCCCTTCCTCTAGGCTTTCAAGCCCTTGTACATATTCAGGTGTTTCACCTGGGAAGGGTGGGAACAGTTCAGCAGCAGCTGGCCTGGGGCTCAGCTCACGTTTACTCACAGAGGCCTGGGCACCGTCTCCCAGCTTTGCAATAAGGACGCTCCTTGCGTGGGCGGGTGGGGCTGCTGGCTGTATGGGAGATGATTCCCCACCTCTGACCAATTTCAGAATTGTTTACCACTGGAGCAAGTGCCTTGGTAGTGTTTTCCTCTGTATAACTGTTAGGTTCAGTTTTTTTTTTCTTTTTTGGTTCAAGTTAGATTTTATTCCTCTTTTATGTATTTATAGATATAAGCATGGAAATAATTCATTGTTATATATACATCAGTGTGAATGGAAGAACTTTTTTTCTGTTTTATTTTTACATTTTATTTTTAAAAATTTTGAAATTTAATTTTGTTTATTTTTTTATACAGTAGGTTATTATTACTTATCTATTTTATGCATATACATGTATAGAGTTCAATCCCAATCTCCCAACTCATCCCACCACCACCACCCCATGGCTTCCCCCACTTTGTGTCCATACGTCTGTTCTCTACCTCTGTGTCTCTATTTCTGCCCGGCAAACCAGTTCATCTGTACCATTTTTCTAGGTTCCACATATAGGCATTAATATACAATATTTGTTTTTCTCTTTCTGACTTACTTCACTCTGTATGACAGTCTCTAGATCCATCAACTTCTCTACAAATGACCCAGTTTCATTCCTTTATATGGCTGAGTAATATTCCATTTTATATATGTACCACATCTTTATCCATTCGTCTGTCTGTGGGCATTTAGGTTGCTTCCATTACCTGGCTATTGTAAATAGTGCTGCAATGAACATTGTGGTGAATGTGTCTTTGTGATTTATGGTTTTCTCTGGGTATATGCCCAGATGTGGGATTGCTGGATCCTATGGTAATTCTCTTTTTAGTTTTTTAAAGGAACCTCCATACTGTTCTCCATAGTGACTGTATCAATTTACATTCCCACCAATAGCGGAAGAGGGTTCCTTTTGTCCCACCCTCCCCAGAATTTGTTGTTTGTACATTATCTGATGATGCCGATTCTAACAGGTGTGAGGTCTTACCTCATTGTAGTTTTGATTTGCATTTCTCTAATAATTAGTGATGTTGAGCAGCTTCTCATGTGCGTCTTGGCCATCTCTGTGACTTCTTTGAAGAAACGTCTCTTTAGATCTTCTGCCCATTTTCGTATTGGGTTGTTTGTTTTATTAATATTAAGCTGCATGAGCTGTTTATATATATTGGAGATTAAACCTTTGTCCATTGATTCGTTTGTGAACGTTTTCGCCCATTCTGAGGGTTGCCTTTTTCCATTCCCGTTTTTTTAACAAAGAAAGAAAGCAAGCAAAAGAAGCAGAACACTAATGTGCGTGAAATATGCCTCTTGAAACTGTCGTTTTGAAATATGGACGTCTTTTGAATTTTTTGGTCGATATATGACCCCAGGATTTGTTTTCAGGGCAGGTGTCATTTACAGGCCTGTAATGATTTGGAATATCCACTGACCATTAGCGCTGGGATTAAAGCTGCAGTTGTGAGAAACGGCCACAAGGTGGCAGCAGTTCTCCCTTACCAAATCTGGTTACTAGGGCAGCAGAGCCTCAATGGAAGTCGCGTTCTAGATTGGAATGTAGAACGGAATGTGCCAGGAGAAAGCCCCTCAAGTGTGTCTCACTACTTCTTGTTCTTGTTTTTAATTTAATTTTTTATTTTTTTATTACAGCATGTTTGAGTACAACGTTTAGCTTGTTGTAGGTGTGCAAGAGGTGGTTCTTTGACACATATACATATGTCTGTTCTTCCTGGGATCCTTTTCCCATGTACGTTATGACAGAATGTTGAGTAGTCTTCTCTTGGTACTCCGTAGGTCTTTGGTGATTCTATACGTCTACTGTGTTTGTATATGTCTGTTAACCCCAATATCGTAATGAATTCAATCCTCACACCTTTCCTTTGGTGAACCATAAGTTTGTTTAATGAATCTGTGATTGCCCTTCTCCGTGGAAATATCTGCCCTGGTATCAATGTATAGGTAACACCTATAAGTGATATGATACGATATGTGTCTTTCACTTTCTGACTTACTCCAAGTCACGTGATTACCTCGAGACTCATCTACGGTGCTGCGAATGGCATTGTGTCCTTTTTTTCCTTGGCGAATATTCTGTCTTAGCGAGGTCCATTTTCTGCAATGTGATTCCCTGAGGGCTGAGGATTAGCTGCCCTGGGCAGCCTGACCCTGCCGGCAAGCCCTCCCGAGGTGTGCCTGGGTTGAGGTCAATATAAACAGCACTCCAGGCAGCAATAGCCCCTGCAGCTGTGCCTGAATCCATATTCTCTGCCCCGTCAGCAGTCTCGGGGCTGTGCTGGTGGGAGGGTGTGAAGGTCCACGGCTTTGTGGGTGGCCCGGGGCGAGTGGGGCTCTGCTGGACTTTCGGCAGGAGTTGCCAGGCTGCCACCTGTAAAGAAGAGGATGTGTCACCCATAACTTCCACTGGAATATCTCTCCGGGATGAGGTGAGGAAGGAAAAAAAGGAGTGGGGGCCGGGACAGGAGGGGTATCTCAGGCAGGGCAATGGAAAGCTTCCAGAAGAGCGCCCGTGGCCAGGACCATCCTGGCTGACCTGCAGGCACCAATTTGGCATGCGTGCCATCGCTGGTGTGGCTCCACGGCCCTCTCTCTAGGCTTTCAAGCTTTTGTACATATTCAGGTGTTTCACCTGGGAAGGGTGGGAACAGTTCAGCAGCATCTGGCCTGGGGCTTAGCTCACGTTAACTCACAGAGGCCTGGGCACGGTCTCCCAGCTTTGCAATAAGGACGCTCCTTGCGTGCGCGGGTGGGGCTGCTGGCTGTATGGGAGATGATTCCCCACCTCTGACCAATTTCAGAATTGTTTACCACTGGAGCAAGTGCCTTGGTAGTGTTTTCCTCTGTATAACTGTTAGGTTCAGTTTTTTTTTCTCTTTTGGTTCAAGTTAGATTTTATTCCTCTTTTATGTATTTATAGATATAAGCATGGAAATAATTCATTGTTATATATACATTAGTGTGAATGGAAGAACTTTTTTTCTGTTTTATTTTTACATTTTATTTGTAAAAATTTTGAAATTTAATTTTGTTTATTTTTTTATACAGTAGGTTATTATTAGTTATCTATTTTATGCATATACATGTATACAGGTCAATCCCAATCTCCCAACTCATCCCACCACCACCACCCCATGGCTTCCCCCACTTTGTGTCCATACGTCTGTTCTCTACCTCTGTGTCTCTATTTCTGCCCGGCAAACCAGTTCATCTGTACCATTTTTCTAGGTTCCACATATAGGCATTAATATACAATATTTGTTTTTCTCTTTCTGACTTACTTCACTCTGTATGAGAGTCTCTAGATCCATCAACTTCTCTACAAATGACCCAGTTTCATTCCTTTTTATGGCTGAGTAATATTCCATTTTATATATGTACCACATCTTTATCCATTCGTCTGTCTGTGGGCATTTAGGTTGCTTCCATTACCTGGCTATTGTAAATAGTGCTGCAATGAACATTGTGGTGAATGTGTCTTTGTGATTTATGGTTTTCTCTTGGTATATGCCCAGAAGTGGGATTGCTGGATCCTATGGTAATTCTCTTTTTAGTTTTTTAAAGGAACCTCCATACTGTTCTCCATAGTGACTGTATCAATTTACATTCCCACCAATAGCGGAAGAGGGTTCCTTTTGTCCACACCCTCCCCAGAATTTGTTGTTTGTAGATTATCTGATGCTGCCGATTCTAACAGGTGTGAGGTCTTACCTCATTGTAGTTTTGATTTGCATTTCTCTAATAATTAGTGATGTTGAGCAGCTTTTCATGTGCGTCTTGGCCATCTCTGTGTCTTCTTTGAAGAAACGTCTCTTTAGATCTTCTGCCCATTTTTGTATTGGGTTGTTTGTTTTATTAATATTAAGCTGCATGAGCTGTTTATATATATTGGAGATTAAACCTTTGTCCATTGATTCGTTTGTGAACCTTTTCGCCCATTCTGAGGGTTGCCTTTTTCCATTCCCGTTTTTTTTAACAAAGAAAGAAAGAAAGCAAAAGAAGCAGAACACTAATGTGCGTGAAATATGCCTCTTGAAACTGTCGTTTTGAAATATGGACGTCTTTTGAATTTTTTGGTCGATATATGACCCCAGGATTTGTTTTCAGGGCAGGTGTCATTTACAGGCCTGTAATGATTTGGAATATCCACTGACCATTAGCGCAGGGATTAAAGCTGCTGTTGTGTGAAACGGCCACAAGGTGGCAGCAGTTCTCCCTTACCAAATCTGGTTACTAGGGCAGCAGAGCCTCAATGGAAGTTGTGTTCTAGATTGGAATGTAGAACGGAATGTGCCAGGAGAAAGCCCCTCAAGTTTGTCTCACTACTTCTTGTTCGTGTTTTTAATTTATTTTTTTATTTTTTATTACAGCAAATTTGAGTACAACGTTTAGCTTGTTGTAGGTGTGCAAGAGGTGGTTCTTTTACACATATACATATGTCTTTTCTTCCTGGAATCCTTTTCCCATGTACGTTATGACAGAATGTTGAGTAGTCTTCTCTTGGTACTCCGTAGGTCTTTGGTGATTATATACGTCTACTGTGTTTGTATATGTCTGTTAACCCCAATATCGTAATGAATTCAATCCTCACACCTTTCCTTTGGTGAACCATAAGTTTGTTTAATGAATCTGTGATTGCCCTTCTCCGTGGAAATATCTGCCCTGGTATCAATTTATAGGTAACACCTATAAGTGATATGACATGATATGTGTCTTTCACTTTCTGACTTACTCCAAGTCACGTGATTACCTGTAGACTCATCTACGGTGCTGCAAATGGCATTGTGTCCTTTTTTTCCTTGGCGAATATTCTCTCTTAGCGAGGTCCATTTTCTGCAATGTGATTCCCTGAGGGCTGAGGATTAGCTGACCTGGGCAGCCTGACCCTGCCGGCAAGCCCTCCCCAGGTGTGCCTGGGTTGAGGTCAATATAAACAGCACTCCAGGCAGCAATAGCCCCTGCAGCTGTGCCTGACTCCATATTCTCTGCACCATCAGCAGTCTCGGGGCTGTGCTGGTGGGAGGGTGTGAGGGTCCACTGCTTTGTGGGTGGCCCGGTGTGAGTGGGGCTCTGCTGGATTTTCGGCAGGAGTTGCCAGGCTGCCACCTGTAAAGAAGAGGATGTGTCACCCATAACTTCCACTGGAATATCTCTCCGGGCTGAGGTGAGGAAGGAAAGAAAGGAGAGGGGGCCGGGACAGGAGGGGTATCTCAGGCAGGGCAATGGAAAGCTTCCAGAAGAGCAACCGTGGCCAGGACCATCCTGGCTGCCCTGCAGGCACCAAGTTGGCCTGCGTGCTGTCGCTGGTGTGCCTCCACGGCCCTTCCTCTAGGCTTTCAAGCCCTTGTACATATTCAGGTGTTTCACCTGGGAAGGGTGGGAACAGTTCAGCAGCAGCTGGCCTGGGGCTCAGCTCACGTTTACTCACAGAGGCCTGGGCACCGTCTCCCAGCTTTGCAATAAGGACGCTCCTTGCGTGGGCGGGTGGGGCTGCTGGCTGTATGGGAGATGATTCCCCACCTCTGACCAATTTCAGAATTGTTTACCACTGGAGCAAGTGCCTTGGTAGTGTTTTCCTCTGTATAACTGTTAGGTTCAGTTTTTTTTTTCTTTTTTGGTTCAAGTTAGATTTTATTCCTCTTTTATGTATTTATAGATATAAGCATGGAAATAATTCATTGTTATATATACATCAGTGTGAATGGAAGAACTTTTTTTCTGTTTTATTTTTACATTTTATTTTTAAAAATTTTGAAATTTAATTTTGTTTATTTTTTTATACAGTAGGTTATTATTAGTTATCTATTTTATGCATATACATGTATAGAGTTCAATCCCAATCTCCCAACTCATCCCACCACCACCACCCCATGGCTTCCCCCACTTTGTGTCCATACGTCTGTTCTCTACCTCTGTGTCTCTATTTCTGCCCGGCAAACCAGTTCATCTGTACCATTTTTCTAGGTTCCACATATAGGCATTAATATACAATATTTGTTTTTCTCTTTCTGACTTACTTCACTCTGCATGACAGTCTCTAGATCCATCAACTTCTCTACAAATGACCCAGTTTCATTCCTTTATATGGCTGAGTAATATTCCATTTTATATATGTACCACATCTTTATCCATTCGTCTGTCTGTGGGCATTTAGGTTGCTTCCATTACCTGGCTATTGTAAATAGTGCTGCAATGAACATTGTGGTGAATGTGTCTTTGTGATTTATGGTTTTCTCTGGGTATATGCCCAGATGTGGGATTGCTGGATACTATGGTAATTCTCTTTTTAGTTTTTTAAAGGAACCTCCATACTGTTCTCCATAGTGACTGTATCAATTTACATTCCCACCAATAGCGGAAGAGGGTTCCTTTTGTCCCACCCTCCCCAGAATTTGTTGTTTGTACATTATCTGATGATGCCGATTCTAACAGGTGTGAGGTCTTACCTCATTGTAGTTTTGATTTGCATTTCTCTAATAATTAGTGATGTTGAGCAGCTTCTCATGTGCGTCTTGGCCATCTCTGTGACTTCTTTGAAGAAACGTCTCTTTAGATCTTCTGCCCATTTTCGTATTGGGTTGTTTGTTTTATTAATATTAAGCTGCATGAGCTGTTTATATATATTGGAGATTAAACCTTTGTCCATTGATTCGTTTGTGAACGTTTTCGCCCATTCTGAGGGTTGCCTTTTTCCATTCCCGTTTTTTTAACAAAGAAAGAAAGAAAGCAAAAGAAGCAGAACACTAATGTGCGTGAAATATGCCTCTTGAAACTGTCGTTTTGAAATATGGACGTCTTTTGAATTTTTTGGTCGATATATGACCCCAGGATTTGTTTTCAGGGCAGGTGTCATTTACAGGCCTGTAATGATTTGGAATATCCACTGACCATTAGCGCTGGGATTAAAGCTGCAGTTGTGAGAAACGGCCACAAGGTGGCAGCAGTTCTCCCTTACCAAATCTGGTTGCTAGGGCAGCAGAGCCTCAATGGAAGTCGCGTTCTAGATTGGAATGTAGAACGGAATGTGCCAGGAGAAAGCCCCTCATGTGTGTCTCACTACTTCTTGTTCTTGTTTTTAATTTAATTTTTTATTTTTTTATTACAGCATGTTTGAGTACAACGTTTAGCTTGTTGTAGGTGTGCAAGAGGTGGTTCTTTGACACATATACATATGTCTGTTCTTCCTGGGATCCATTTCCCATGTACGTTATGACAGAATGTTGAGTAGTCTTCTCTTGGTACTCCGTAGGTCTTTGGTGATTCTATACGTCTACTGTGTTTGTATATGTCTGTTAACCCCAATATCGTAATGAATTCAATCCTCACACCTTTCCTTTGGTGAACCATAAGTTTGTTTAATGAATCTGTGATTGCCCTTCTCCGTGGAAATATCTGCCCTGGTATCAATTTATAGGTAACACCTATAAGTGATATGATACGATATGTGTCTTTCACTTTCTGACTTACTCCAAGTCACGTGATTACCTCGAGACTCATCTACGGTGCTGCAAATGGCATTGTGTCCTTTTTTTCCTTGGCGAATATTCTGTCTTAGCGAGGTCCATTTTCTGCAATGTGATTCCCTGAGGGCTGAGGATTAGCTGCCCTGGGCAGCCTGACCCTGCCGGCAAGCCCTCCCCAGGTGTGCCTGGGTTGAGGTCAATATAAACAGCACTCCAGGCAGCAATAGCCCCTGCAGCTGTGCCTGACTCCATATTCTCTGCCCCGTCAGCAGTCTCGGGGCTGTGCTGGTGGGAGGGTGTGAGGGTCCACGGCTTTGTGGGTGGCCCGGTGTGAGTGGGGCTCTGCTGGACTTTCGGCAGGAGTTGCCAGGCTGCCACCTGTAAAGAAGAGGATGTGTCACCCATAACTTCCACTGGAATATCTCTCCGGGCTGAGGTGAGGAAGGAAAAAAAGGAGTGGGGGCCGGGACAGGAGGGGTATCTCAGGCAGGGCAATGGAAAGCTTCCAGAAGAGCGCCCGTGGCCAGGACCATCCTGGCTGACCTGCAGGCACCAAGTTGGCCTGCGTGCCGTCGCTGGTGTGGCTCCACGGCCCTCCCTCTAGGCTTTCAAGCCCTTGTACATATTCAGGTGTTTCACCTGGGAAGGGTGGGAACAGTTCAGCAGCATCTGGCCTGGGGCTCAGCTCACGTTTACTCACAGAGGCCTGGGCATGGTCTCCCAGCTTTGCAATAAGGACGCTCCTTGCGTGGGCGGGTGGGGCTGCTGGCTGTATGGGAGATGATTCCCCACCTCTGACCAATTTCAGAATTGTTTACCACTGGAGCAAGTGCCTTGGTAGTGTTTTCCTCTGTATAACTGTTAGGTTCAGTTTTTTTTTCTCTTTTGGTTCAAGTTAGATTTTATTCCTCTTTTATGTATTTATAGATATAAGCATGGAAATAATTCATTGTTATATATACATCAGTGTGAATGGAAGAACTTTTTTTCTGTTTTATTTTTACATTTTATTTTTAAAAATTTTGAAATTTAATTTTGTTTATTTTTTATACAGTAGGTTATTATTAGTTATCTATTTTATGCATATACATGTATACAGGTCAATCCCAATCTCCCAACTCATCCCACCACCACCACCCCATGGCTTCCCCCACTTTGTGTCCATACGTCTGTTCTCTACCTCTGTGTCTCTATTTCTGCCCGGCAAACCAGTTCATCTGTACCATTTTTCTAGGTTCCACATATAGGCATTAATATACAATATTTGTTTTTCTCTTTCTGACTTACTTCACTCTGCATGACAGTCTCTAGATCCATCAACTTCTCTACAAATGACCCCGTTTCATTCCTTTTTATGGCTGAGTAATATTCCATTTTATATATGTACCACATCTTTATCCATTCGTCTGTCTGTGGGCATTTAGGTTGCTTCCATTACCTGGCTATTGTAAATAGTGCTGCAATGAACATTGTGGTGAATGTGTCTTTGTGATTTATGGTTTTCTCTGGGTATATGCCCAGAAGTGGGATTGCTGGATCCTATGGTAATTCTCTTTTTAGTTTTTTAAAGGAACCTCCATACTGTTCTCCATAGTGACTGTATCAATTTACATTCCCACCAATAGCGGAAGAGGGTTCCTTTTGTCCACACCCTCCCCAGAATTTGTTGTTTGTACATTATCTGATGATGCCGATTCTAACAGGTGTGAGGTCTTACCTCATTGTAGTTTTGATTTGCATTTCTCTAATAATTAGTGATGTTGAGCAGCTTCTCATGTGCGTCTTGGCCATCTCTGTGACTTCTTTGAAGAAACGTCTCTTTAGATCTTCTGCCCATTTTTGTATTGGGTTGTTTGTTTTATTAATATTAAGCTGCATGAGCTGTTTATATATATTGGAGATTAAACCTTTGTCCATTGATTCGTTTGTGAACGTTTTCGCCCATTCTGAGGGTTGCCTTTTTCCATTCCCGTTTTTTTAACAAAGAAAGAAAGAAAGCAAAAGAAGCAGAACACTAATGTGCGTGAAATATGCCTCTTGAAACTGTCGTTTTGAAATATGGACGTCTTTTGAATTTTTTGGTCGATATATGACCCCAGGATTTGTTTTCAGGGCAGGTGTCATTTACAGGCCTGTAATGATTTGGAATATCCACTGACCATTAGCGCTGGGATTAAAGCTGCAGTTGTGAGAAACGGCCACAAGGTGGCAGCAGTTCTCCCTTACCAAATCTGGTTACTAGGGCAGCAGAGCCTCAATGGAAGTCGCGTTCTAGATTGGAATTTAGAACGGAATGTGCCAGGAGAAAGCCCCTCAAGTGTGTCTCACTACTTCTTGTTCTTTTTTTTAATTTAATTTTTTATTTTTTTATTACAGCATGTTTGAGTACAACGTTTAGCTTGTTGTAGGTGTGCAAGAGGTGGTTCTTTGACACATATACATATGTCTGTTCTTCCTGGGATCCTTTTCCCATGTACGTTATGACAGAATGTTGAGTAGTCTTCTCTTGGTACTCCGTAGGTCTTTGGTGATTATATACGTCTACTGTGTTTGTATATGTCTGTTAACCCCAATATCGTAATGAATTCAATCCTCACACCTTTCCTTTGGTGAACCATAAGTTTGTTTAATGAATCTGTGATTGCCCTTCTCCGTGGAAATATCTGCCCTGGTATCAATTTATAGGTAACACCTATAAGTGATATGATACGATATGTGTCTTTCACTCTCTGACTTACACCAAGTCACGTGATTACCTCGAGACTCATCTACGGTGCTGCGAATGGCATTGTGTCCTTTTTTTCCTTGGCGAATATTCTGTCTTAGGGAGGTCCATTTTCTGCAATGTGATTCCCTGAGGGCTGAGGATTAGCTGCCCTGGGCATCCTGACCCTGCCGGCAAGCCCTCCCCAGGTGTGCCTGGGTTGAGGTCAATATAAACAGCACTCCAGGCAGCAATAGCCCCTGCAGCTGTGCCTGACTCCATATTCTCTGCCCCGTCAGCAGTCTCGGGGCTGTGCTGGTGGGAGGGTGTGAGGGTCCACGGCTTTGTGGGTGGCCCGGTGTGAGTGGGGCTCTGCTGGACTTTCGGCAGGAGTTGCCAGGCTGCCACCTGTAAAGAAGAGGATGTGTCACCCATAACTTCCACTGGAATATCTCTCCGGGCTGAGGTGAGGAAGGAAAAAAAGGAGTGGGGGCCGGGACAGGAGGGGTATCTCAGGCAGGGCAATGGAAAGCTTCCAGAAGAGCGCCCGTGGCCAGGACCATCCTGGCTGACCTGCAGGCACCAAGTTGGCCTGCGTGACGTCGCTGGTGTGGCTCCACGGCCCTCCCTCTAGGCTTTCAAGCCCTTGTACATATTCAGGTGTTTCACCTGGGAAGGGTGGGAACAGTTCAGCAGCATCTGGCCTGGGGCTCAGCTCACGTTTACTCACAGAGGCCTGGGCACGGTCTCCCAGCTTTGCAATAAGGACGCTCCTTGCATGGGCGGGTGGGGCTGCTGGCTGTATGGGAGATGATTCCCCACCTCTGACCAATTTCAGAATTGTTTACCACTGGAGCAAGTGCCTTGGTAGTGTTTTCCTCTGTATAACTGTTAGGTTCAGTTTTTTTTTCTCTTTTGGTTCAAGTTAGATTTTATTCCTCTTTTATGTATTTATAGATATAAGCATGGAAATAATTCATTGTTATATATACATCAGTGTGAATGGAAGAACTTTTTTTCTGTTTTATTTTTACATTTTGCTTTTAAAAATTTTGAAATTTAATTTTGTTTATTTTTTTATACAGTAGGTTATTATTAGTTATCTATTTTATGCATATACATGTATACAGGTCAATCCCAATCTCCCAACTCATCCCACTACCACCACCCCATGGCTTCCCCCACTTTGTGTCCATACGTCTGTTCTCTACCTCTGTGTCTCTATTTCTGCCCTGCAAACCAGTTCATCTGTACCATTTTTCTAGGTTCCACATATAGGCATTAATATACAATATTTGTTTTTCTCTTTCTGACTTACTTCACTCTGTATGACAGTCTCTAGATCCATCAGCTTCTCTACAAATGACCCAGTTTCATTCCTTTTTATGGCTGAGTAATATTCCATTTTATATATGTACCACATCTTTATCCATTCGTCTGTCTGTGGGCATTTAGGTTGCTTCCATTACCTGGCTATTGTACATAGTGCTGCAATGAACTTTGTGGTGAATGTGTCTTTGTGATTTATGGTTTTCTCTGGGAATATGCCCAGAAGTGGGATTGCTGGATCCTATGGTAATTCTCTTTTTAGTTTTTTAAAGGAACCTCCATACTGTTCTCCATAGTGACTGTATCAATTTACATTCCCACCAATAGCGGAAGAGGGTTCCTTTTGTCCACACCCTCCCCAGAATTTGTTGTTTGTACATTATCTGATGATGCCGATTCTAACAGGTGTGAGGTCTTACCTCATTGTAGTTTTGATTTGCATTTCTCTAATAATTAGTGATGTTGAGCAGCTTCTCATGTGCGTCTTGGCCATCTCTGTGTCTTCTTTGAAGAAACGTCTCTTTAGATCTTCTGCCCATTTTTGTATTGGGTTGTTTGTTTTATTAATATTAAGCTGCATGAGCTGTTTATATATATTGGAGATTAAACCTTTGTCCATTGATTCGTTTGTGAACGTTTTCGCCCATTCTGAGGGTTGCCTTTTTCCATTCCCGTTTTTTTAACAAAGAAAGAAAGAAAGCAAAAGAAGCAGAACACTAATGTGCGTGAAATATGCCTCTTGAAACTGTCGTTTTGAAATATGGACGTCTTTTGAATTTTTTGGTCGATATATGACCCCAGGATTTGTTTTCAGGGCAGGTGTCATTTACAGGCCTGTAATGATTTGGAATATCCACTGACCATTAGCGCTGGGATTAAAGCTGCAGTTGTGAGAAATGGCCACAAGGTGGCAGCAGTTCTCCTTTACCAAATCTGGTTACTAGGGCAGCAGAGCCTCAATGGAAGTCGCGTTCTAGATTGGAATGTAGAACGGAATGTGCCAGGAGAAAGCCCCTCAAGTGTGTCTCACTACTTCTTGTTCTTGTTTTTAATTTAATTTTTTATTTTTTTATTACAGCATGTTTGAGTACAACGTTTAGCTTGTTGTAGGTGTGCAAGAGGTGGTTCTTTGACACATATACATATGTCTGTTCTTCCTGGGATCCTTTTCCCATGTACGTTATGACAGAATGTTGAGTAGTCTTCTCTTGGTACTCCGTAGGTCTTTGGTGATTATATACGTCTACTGTGTTTGTATATGTCTGTTAACCCCAATATCGTAATGAATTCAATCCTCACACCTTTCCTTTGGTGAACCATAAGTTTGTTTAATGAATCTGTGATTGCCCTTCTCCGTGGAAATATCTGCCCTGGTATCAATTTATAGGTAACACCTATAAGTGATATGATACGATATGTGTCTTTCACTTTCTGACTTACTCCAAGTCACGTGATTACCTCGAGACTCATCTACGGTGCTGCGAATGGCATTGTGTCCTTTTTTTCCTTGGCGAATATTCTGTCTTAGCGAGGTCCATTTTCTGCAATGTGATTCCCTGAGGGCTGAGGATTAGCTGCCCTGGGCAGCCTGACCCTGCCGGCAAGCCCTCCCCAGGTGTGCCTGGGTTGAGGTCAATATAAACAGCACTCCAGGCAGCAATAGCCCCTGCAGCTGTGCCTGACTCCATATTCTCTGCCCCGTCAGCAGTCTCGGGGCTGTGCTGGTGGGAGGGTGTGAGGGTCCACGGCTTTGTGGGTGGCCCGGTGTGAGTGGGGCTCTGCTGGACTTTCGGCAGGAGTTGCCAGGCTGCCACCTGTAAAGAAGAGGATGTGTCACCCATAACTTCCACTGGAATATCTCTCCGGGGTGAGGTGAGGAAGGAAAAAAAGGAGTGGGGGCCGGGACAGGAGGGGTATCTCAGGCAGGGCAATGGAAAGCTTCCAGAAGAGCGCCCGTGGCCAGGACCATCCTGGCTGACCTGCAGGCACCAAGTTGGCCTGCATGCCGTCGCTGGTGTGGCTCCACGGCCCTCTCTCTAGGCTTTCAAGCTTTTGTACATATTCAGGTGTTTCACCTGGGAAGGGTGGGAACAGTTCAGCAGCATCTGGCCTGGGGCTCAGCTCACGTTTACTCACAGAGGCCTGGGCACGGTCTCCCAGCTTTGCAATAAGGACGCTCCTTGCGTGGGCGGGTGGGGCTGCTGGCTGTATGGGAGATGATTCCCCACCTCTGACCAATTTCAGAGTTGTTTACCACTGGAGCAAGTGCCTTGGTAGTGTTTTCCTCTGTATAACTGTTAGGTTCAGTTTTTTTTTCTCTTTTGGTTCAAGTTAGATTTTATTCCTCTTTTATGTATTTATAGATATAAGCATGGAAATAATTCATTGTTATATATACATCAGTGTGAATGGAAGAACTTTTTTTCTGTTTTATTTTTACATTTTATTTTTAAAAATTTTGAAATTTAATTTTGTTTATTTTTTTATACAGTAGGTTATTATTAGTTATCTATTTTATGCATATACATGTATACAGGTCAATCCCAATCTCCCAACTCATCCCACTACCACCACCCCATGGCTTCCCCCACTTTGTTTCCATACGTCTGTTCTCTACCTCTGTGTCTCTATTTCTGCCCTGCAAACCAGTTCATCTGTACCATTTTTCTAGGTTCCACATATAGGCATTAATATACAATATTTGTTTTTCTCTTTCTGACTTACTTCACTCTGTATGACAGTCTCTAGATCCATCAGCTTCTCTACAAATGACCCAGTTTCATTCCTTTTTATGGCTGAGTAATATTCCATTTTATATATGTACCACATCTTTATCCATTCGTCTGTCTGTGGGCATTTAGATTGCTTCCATTACCTGGCTATTGTAAATAGTGCTGCAATGAACATTGTGGTGAATGTGTCTTTGTGATTTATGGTTTTCTCTGGGTATATGCCCAGAAGTGGGATTGCTGGATCCTATGGTAATTCTCTTTTTAGTTTTTTAAAGGAACCTCCATACTGTTCTCCATAGTGACTGTATCAATTTACATTCCCACCAATAGCGGAAGAGGGTTCCTTTTGTCCACACCCTCCCCAGAATTTGTTGTTTGTACATTATCTGATGATGCCGATTCTAACAGGTGTGAGGTCTTACCTCATTGTAGCTTTGATTTGCATTTCTCTAATAATTAGTGATGTTGAGCAGCTTCTCATGTGCGTCTTGGCCATCTCTGTGTCTTCTTTGAAGAAACGTCTCTTTAGATCTTCTGCCCATTTTTGTATTGGGTTGTTTGTTTTATTAATATTAAGCTGCATGAGCTGTTTATATATATTGGAGATTCAACCTTTGTCCATTGATTCATTTGTGAACGTTTTCGCCCATTCTGAGGGTTGCCTTTTTCCATTCCCGTTTTTTTAACAAAGAAAGAAAGAAAGCAAAAGAAGCAGAACACTAATGTGCGTGAAATATGCCTCTTGAAACTGTCGTTTTGAAATATGGACGTCTTTTGAATTTTTTGTTCGATATATGACCCCAGGATTTGTTTTCAGGGCAGGTGTCATTTACAGGCCTGTAATGATTTGGAATATCCACTGACCATTAGCGCTGGGATTAAAGCTGCAGTTGTGAGAAACGGCCACAAGGTGGCAGCAGTTCTCCCTTACCAAATCTGGTTACTAGGGCAGCAGAGCCTCAATGGAAGTCGCGTTCTAGATTGGAATGTAGAACGGAATGTGCCAGGAGAAAGCCCCTCAAGTGTGTCTCACTACTTCTTGTTCTTCTTTTTAATTTAATTTTTTATTTTTTTATTACAGCATGTTTGAGTACAACGTTTAGCTTGTTGTAGGTGTGCCAGAGGTGTTTCTTTTACACATATACATATGTCTGTTCTTCCTGGGATCCTTTTCCCATGTACGTTATGACAGAATGTTGAGTAGTCTTCTCTTGGTACTCCGTAGGTCTTTGGTGATTATATACGTCTACTGTGTTTGTATATGTCTGTTAACCCCAATATCGTAATGAATTCAATCCTCACACCTTTCCTTTGGTGAACCATAAGTTTGTTTAATGAATCTGTGATTGCCCTTCTCCGTGGAAATATCTGCCCTGGTATCAATTTATAGGTAACACCTATAAGTGATATGATACGATATGTGTCTTTCACTCTCTGACTTACTCCAAGTCACGTGATTACCTCGAGACTCATCTACGGTGCTGCGAATGGCATTGTGTCCTTTTTTTCCTTGGCGAATATTCTGTCTTAGCGAGGTCCATTTTCTGCAATGTGATTCCCTGAGGGCTGAGGATTAGCTGCCCTGGGCAGCCTGACCCTGCCGGCAAGCCCTCCCCAGGTGTGCCTGGGTTGAGGTCAATATAAACAGCACTCCAGGCAGCAATAGCCCCTGCAGCTGTGCCTGACTCCATATTCTCTGCCCCGTCAGCAGTCTCGGGGCTGTGCTGGTGGGAGGGTGTGAGGGTCCACGGCTTTGTGGGTGGCCCGGTGTGAGTGGGGCTCTGCTGGACTTTCGGCAGGAGTTGCCTGGCTGCCACCTGTAAAGAAAAGGATGTGTCACCCATAACTTCCACTGGAATATCTCTCCGGGCTGAGGTGAGGAAGGAAAAAAAGGAGTGGGGGCCGGGACAGGAGGGGTATCTCAGGCAGGGCAATGGAAAGCTTCCAGAAGAGCGCCCGTGGCCAGGACCATCCTGGCTGACCTGCAGGCACCAAGTTGGCCTGCGTGCCGTCGCTGGTGTGGCTCCACGGCCCTCCCTCTAGGCTTTCAAGCCCTTGTACATATTCAGGTGTTTCACCTGGGAAGGGTGGGAACAGTTCAGCAGCATCTGGCCTGGGGCTCAGCTCACGTTTACTCACAGAGGCCTGGGCACGGTCCCCCAGCTTTGCAATAAGGACGCTCCTTGCGTGGGCGGGTGGGGCTGCTGGCTGTATGGGAGATGATTCCCCACCTCTGACCAATTTCAGAATTGTTTACCACTGGAGCAAGTGCCTTGGTAGTGTTTTCCTCTGTATAACGGTTAGGTTCAATTTTTTTTTTCTCTTTTGGTTCAAGTTAGATTTTATTCCTCTTTTATGTATTTATAGATATAAGCATGGAAATAATTCATTGTTATATATACATCAGTGTGAATGGAAGAACTTTTTTTCTGTTTTAGTTTTACATTTTATTTTTAAAAATTTTGAAATTTAATTTTGTTTATTTTTTTATACAGTAGGTTATTATTAGTTATCTATTTTATGCATATACATGTATACAGGTCAATCCCAATCTCCCAACTCATCCCACCACCACCACCCCATGGCTTCCCCCACTTTGTGTCCATACGTCTGTTCTCTACCTCTGTGTCTCTATTTCTGCCCAGCAAACCAGTTCATCTGTACCATTTTTCTAGGTTCCACATATAGGCATTAATATACAATATTTGTTTTTCTCTTTCTGACTTACTTCACTCTGTATGACAGTCTCTAGATCCATCAACTTCTCTACAAATGACCCAGTTTCATTCCTTTTTATGGCTGAGTAATATTCCATTTTATATATGTACCACATCTTTATCCATTCGTCTGTCTGTGGGCATTTAGGTTGCTTCCATTACCTGGCTATTGTAAATAGTGCTGCAATGAACATTGTGGTGAATGTGTCTTTGTGATTTATGGTTTTCTCTGGGTATATGCCCAGAAGTGGGATTGCTGGATCCTATGGTAATTCTCTTTTTAGTTTTTTAAAGGAACCTCCATACTGTTCTCCATAGTGACTGTATCAATTTACATTCCCACCAATAGCGGAAGAGGGTTCCTTTTGTCCACACCCTCCCCAGAATTTGTTGTTTGTACATTATCTGATGATGCCGATTCTAACAGGTGTGAGGTCTTACCTCATTGTAGTTTTGATTTGCATTTCTCTAATAATTAGTGATGTTGAGCAGCTTCTCATGTGCGTCTTGGCCATCTCTGTGACTTCTTTGAAGAAACGTCTCTTTAGATCTTCTGCCCATTTTTGTATTGGGTTGTTTGTTTTATTAATATTAAGCTGCATGAGCTGTTTATATATATTGGAGATTAAACCTTTGTCCATTGATTCGTTTGTGAACGTTTTCGCCCATTCTGAGGGTTGCCTTTTTCCATTCCCGTTTTTTTAACAAAGAAAGAAAGAAAGCAAAAGAAGCAGAACACTAATGTGCGTGAAATATGCCTCTTGAAACTGTCGTTTTGAAATATGGACGTCTTTTGAATTTTTTGGTCGATATATGACCCCAGGATTTGTTTTCAGGGCAGGTGTCATTTACAGGCCTGTAATGATTTGGAATATCCACTGACCATTAGCGCTGGGATTAAAGCTGCAGTTGTGAGAAATGGCCACAAGGTGGCAGCAGTTCTCCCTTACAAAATCTGGTTACTAGGGCAGCAGAGCCTCAATGGAAGTCGCGTTCTAGATTGGAATGTAGAACGGAATGTGCCAGGAGAAAGCCCCTCAAGTGTGTCTCACTACTTCTTGTTCTTGTTTTTAATTTAATTTTTTATTTTTTTATTACAGCATGTTTGAGTACAACGTTTAGCTTGTTGTAGGTGTGCCAGAGGTGGTTCTTTTACACATATACATATGTTTGTTCTTCCTGGGATCCTTTTCCCATGTACGTTATGACAGAATGTTGAGTAGTCTTCTCTTGGTACTCCGTAGGTCTTTGGTGATTATATACGTCTACTGTGTTTGTATATGTCTCTTAACCCCAATATCGTAATGAATTCAATCCTCACACCTTTCCTTTGGTGAACCATAAGTTTGTTTAATGAATCTGTGATTGCCCTTCTCCGTGGAAATATCTGCCCTGGTATCAATTTATAGGTAACACCTATAAGTGATATGATACGATATGTGTCTTTCACTCTCTGACTTACTCCAAGTCACGTGATTACCTCGAGACTCATCTACAGTGCTGCGAATGGCATTGTGTCCTTTTTTTCCTTGGCGAATATTCTGTCTTAGCGAGGTCCATTTTCTGCAATGTGATTCCCTGAGGGCTGAGGATTAGCTGCCCTGGGCAGCCTGACCCTGCCGGCAAGCCCTCCCCAGGTGTGCCTGGGTTGAGGTCAATATAAACAGCACTCCAGGCAGCAATAGCCCCTGCAGCTGTGCCTGACTCCATATTCTCTGCCCCGTCAGCCGTCTCGGGGCTGTGCTGGTGGGAGGGTGGGAGGGTCCACGGCTTTGTGGGTGGCCCGGTGTGAGTGGGGCTCTGCTGGACTTTCGGCAGGAGTTGCCAGGCTGCCACCTGTAAAGAAGAGGATGTTTCACCCATAACTTCCACTGGAATATCTCTCCGGGCTGAGGTGAGGAAGGAAAAAAGGAGTGGGGGCCGGGACAGGAGGGGTATCTCAGGCAGGGCAATGGAAAGCTTCCAGAAGAGCGCCCGTGGCCAGGACCATCCTGGCTGACCTGCAGGCACCAAGTTGGCCTGCGTGCCGTCGCTGGTGTGGCTCCACGGCCCTCCCTCTAGGCTTTCAAGCCCTTGTACATATTCAGGTGTTTCACCTGGGAAGGGTGGGAACAGTTCAGCAGCATCTGGCCTGGGGCTCAGCTCACGTTTACTCACAGAGGCCTGTGCACGGTCCCCCAGCTTTGCAATAAGGACGCTCCTTGCGTGGGCGGGTGGGGCTGCTGGCTGTATGGGAGATGATTCCCCACCTCTGACCAATTTCAGAATTGTTTACAACTGGAGCAAGTGCCTTGGTAGTGTTTTCCTCTGTATAACTGTTAGGTTCAATTTTTTTTTTCTTTTTTGGTTCAAGTTAGATTTTATTCCTCTTTTATGTATTTATAGATATAAGCATGGAAATAATTCATTGTTATATATACATCAGTGTGAATGGAAGAACTTTTTTTCTGTTTTATTTTTACATTTTATTTTTAAAAATTTTGAAATTTAATTTTGTTTATTTTTTTATACAGTAGGTTATTATTAGTTATCTATTTTATGCATATACATGTATACAGGTCAATCCCAATCTCCCAACTCATCCCACCACCACCACCCCAAGGCTTCCCCCACTTTGTGTCCATACGTCTGTTCTCTACCTCTGTGTCTCTATTTCTGCCCTGCAAACCAGTTCATCTGTACCATTTTTCTAGGTTCCACATATAGGCATTAATATACAATATTTGTTTTTCTCTTTCTGACTTACTTCACTCTGCATGACAGTCTCTAGGTCCATCAACTTCTCTACAAATGACCCAGTTTCATTCCTTTTTATGGCTGAGTAATATTCCATTTTATATATGTACCACATCTTTATCCATTCGTCTGTCTGTGGGCATTTAGGTTGCTTCCATTACCTGGCTATTGTAAATAGTGCTGCAATGAACATTGTGGTGAATGTGTCTTTGTGATTTATGGTTTTCTCTGGGTATATGCCCAGAAGTGGGATTGCTGGATCCTATGGTAATTCTCTTTTTAGTTTTTTAAAGGAACCTCCATACTGTTCTCCATAGTGACTGTATCAATTTACATTCCCACCAATAGCGGAAGAGGGTTCCTTTTGTCCACACCCTCCCCAGAATTTGTTGTTTGTACATTATCTGATGATGCCGATTCTAACAGGTGTGAGGTCTTACCTCATTGTAGTTTTGATTTGCATTTCTCTAATAATTAGTGATGTTGAGCAGCTTCTCATGTGCGTCTTGGCCATCTCTGTGACTTCTTTGAAGAAACGTCTCTTTAGATCTTCTGCCCATTTTTGTATTGGGTTGTTTGTTTTATTAATATTAAGCTGCATGAGCTGTTTATATATATTGGAGATTAAACCTTTGTCCATTGATTCGTTTGTGAACGTTTTCGCCCATTCTGAGGGTTGCCTTTTTCCATTCCCGTTTTTTTAACACAGAAAGAAAGCAAAAGAAGCAGAACACTAATGTGCGTAAAATATGCCTCTTGAAACTGTCGTTTTGAAATATGGACGTCTTTTGAATTTTTTGGTCGATATATGACCCCAGGATTTGTTTTCAGGGCAGGTGTCATTTACAGGCCTGTAATGATTTGGAATATCCACTGACCATTAGCGCTGGGGTTAAAGCTGCAGTTGTGAGAAATGGCCACAAGGTGGCAGCAGTTCTCCCTTACAATATCTGGTTACTAGAGCAGCAGAGCCTCAATGGAAGTCGCGTTCTAGATTGGAATGTAGAACGGAATGTGCCAGGAGAAGGCCCCTCAAGTGTGTCTCACTACTTGTTGTTCTTGTTTTTAATTTAATTTTTTATTTTTTTATTACAGCATGTTTGAGTACAACGTTTAGCTTGTTGTAGGTGTGCCAGAGGTGTTTCTTTTACACATATACATATGTCTGTTCTTCCTGGGATCCTTTTCCCATGTACGTTATGACAGAATGTTGAGTAGTCTTCTCTTGGTACTCCGTAGGTCTTTGGTGATTATATACGTCTACTGTGTTTGTATATGTCTGTTAACCCCAATATCGTAATGAATTCAATCCTCACACCTTTCCTTTGGTGAACCATAAGTTTGTTTAATGAATCTGTGATTGCCCTTCTCCGTGGAAATATCTGCCCTGGTATCAATTTATAGGTAACACCTATAAGTGATATGATACGATATGTGTCTTTCACTCTCTGACTTACTCCAAGTCACGTGATTACCTCGAGACTCATCTACGGTGCTGCGAATGGCATTGTGTCCTTTTTTTCCTTGGCGAATATTCTGTCTTAGCGAGGTCCATTTTCTGCAATGTGATTCCCTGAGGGCTGAGGATTAGCTGCCCTGGGCAGCCTGACCCTGCCGGCAAGCCCTCCCCAGGTGTGCCTGGGTTGAGGTCAATATAAACAGCACTCCAGGCAGCAATAGCCCCTGCAGCTGTGCCTGACTCCATATTCTCTGCCCCGTCAGCAGTCTCGGGGCTGTGCTGGTGGGAGGGTGTGAGGGTCCACGGCTTTGTGGGTGGCCCGGTGTGAGTGGGGCTCTGCTGGACTTTCGGCAGGAGTTGCCTGGCTGCCACCTGTAAAGAAAAGGATGTGTCACCCATAACTTCCACTGGAATATCTCTCCGGGCTGAGGTGAGGAAGGAAAAAAAGGAGTGGGGGCCGGGACAGGAGGGGTATCTCAGGCAGGGCAATGGAAAGCTTCCAGAAGAGCGCCCGTGGCCAGGACCATCCTGGCTGACCTGCAGGCACCAAGTTGGCCTGCGTGCCGTCGCTGGTGTGGCTCCACGGCCCTCCCTCTAGGCTTTCAAGCCCTTGTACATATTCAGGTGTTTCACCTGGGAAGGGTGGGAACAGTTCAGCAGCATCTGGCCTGGGGCTCAGCTCACGTTTACTCACAGAGGCCTGGGCACGGTCCCACAGCTTTGCAATAAGGACGCTCCTTGCGTGGGCGGGTGGGGCTGCTGGCTGTATGGGAGATGATTCCCCACCTCTGACCAATTTCAGAATTGTTTACCACTGGAGCAAGTGCCTTGGTAGTGTTTTCCTCTGTATAACTGTTAGGTTCAGTTTTTTTTTTTTTCTTTTTTGGTTCAAGTTAGATTTTATTCCTCTTTTATGTATTTATAGATATAAGCATGGAAATAATTCATTGTTATATATACATCAGTGTGAACGGAAGAACTTTTATTCTGTTTTATTTTTACATTTTATTTTTAAAAATTTTGAAATTTAGTTTTGTTTATTTTTTTATACAGTAGGTTATTATTAGTTATCTATTTTATGCATATACATGTATACAGGTCAATCCCAATCTCCCAACTCATCCCACCACCACCACCCCATGGCTTCCCCCACTTTGTGTCCATACGTTTGTTCTCTACCTCTGTGTCTCTATTTCTGCCCTGCAAACCAGTTCATCTGTACCATTTTTCTAGGTTCCACATATAGGCATTAATATACAATATTTGTTTTTCTCTTTCTGACTTACATCACTCTGTATGACAGTCTCTAGATCCATCAACTTCTCTACAAATGACCCAGTTTCATTCCTTTTTATGGCTGAGTAATATTCCATTTTATATATGTACCACATCTTTATCCATTCGTCTGTCTGTGGCCATTTAGGTTGCTTCCATTACCTGGCTATTGTAAATAGTGCTGCAATGAACATTGTGGTGAATGTGTCTTTGTGATTTATGGTTTTCTCTGGGTATATGCCCAGAAGTGGGATTGCTGGATCCTATGGTAATTCTCTTTTTAGTTTTTTAAAGGAACCTCCATACTGTTCTCCATAGTGACTGTATCAATTTACATTCCCACCAATAGCGGAAGAGGGTTCCTTTTGTCCACACCCTCCCCAGAATTTGTTGTTTGTACATTATCTGATGATGCCGATTCTAACAGGTGTGAGGTCTTACCTCATTGTAGTTTTGATTTGCATTTCTCTAATAATTAGTGATGTTGAGCAGCTTCTCATGTGCGTCTTGGCCTTCTCTGTGACTTCTTTGAAGAAACGTCTCTTTAGATCTTCTGCCCATTTTTGTATTGGGTTGTTTGTTTTATTAATATTAAGCTGCATGAGCTGTTTATATATATTGGAGATTAAACCTTTGTCCATTGATTCGTTTGTGAACGTTTTCGCCCATTCTGAGGGTTGCCTTTTTCCATTCCCGTTTTTTTAACAAAGAAAGAAAGAAAGCAAAAGAAGCAGAACACTAATGTGCGTGAAATATGCCTCTTGAAACTGTCGTTTTGAAATATGGACGTCTTTTGAATTTTTTGGTCGATATATGACCCCAGGATTTGTTTTCAGGGCAGGTGTCATTTACAGGCCTGTAATGATTTGGAATATCCACTGACCATTAGCGCTGGGATTAAAGCTGCAGTTGTGGGAAACGGCCACAAGGTGGCAGCAGTTCTCCCTTACCAAATCTGGTTACTAGGGCAGCAGAGCCTCAATGGAAGTCGCGTTCTAGATTGGAATGTAGAACGGAATGTGCCAGGAGAAGGCCCCTCAAGTGTGTCTCACTACTTCTTGTTCTTGTTTTTAATTTAATTTTTTATTTTTTTATTACAGCATGTTTGAGTACAACGTTTAGCTTGTTGTAGGTGTGCCAGAGGTGGTTCTTTTACACATATACATATGTCTGTTCTTCCTGGGATCCTTTTCCCATGTACGTTATGACAGAATGTTGAGTAGTCTTCTCTTGGTACTCCGTAGGTCTTTGGTGATTATATACGTCTACTGTGTTTGTATATGTCTGTTAACCCCAATATCGTAATGAATTCAATCCTCACACCTTTCCTTTGGTGAACCATAAGTTTGTTTAATGAATCTGTGATTGCCCTTCTCCGTGGAAATATCTGCCCTGGTATCAATTTATAGGTAACACCTATAAGTGATATGATACGATATGTGTCTTTCACTTTCTGACTTACTCCAAGTTACGTGATTACCTCGAGACTCATCTACGGTGCTGCGAATGGCATTGTGTCCTTTTTTTCCTTGGCGAATATTCTGTCTTAGCGAGGTCCATTTTCTGCAATGTGATTCCCTGAGGGCTGAGGATTAGCTGCCCTGGGCAGCCTGACCCTGCCGGCAAGCCCTCCCCAGGTGTGCCTGGGTTGAGGTCAATATAAACAGCACTCCAGGCAGCAATAGCCCCTGCAGCTGTGCCTGACTCCATATTCTCTGCCCCGTCAGCAGTCTCGGGGCTGTGCTGGTGTGAGGGTGTGAGGGTCCACGGCTTTGTGGGTGGCCCGGTGTGAGTGGGGCTCTGCTGGACTTTCGGCAGGAGTTGCCAGGCTGCCACCTGTAAAGAAGAGGATGTGTCACCATAACTTCCACTGGAATATCTCTCCGGGCTGAGGTGAGGAAGGAAAAAAAGGAGTGGGGGCCGGGACAGGAGGGGTATCTCAGGCAGGGCAATGGAAAGCTTCCAGAAGAGCGCCCGTGGCCAGGACCATTCTGGCTGACCTGCAGGCACCAAGTTGGCCTGCGTGCCGTCGCTGGTGTGGCTCCACGGCCCTCCCTCTAGGCTTTCAAGCCCTTGTACATATTCAGGTGTTTCACGTGGGAAGGGTGGGAACAGTTCAGCAGCATCTGGCCTGGGGCTCAGCTCACGTTTACTCACAGAGGCCTGGGCACGGTCCCCAGCTTTGCAATAAGGACGCTCCTTGCGTGGGCGGGTGGGGCTGCTGGCTGTATGGGAGATGATTACCCACCTCTGACCAATTTCAGAATTGTTTACCACTGGAGCAAGTGCCTTGGTAGTGTTTTCCTCTGTATAACTGTTAGGTTCAGTTTTTTTTTTTTTCTTTTTTGGTTCAAGTTAGATTTTATTCCTCTTTTATGTATTTATAGATATAAGCATGGAAATAATTCATTGTTATATATACATCAGTGTGAATGGAAGAACTTCTTTTCTGTTTTATTTTTACATTTTATTTTTAAAAATTTTGAAATATAATTTTATTTATTTTTTTATACAGTAGGTTATTATTAGTTATCTATTTTATGCATAAACAGGCCAATCCCAATCTCCCAACTCATCCCACCACCACCACCCCATGGCTTCCCCCACTTTGTGTCCATACGTTTGTTCTCTACCTCTGTGTCTCTATTTCTGCCCTGCAAACCAGTTCATCTGTACCATTTTTCTAGGTTCCACATATAGGCATTAATATACAATATTTGTTTATCTCTTTCTGACATACTTCACTCTGTATGACAGTCTCTAGATCCATCAACTTCTCTACAAATGACCCAGTTTCATTCCTTTTTATGGCTGAGTAATATTCCATTTTATATATGTACCACATCTTTATCCATTCGTCTGTCTGTGGCCATTTATGTTGCTTCCATTACCTGGCTATTGTAAATAGTGCTGCAATGAACATTGTGGTGAATGTGTCTTTGTGATTTATGGTTTTCTCTGGGTATATGCCCAGAAGTGGGATTGCTGGATCCTATGGTAATTCTCTTTTTAGTTTTTTAAAGGAACCTCCATACTGTTCTCCATAGTGACTGTATCAATTTACATTCCCACCAATAGCGGAAGAGGGTTCCTTTTGTCCACACCCTCCCCAGAATTTGTTGTTTGTACATTATCTGATGATGCCGATTCTAACAGGTGTGAGGTGTTACCTCATTGTAGTTTTGATTTGCATTTCTCTAATAATTAGTGATGTTGAGCAGCTTCTCATGTGCGTCTTGGCCATCTCTGTGACTTCTTTGAAGAAACGTCTCTTTAGATCTTCTGCCCATTTTTGTATTGGGTTGTTTGTTTTATTAATATTAAGCTGCATGAGCTGTTTATATATATTGGAGATTAAACCTTTGTCCATTGATTCGTTTGTGAACGTTTTCGCCCATTCTGAGGGTTGCCTTTTTCCATTCCCGTTTTTTTAACAAAGAAAGAAAGAAAGCAAAAGAAGCAGAACACTAATGTGCGTGAAATATGCCTCTTGAAACTGTCGTTTTGAAATATGGACGTCTTTTGAATTTTTTGGTCGATATATGACCCCAGGATTTGTTTTCAGGGCAGGTGTCATTTACAGGCCTGTAATGATTTGGAATATCCACTGACCATTAGCGCTGGGATTAAAGCTGCAGTTGTGGGAAACGGCCACAAGGTGGCAGCAGTTCTCCCTTACCAAATCTGGTTACTAGGGCAGCAGAGCCTCAATGGAAGTCGCGTTCTAGATTGGAATGTAGAACGGAATGTGCCAGGAGAAGGCCCCTCAAGTGTGTCTCACTACTTCTTGTTCTTGTTTTTAATTTAATTTTTTATTTTTTTATTACAGCATGTTTGAGTACAACGTTTAGCTTGTTGTAGGTGTGCAAGAGGTGGTTCTTTTACACATATACATATGTCTGTTCTTCCTGGGATCCTTTTCCCATGTACGTATGATAGAATGTTGAGTAGTCTTCTCTTGGTACTCCGTAGGTCTTTGGTGATTATATACGTCTACTGTGTTTGTATATGTCTGTTAACCCCAATATCGTAATGAATTCAATCCTCACACCTTTCCTTTGGTGAACCATAAGTTTGTTTAATGAATCTGTGATTGCACTTCTCCGTGGAAATATCTGCCCTGGTATCAATTTATAGGTAACACCTATAAGTGATATGATACGATATGTGTCTTTCACTTTCTGACTTACTCCAAGTCACGTGATTACCTCGAGACTCATCTACGGTGCTGCGAATGGCATTGTGTCCTTTTTTTCCTTGGCGAATATTCTGTCTTAGCGAGGTCCATTTTCTGCAATGTGATTCCCTGAGGGCTGAGGATTAGCTGCCCTGGGCAGCCTGACCCTGCCGGCAAGCCCTCCCCAGGTGTGCCTGGGTTGAGGTCAATATAAACAGCACTCCAGGCAGCAATAGCACCTGCAGCTGTGCCTGACTCCATATTCTCTGCCCCGTCAGCAGTCTCGGGGCTGTGCTGGTGGGAGGGTGTGAGGATCCACGGCTTTGTGGGTGGCCCGGTGTGAGTGGGGCTCTGCTGGATTTTCGGCAGGAGTTGCCAGGCTGCCACCTGTAAAGAAGAGGATGTGTCACCCATAACTTCCACTGGAATATCTCTCCGGGCTGAGGTGAGGAAGGAAAAAAAGGAGTGGGGGCCGGGACAGGAGGGGTATCTCAGGCAGGGCAATGGAAAGCTTCCAGAAGAGCCTCCGTGGCCAGGACCATCCTGGCTGACCTGCAGGCACCAAGTTGGCCTGCGTGCTGTCGCTGTTGTGCCTCCACGGCCCTTCCTCTAGGCTTTCAAGCCCTTGTACATATTCAGGTGTTTCACCTGGGAAGGGTGGGAACAGTTCAGCAGCATCTGGCCTGGGGCTCAGCTCACGTTTACTCACAGAGGCCTCGGCATGGTCCCCCAGCTTTGCAATAAGGACGCACCTTGTGTGGGCGGGCGGGGCTGCTGGCTGTATGGGAGATGATTCCCCACCTCTGACCAATTTCAGAATTGTTTACCACTGGAGCAAGTGCCTTGGTAGTGTTTTCCTCTGTATAACTGTTAGATTCAGTGTTTTTTCTTTTTTGGTTCAAGTTAGATTTTATTCCTCTTTTATGTATTTATGGATATAAGCATGGAAATAATTCATTCTTATAAATACATCAGTGTGAATGGAAGAACATTTTTTTCTGTTTTATTTTTACATTTTATTTTTAAAATTTTTGAAATTTAATTTTATTTATTTTTTTTATACAGTAGGTTATTATTAGTTATCTATTTTATGCATAAACATGTATACAGGTCAATCCCAATCTTCCAACTCATCTCACCACCACCACCCCATGGCTTCCCCCACTTTGTGTCCATACGTTTGTTCTCTACCTCTGTGCCTCTATTTCTGCCCTGCAAACCAGTTCATCTGTACCATTTTTTTGGTTCCACATATAGGCCTTAATATACAATATTTGTTTTTCTCTTTCTGACTTACTTCACTCTGCATGACAGTCTCTAGATCCATCAACTTCTCTACAAATGACCCAGTTTCATTCCTTTCTATGGCTGAGTAATATTCCATTTTATATATGTACCACATCTTTATCCATTCGTCTGTGTGTGGCCACTTATGTTGTTTCCATTACCTGGCTATTGTAAATAGTGCTGCAATGAACATTGTGGTGAATGTGTCTTTGTGATTTATGGTTTTCTCTGGGTATATGCCCAGTAGTGGGATTGCTGGATCCTATGGTAATTCTCTTTTTAGTTTTTTAAAGGAACCTCCATACTGTTCTCCATAGTGACTGTATCAATTTACATTTCCACCAATAGCGGAAGAGGGTTCCTTTTGTCCACACCCTCCCCAGAATTTGTTGTTTGTAGATTATCTGATGATGCCGATTCTAACAGGTGTGAGGTCTTACCTCATTGTAGTTTTGATTTGCATTTCTCTAATAATTAGTGATGTTGAGCAGCTTTTCATGTGCGTCTTAGCCATCTCTGTGTCTTCTTTGAAGAAACGTCTCTTTAGATCTTCTGCCCATTTTTGTATTGGGTTGTTTGTTTTATTAATATTAAGCTGCATGAGCTGTTTATATATATTGGAGATTAAACCTTTGTCCATTGATTCGTTTGTGAACGTTTTCGCCCATTCTGAGGGTTGCCTTTTTCCATTCCCGTTTTTTTAACAAAGAAAGAAAGAAAGCAAAAGAAGCAGAACACTAATGTGCGTGAAATATGCCTCTTGAAACTGTCGTTTTGAAATATGGACGTCTTTTGAATTTTTTGGTCGATATATGACCCCAGGATTTGTTTTCAGGGCAGGTTTCATTTACAGGCCTGTAATGATTTGGAATATCCACTGACCATTAGCGCTGGGATTAAAGCTGCTGTTGTGTGAAACAGCCACAAGGTGGCAGCAGTTCTCCCTTACCAAATCTGGTTACTAGGGCAGCAGAGCCTCAATGGAAGTCGCGTTCTAGATTGGAATGTAGAACGGAATGTGCAAGGAGAAAGCCCCTCAAGTTTGTCTCACTACTTCTTGTTCGTGTTTTTAATTTAATTTTTTATTTTTTATTACAGCAAGTTTGAGTACAACGTTTAGCTTGTTGTAGGTGTGCAAGAGGTGGTTCTTTTACACATATACATATGTCTGTTCTTCCTGGAATCCTTTTCCCATGTACGTTATGACAGAATGTTGAGTAGTCTTCTCTTGGTACTCCGTAGGTCTTTGGTGATTATATACGTCTACTGTGTTTGTATATGTCTGTTAACCCCAATATCGTAATGAATTCAATCCTCACACCTTTCCTTTGGTGAACCATAAGTTTGTTTAATGAATCTGTGATTGCCCTTCTCTGTGGAAATATCTGCCCTGGTATCAATTTATAGGTAACACCTATAAGTGATATGACATGATATGTGTCTTTCACTTTCTGACTTACTCCAAGTCACGTGATTACCTATAGACTCATCTACGGTGCTGCAAATTGCATTGTGTCCTTTTTTTCCTTGGCGAATATTCTCTCTTAGCGAGGTCCATTTTCTGCAATGTGATTCCCTGAGGGCTGAGGATTAGCTGCCCTGTGCAGCCTGACACTGCCGGCAAGCCCTCCCCAGGCGTGCCTGGGTTGAGGTCAATAAAAACAGCACTCCAGGCAGCAATAGCCCCTGCAGCTGTGCCTGAATCCATATTCTCTGCACCATCAGCAGTCTCGGGGCTGTGCTGGTGGGAGGGTGTGAGGGTCCACGGCTTTGTGGGTGGCCCGGTGTGAGTGGGGCTCTGCTGGATTTTCGGCAGGAGTTGCCAGGCTGCCACCTGTAAAGAAGAGGATGTGTCACCCATAACTTCCACTGGAATATCTCTCCGGGCAGAGGTGAGGAAGGAAAAAAAGGAGTGGGGGCCGGGACAGGAGGGGTATCTCAGGCAGGGCAATGGAAAGCTTCCAGAAGAGCGCCCGTGGCCAGGACCATCCTGGCTGACCTGCAGGCACCAAGTTGGCCTGCGTGCTGTCGCTGGTGTGGCTCCACGGCCCTTCCTCTAGGCTTTCAAGCCCTTGTACATATTCAGGTGTTTCACCTGGGAAGGGTGGGAACAGTTCAGCAGCATCTGGCCTGGGGCTCAGCTCACGTTTACTCACAGAGGCCTCGGCACGGTCCCCCAGCTTTGCAATAAGGACGCTCCTTGCGTGGGGGGGCGGGGCTGCTGGCTGTATGGGAGATGATTCCCCACCTCTGACCAATTTCAGAATTGTTTACCACTGAAACAAGTGCCTTGGTAGTGTTTTCCTCTGTATAACTGTTAGGTTCAGTTTTTTTTTTTTTGGTTCAAGTTAGATTTTATTCCTTTTTTATGTATGTATGGATATAAGCATGGAAATAATTCATTCTTATAAATATATCAGTGTGAATGGAAGAACTTTTTTTCCTGTATTATTTTTACATTTTAATTTTAAAAAATTTGAAATTTAATTTTATTTATTTTTTTACAGTAGGTTATTATTACTTATCTATTTTATGCATAAACATGTATACAGGCCAATCCCAATCTCCCAACTCATCCCACCACCACCACCCCATGGCTTCCCCCACTTTGTGTCCATACGTTTGTTCTCTACCTCTGTGTCTCTATTTCTGCCCTGCAAACCAGTTCATCTGTACCATTTTTCTAGGTTCCACATATAGGCATTAATATACAATATTTGTTTTTCTCTTTCAGACTTACTTCACTCTGCATGACAGTCTCTAGATCCATCAACTTCCCTACAAATGACCGTTTCATTCCTTTTTATGGCTGAGTAATATTCCATTTTATATATGTACCACATCTTTATCCATTCGTCTGTCTGTGGGCATTTAGGTTGCTTCCATTACCTGGCTATTGTAAATAGTGCTGCAATGAACATTGTGGTGAATGTGTCTTTGTGATTTATGGTTTTCTCTGGGTATATGCCCAGAAGTGGGATTGCTGGATCCTATGGTAATTCTCTTTTTAGTTTTTTAAAGGAACCTCCATACTGTTCTCCATAGTGACTGTATCAATTTACATTTCCACCAATAGCGGAAGAGGGTTCCTTTTGTCCACACCCTCCCCAGAATTTGTTGTTTGTACATTATCTGATGATGCCGATTCTAACAGGTGTGAGGTCTTACCTCATTGTAGTTTTGATTTGCATTTCTCTAATAATTAGTGATGTTGAGCAGCTTTTCATGTGCGTCTTGGCCATCTCTGTGTCTTCTTTGAAGAAACGTCTCTTTAGATCTTCTGCCCATTTTTGTATTGGGTTGTTTGTTTTATTAATATTAAGCTGCATGAGCTGTTTATATATATTGGAGATTAAACCTTTGTCCATTGATTCGTTTGTGAACGTTTTCGCCCATTCTGAGGGTTGCCTTTTTCCATTCCCGTTTTTTTAACAAAGAAAGAAAGAAAGCAAAAGAAGCAGAACACTAATGTGCGTGAAATATGCCTCTTGAAACTGTCGTTTTGAAATATGGACGTCTTTTGAATTTTTTGGTCGATATATGACCCCAGGATTTGTTTTCAGGGCAGGTGTCATTTACAGGCCTGTAATGATTTGGAATATCCACTGACCATTAGCGCTGGGATTAAAGCTGCTGTTGTGAGAAACGGCCACAAGGTGGCAGCAGTTCTCCCTTACCAAATCTGGTTACTAGGGCAGCAGAGCCTCAATGGAAGTCGCGTTCTAGATTGGAATGTAGAACGGAATGTGCCAGGAGAAAGCCCCTCAAGTGTGTCTCACTACTTCTTGTTCGTGTTTTTAATTTAATTTTTTATTTTTTATTACAGCAAGTTTGAGTACAACGTTTAGCTTGTTGTAGGTGTGCAAGAGGTGGTTCTTTTACACATATACATATGTTTGTTCTCTCTGGGATCCTTTTCCCGTGTACGTTATGACAGAATGTTGAGTAGTCTTCTCTTGGTACTCCGTAGGTCTTTGGTGATTATATACGTCTACTGTGTTTGTATATGTCTGTTAACCCCAATATCGTAATGAATTCAATCCTCACACCTTTCCTTTGGTGAACCATAAGTTTGTTTAATGAATCTGTGATTGCCCTTCTCCGTGGAAATATCTGCCCTGGTATCAATTTATAGGTAACACCTATAAGTGATATGATATGATATGATATGTGTCTTTCACTTTCTGACTTACTCCAAGTCACGTGATTACCTCTAGACTCATCTACGGTGCTGCAAATGGCATTGTGTCCTTTTTTTCCTTGGCCAATATTCTGTCTTAGCGAGGTCCATTTTCTGCAATGTGATTCCCTGAGGGCTGAGGATTATCTGACCTGGGCAGCCTGACCCTGCCGGCCAGCCCTCCCCAGGTGTGCCTGGGTTGAGGTCAATATACACAGCACTCCAGGCAGCAATAGCCCCTGCAGCTGTGCCTGACTCCATATTCTCTGCACCATCAGCAGTCTCGGGGCTGTGCTGGTGGGAGGGTGTGAGGGTCCACGGCTTTGTTGGTGGCCCGGTGTGAGTGGGGCTCTGCTGGATTTTCGGCAGGAGTTGCCAGGCTGCCACCTGTAAAGAAGAGGATGTGTCACCCATAACTTCCACTGGAATATCTCTCCGGGCTGAGGTGAGGAAGGAAAGAAAGGAGTGGGGGCCGGGACAGGGGGGGTATCTCAGGCAGGGCAATGGAAAGCTTCCAGAAGAGCGCCCGTGGACAGGACCATCCTGGCTGACCTGCAGGCACCAAGTTGGCCTGCGTGCTGTCGCTGGTGTGCCTCCACGGCCCTTCCTCTAGGCTTTCAAGCCCTTGTACATATTCAGGTGTTTCACCTGGGAAGGGTGGGAACAGTTCAGCAGCAGCTGGCCTGGGGCTCAGCTCACGTTTACTCACAGAGGCCTCGGCACGGTCCCCCAGCTTTGCAATAAGGACGCTCATTGCGTGGGCGGGCGTGGCTGCTGGCTGTATGGGAGATGATTCCCCACCTCTGACCAATTTCAGAATTGTTTACCACTGGAGCAAGTGCCTTGGTAGTGTTTTCCTCTGTATAACTGTTAGGTTCAGTTTTTTTTCTTTTTTGGTTCAAGTTAGATTTTATTCCTCTTTTATGTATTTATGGATATAAGCATGGAAATAATTCATTCTTATAAATACATCAGTGTGAATGGAAGAACATTTTTTTCTGTTTTATTTTTACATTTTATTTTTAAAATTTTTGAAATTTAATTTTATTTATTTTTTTTATACAGTAGGTTATTATTAGTTATCTATTTTATGCATAAACATGTATACAGGTCAATCCCAATCTTCCAACTCATCTCACCACCACCACCCCATGGCTTCCCCCACTTTGTGTCCATACGTTTGTTCTCTACCTCTGTGCCTCTATTTCTGCCCTGCAAACCAGTTCATCTGTACCATTTTTTTGGTTCCACATATAGGCCTTAATATACAATATTTGTTTTTCTCTTTCTGACTTACTTCACTCTGCATGACAGTCTCTAGATCCATCAACTTCTCTACAAATGACCCAGTTTCATTCCTTTCTATGGCTGAGTAATATTCCATTTTATATATGTACCACATCTTTATCCATTCGTCTGTCTGTGGCCACTTATGTTGCTTCCATTACCTGGCTATTGTAAATAGTGCTGCAATGAACATTGTGGTGAATGTGTCTTTGTGATTTATGGTTTTCTCTGGGTATATGCCCAGTAGTGGGATTGCTGGATCCTATGGTAATTCTCTTTTTAGTTTTTTAAAGGAACCTCCATACTGTTCTCCATAGTGACTGTATCAATTTACATTTCCACCAATAGCGGAAGAGGGTTCCTTTTGTCCACACCCTCCCCAGAATTTGTTGTTTGTAGATTATCTGATGATGCCGATTCTAACAGGTGTGAGGTCTTACCTCATTGTAGTTTTGATTTGCATTTCTCTAATAATTAGTGATGTTGAGCAGCTTTTCATGTGCGTCTTGGCCATCTCTGTGTCTTCTTTGAAGAAACGTCTCTTTAGATCTTCTGCCCATTTTTGTATTGGGTTGTTTGTTTTATTAATATTAAGCTGCATGAGCTGTTTATATATATTGGAGATTAAACCTTTGTCCATTGATTCGTTTGTGAACGTTTTCGCCAATTCTGAGGGTTGCCTTTTTCCATTCCCGTTTTTTTAACAAAGAAAGAAAGAAAGCAAAAGAAGCAGAACACTAATGTGCGTGAAATATGCCTCTTGAAACTGTCGTTTTGAAATATGGACGTCTTTTGAATTTTTTGGTCGATATATGACCCCAGGATTTGTTTTCAGGGCAGGTTTCATTTACAGGCCTGTAATGATTTGGAATATCCACTGACCATTAGCGCTGGGATTAAAGCTGCTGTTGTGTGAAACAGCCACAAGGTAGCAGCAGTTCTCCCTTACCAAATCTGGTTACTAGGGCAGCAGAGCCTCAATGGAAGTCGCGTTCTAGATTGGAATGTAGAACGGAATGTGCAAGGAGAAAGCCCCTCAAGTTTGTCTCACTACTTCTTGTTCGTGTTTTTAATTTAATTTTTTATTTTTTATTACAGCAAGTTTGAGTACAACGTTTAGCTTGTTGTAGGTGTGCAAGAGGTGGTTCTTTTACACATATACATATGTCTGTTCTCCCTGGGATCCTTTTCCCATGTACGTTATGACAGAATGTTGAGTAGTCTTCTCTTGGTACTCCGTAGGTCTTTGGTGATTATATACGTCTACTGTGTTTGTATATGTCTGTTAACCCCAATATCGTAATGAATTCAATCCTCACACCTTTCCTTTGGTGAACCATAAGTTTGTTTAATGAATCTGTGATTGCCCTTCTCCGTGGAAATATCTGCCCTGGTATCAATTTATAGGTAACACCTATAAGTGATATGATATGATATGTGTCTTTCACTTTCTGACTTACTCCAAGTCACGTGATTACCTCTAGACTCATCTACGGTGCTGCAAATGGCATTGTGTCCTTTTTTTCCTTGGCGAATATTCTGTCTTAGCGAGGTCCATTTTCTGCAATGTGATTCCCTGAGGGCTGAGGATTAGCTGCCCTGGGCAGCCTGACCCTGCCGGCAAGCCCTCCCCAGGTGTGCCTGGGTTGAGGTCAATATAAACAGCACTCCAGGCAGCAATAGCCCCTGCAGCTGTGCCTGACTCCATATTCTCTGCACCATCAGCAGTCTCGGGGCTGTGCTGGTGGGAGGGTGTGAGGGTCCACGGCTTTGTGGGTGGCCCGGTGTGAGTGGGGCTCTGCTGGATTTTTGGCAGGAGTTGCCAGGCTGCCACCTGTAAAGAAGAGGATGTGTCACCCATAACTTCCACTGGAATATCTCTCCGGGCTGAGGTGAGGAAGGAAAGAAAGGAGTGGGGGCCGGGACAGGAGGGGTATCTCAGGCAGGGCAATGGAAAGCTTCCAGAAGAGCGCCCGTGGCCAGGACCATCCTGGCTGACCTGCAGGCCCCAAGTTGGCCTGCGTGCTGTCGCTGGTGTGCCTCCACGGCCCTTCCTCTAGGCTTTCAAGCCCTTGTACATATTCAGGTGTTTCACCTGGGAAGGGTGGGAACAGTTCAGCAGCAGCTGGCCTGGGGCTCAGCACACGTTTACTCACAGAGGCCTCGGCACTGTCCCCCAGCTTTGCAATAAGGACGCTCCTTGCGTGGGCGGGCGAGGCTGCTGGCTCTATATGAGATGATTCCCCACCTCTGACCAATTTCAGAATTGTTTACCACTTGAGCAAGTGCCTTGGTAGTGTTTTCCTCTGTATAACTGTTAGGTTCAGTTTTTTTTCTTTTTTGGTTCAAGTTAGATTTTATTCCTCCTTTATGTATTTATGGATATAAGCATGGAAATAATTCATTCTTATAAATACATCAGTGTGAATGGAAGAACATTTTTTTCTGTTTTATTTTTACATTTTATTTTTAAAATTTTTGAAATTTAATTTTATTTATTTTTTTTATACAGTAGGTTATTATTAGTTATCTATTTTATGCATAAACATGTATACAGGTCAATCCCAATCTCCCAACTCATCCCACCACCACCACCCCATGGCTTACCCCACTTTGTGTCCATACGTTTGTTCTCTACCTCTGTGTCTCTATTTCTGCCCTGCAAACCAGTTCATCTGTACCATTTTTCTAGGTTCCACATATAGGCATTAATATACAATATTTGTTTTTCTCTTTCTGACTTACTTCACTCTGCATGACAGTCTCTAGATCCATCAACTTCTCTACAAATGATCCAGTTTCATTCCTTTTTATGGCTGAGTAATATTCCATTTTATATATGTACCACATCTTTATCCATTCGTCTGTCTGTGGGCATTTAGTTTGCTTCCATTACCTGGCTATTGTAAATAGTGCTGCAATGAACATTGTGGTGAATGTGTCTTTGTGATTTATGGTTTTCTCTGGGTATATGCCCAGAAGTGGGATTGCTGGATCCTGTGCTAATTCTCTTTTTAGTTTTTTAAAGGAACCTCCATACTGTTCTCCATAGTGACTGTATCAATTTACATTTCCACCAATAGCGGAAGAGGGTTCCTTTTGTCCACACCCTCCCCAGAATTTGTTGTTTGTAGATTATCTGATGATGCCGATTCTAACAGGTGTGAGGTCTTACCTCATTGTAGTTTTGATTTGCATTTCTCTAATAATTAGTGATGTTGAGCAGCTTTTCATGTGCGTCTTGGCCATCTCTGTGTCTTCTTTGAAGAAACGTCTCTTTAGATCTTCTGCCCATTTTTGTATTGGGTTGTTTGTTTTATTAATATTAAGCTGCATGAGCTGTTTATATATATTGGAGATTAAACCTTTGTCCATTGATTCGTTTGTGAACGTTTTCGCCCATTCTGAGGGTTGCCTTTTTCCATTCCCGTTTTTTTAACAAAGAAAGAAAGAAAGCAAAAGAAGCAGAACACTAATGTGCGTGAAATATGCCTCTTGAAACTGTCGTTTTGAAATATGGACGTCTTTTGAATTTTTTGGTCGATATATGACCCCAGGATTTGTTTTCAGGGCAGGTGTCATTTACAGGCCTGTAATGATTTGGAATATCCACTGACCATTAGCGCTGGGATTAAAGCTGCTGTTGTGTGAAACGGCCACAAGGTGGCAGCAGTTCTCCCTTACCAAATCTGGTTACTAGGGCAGCAGAGCCTCAATGGAAGTCGCGTTCTAGATTGGAATGTAGAATGGAATGTGCCAGGAGAAAGCCCCTCAAGTTTGTCTCACTACTTCTTGTTCGTGTTTTTAATTTAATTTTTTATTTTTTATTACAGCAAGTTTGAGTACAACGTTTAGCTTGTTGTAGGTGTGCAAGAGGTGGTTCTTTTACACATATACATATGTCTGTTCTCCCTGGGATCCTTTTCCCATGTACGTTATGACAGAATGTTGAGTAGTCTTCTCTTGGTACTCCGTAGGTCTTTGGTGATTATATACGTCTACTGTGTTTGTATATGTCTGTTAACCCCAATATCGTAATGAATTCAATCCTCACACCTTTCCTTTGGTGAACCATAAGTTTGTTTAATGAATCTGTGATTGCCCTTCTCCGTGGAAATATCTGCCCTGGTATCAATTTATAGGTAACACCTATAAGTGATATGATATGATATGTGTCTTTCACTTTCTGACTTACTCCAAGTCACGTGATTACCTCTAGACTCATCTAAGGTGCTGCAAATGGCATTGTGTCCTTTTTTTCCTTGGCGAATATTCTGTCTTAGCGAGGTCCATTTTCTGCAATGTGATTCCCTGAGGGCTGAGGATTAGCTGCCCTGGGCAGCCTGACCCTGCCGGCAAGCCCTCCCCAGGTGTGCCTGGGTTGAGGTCAATATAAACAGCACTCCAGGCAGCAATAGCCCCTGCAGCTGTGCCTGACTCCATATTCTCTTCACCATCAGCAGTCGCGGGGCTGTGCTGGTGGGAGGGTGTGAGGGTCCACGGCTTTGTGGGTGGCCCGGTGTGAGTGGGGCTCTGCTGGATTTTCGGCAGGAGTTGCCAGGCTGCCACCTGTAAAGAAGAGGATGTGTCACCCATAACTTCCACTGGAATATCTCTCCGGGCTGAGGTGAGGAAGGAAAGAAAGGAGTGGGGGCCGGGACAGGAGGGGTATCTCAGGCAGGGCAATGGAAAGCTTCCTGAAGAGCGCCCGTGGCCAGGACCATCCTGGCTGACCTGCAGGCACCAGGCTGGCCTGCGTGCTGTCGCTGGTGTGGCTCCACGGCCCTTCCTCTAGGCTTTCAAGCCCTTGTACATATTCAGGTGTTTCACCTGGGAAGGGTGGGAACAGTTCAGCAGCAGCTGGCCTGGGGCTCAGCTCACGTTTACTCACAGAGGCCTCGGCACGGTCCCCCAGCTTTGCAATAAGGACGCTCCTTGCGTGGGGGGGCGGGGCTGCTGGCTGTATGGGAGATGATTCCCCACCTCTGACCAATTTCAGAATTGTTTACCACTGGAGCAAGTGCCTTGGTAGTGTTTTCCTCTGTATAACTGTTAGGTTCAGTTTTTTTTCTTTTTTGGTTCAAGTTAGATTTAATTCCTCTTTTATGTATTTATGGATATAAGCATGGAAATAATTCATTCTTATAAATACATCAGTGTGAATGGAAGAACATTTTTTTCTGTTTTATTTTTACATTTTATTTTTATAAATTTTGAAATTTAATTTTATTTATTTTTTTTATACAGTAGGTTATTATTAGTTATCTATTTTATGCATAAACATGTATACAGGTCAATCCCAATCTCCCAACTCATCCCACCTCCACCACCCCATGGCTTACCCCACTTTGTGTCCATACGTTTGTTCTCTACCTCTGTGTCTCTATTTCTGCCCTGCCAACCAGTTCATCTGTACCATTTTTCTAGGTTCCACATATAGGCCTTAATATACAATATTTGTTTTTCTCTTTCTGACTTACTTCACTCTGCATGACAGTCTCTAGATCCATCAACTTCTCTACAAATGACCCAGTTTCATTCCTTTTTATGGCTGAGTAATATTCCATTTTATATATGTACCACATCTTTATCCATTCGTCTGTCTGTGGCCATTTAGTTTGCTTCCAATACCTGGCTATTGTAAATAGTGCTGCAATGAACATTGTGGTGAATGTGTCTTTGTGATTTATGGTTTTATCTGGGTATATGCCCAGAAGTGGGATTGCTGGATCCTATGGTAATTATCTTTTTAGTTTTTTTTAGGAACCTCCATACTGTTCTCCATAGTGACTGTATCAATTTACATTCCCACCAATAGCGGAAGAGGGTTCCTTTTGTCCACACCCTCCCCAGAATTTGTTGTTTGTAGATTATCTGATGATGCCGATTCTAACAGGTGTAAGGTCTTACCTCGTTGTAGTTTTGATTTGCATTTCTCTAATAATTAGTGATGTTGAGCAGCTTTTCATGTGCGTCTTGGCCATCTCTGTGTCTTCTTTGAAGAAACGTCTCTTTAGATCTTCTGCCCATTTTTGTATTGGGTTGTTTGTTTTATTAACATTAAGCTGCATGAGCTGTTTATATATATTGGAGATTAAACCTTTGTCCATTGATTCGTTTGTGAACGTTTTCGCCCATTCTGAGGGTTGCCTTTTTCCATTCCCGTTTTTTTAACAAAGAAAGAAAGAAAGCAAAAGAAGCAGAACACTAATGTGCGTGAAATATGCCTCTTGAAACTGTCGTTTTGAAATATGGACGTCTTTTGAATTTTTTGGTCGATATATGACCCCAGGATTTGTTTTCAGGGCAGGTGTCATTTACAGGCCTGTAATGATTTGGAATATCCAATGACCATTAGCGCTGGGATTAGAGCTGCTGTTGTGTGAAACGGCCACAAGGTGGCAGGAGTTCTCCCTTACCAAATCTGGTTACTAGGGCAGCAGAGCCTCAATTAAGTCGCGTTCTAGATTGGAATGTAGAACGGAATGTGCCAGGAGAAAGCCCATCAAGTTTGTCTCACTTCTTCTTGTTCGTGTTTTTAATTTAATTTTTTATTTTTTATTACAGCAAGTTTGAGTACAACGTTTAGCTTGTTGTACGTGTGCAAGAGGTTGTTCTTTTACACATATACATATGTCAGTTCTCCCTGGGATCCTTTTCCCATGTACGTTATGACAGAATGTTGAGTAGTCTTCTCTTGGTACTCCGTAGGTCTTTGTTGATTATATACGTCTACTGTGTGTGTATATGTCTGTTAACCCCAATATCGTAATGAATTCAATCCTCACACCTTTCCTTTGGTGAACCATAAGTTTGTTTAATGAATCTGTGATTGCCCTTCTCCGTGGAAATATCTTCCCTGGTATCAATTTATAGGTAACACCTATAAGTGATATGATATGATATGTGTCTTTCACTTTCTGACTTACTCCAAGTCACGTGATTACCTCTAGACTCATCTAATGTGCTGCAACTGGCATTGTGTACTTTTTTTCCTTGGCCAATATTGTCTCTTAGCGAGGTCCATTTTCTGCAATGTGATTCCCTGAGGGCTGAGGATTAGCTGACCTGGGCAGCCTGACCCTGCCGGCAAGCCCTCCCCAGGTGTGCCTGGGTTGAGGTCAATATAAACAGCACTCCAGGCAGCAATAGCCCCTGCAGCTGTGCCTGACTCCATATTCTCTGCACCATCAGCAGTCTCGGGGCTGTGCTGTTGGGTGGGTGTGAGGGTTCACGGCTTTGTTGGTGGCCTGGTGTGAGTGGGGCTCTGCTGGATTTTCGGCAGGAGTTGCCAGGCTGCCACCTGTAAAGAAGAGGATGTGTCACCCATAACTTCCACTGGAATATCTCTCCGGGCTTAGGTGAGGAAGGAAAGAAAGGAGTGGGGGCCGGGACAGGAGGGGTATCTCAGGCAGGGCAATGGAAAACTTCCAGAAGAGCGCCCGTGGCCAGGACCATCCTGGCTGACCTGCAGGCACCAAGTTGGCCTGCGTGCTGTCGCTGGTGTGGCTTCACGGCCCTTCCTCTAGGCTTTCAAGCCCTTGTACATATTCAGGTGTTTCACCTGGGAAGGGTGGGAACAGTTCAGCAGCAGCTGGCCTGGGGCTCAGCTCACGTTTACTCACAGAGGCCTCGGCACGGACCCCAGCTTTGCAATAAGGACGCTCCTTGCGTGGGCGGGCGGGGCTGCTGGCTGTATGGGAGATGATTCCCCACCTCTGACCAATTTCAGAATTGTTTACCACTGGAACATGTGCCTTGGTAGTGTTTTCCTCTGTATAACGGTTATGTTCAGTTTTTTTTTTTTTGTTTCATGTTAGATTTTATTCCTCTTTTATGTATTTATGGATATAAGCATGGAAATGATTCATTCTTATAAATACATCAGTGTGAATGGAAGAACTTTTTTTCTGTTTTATTTTTACATTTTATTTTTAAAATTTTTGAAATTTAATTTTATTTATTTTTTTTATACAGTAGGTTATTATTAGTTATCTATTTTATGCATAAACATGTATACAGGTCAATCCCAATCTTCCAACTCATCTCACCACCACCACCCCATGGCTTCCCCCACTTTGTGTCCATACGTTTGTTCTCTACCTCTGTGCCTCTATTTCTGCCCTGCAAACCAGTTCATCTGTACCATTTTTTTGGTTCCACATATAGGCCTTAATATACAATATTTGTTTTTCTCTTTCTGACTTACTTCACTCTGCATGACAGTCTCTAGATCCATCAACTTCTCTACAAATGACCCAGTTTCATTCCTTTCTATGGCTGAGTAATATTCCATTTTATATATGTACCACATCTTTATCCATTCGTCTGTCTGTGGCCACTTATGTTGCTTCCATTACCTGGCTATTGTAAATAGTGCTGCAATGAACATTGTGGTGAATGTGTCTTTGTGATTTATGGTTTTCTCTGGGTATATGCCCAGTAGTGGGATTGCTGGATCCTATGGTAATTCTCTTTTTAGTTTTTTAAAGGAACCTCCATACTGTTCTCCATAGTGACTGTATCAATTTACATTTCCACCAATAGCGGAAGAGGGTTCCTTTTGTCCACACCCTCCCCAGAATTTGTTGTTTGTAGATTATCTGATGATGCCGATTCTAACAGGTGTGAGGTCTTACCTCATTGTAGTTTTGATTTGCATTTCTCTAATAATTAGTGATGTTGAGCAGCTTTTCATGTGCGTCTTGGCCATCTCTGTGTCTTCTTTGAAGAAACGTCTCTTTAGATCTTCTGCCCATTTTTGTATTGGGTTGTTTGTTTTATTAATATTAAGCTGCATGAGCTGTTTATATATATTGGAGATTAAACCTTTGTCCATTGATTCGTTTGTGAACGTTTTCGCCCATTCTGAGGGTTGCCTTTTTCCATTCCCGTTTTTTTAACAAAGAAAGAAAGAAAGCAAAAGAAGCAGAACACTAATGTGCGTGAAATATGCCTCTTGAAACTGTCGTTTTGAAATATGGACGTCTTTTGAATTTTTTGGTCGATATATGACCCCAGGATTTCTTTTCAGGGCAGGTTTCATTTACAGGCCTGTAATGATTTGGAATATCCACTGACCATTAGCGCTGGGATTAAAGCTGCTGTTGTGTGAAACAGCCACAAGGTGGCAGCAGTTCTCCCTTACCAAATCTGGTTACTAGGGCAGCAGAGCCTCAATGGAAGTCGCGTTCTAGATTGGAATGTAGAACGGAATGTGCAAGGAGAAAGCCCCTCAAGTTTGTCTCACTACTTCTTGTTCGTGTTTTTAATTTAATTTTTTATTTTTTATTACAGCAAGTTTGAGTACAACGTTTAGCTTGTTGTAGGTGTGCAAGAGGTGGTTCTTTTACACATATACATATGTCTGTTCTTCCTGGAATCCTTTTCCCATGTACGTTATGACAGAATGTTGAGTAGTCTTCTCTTGGTACTCCGTAGGTCTTTGGTGATTATATACGTCTACTGTGTTTGTATATGTCTGTTAACCCCAATATCGTAATGAATTCAATCCTCACACCTTTCTTTGGTGAACCATAAGTTTGTTTAATGAATCTGTGATTGCCCTTCTCTGTGGAAATATCTGCCCTGGTATCAATTTATAGGTAACACCTATAAGTGATATGACATGATATGTGTCTTTCACTTTCTGACTTACTCCAAGTCACGTGATTACCTATAGACTCATCTACGGTGCTGCAAATTGCATTGTGTCCTTTTTTTCCTTGGCGAATATTCTCTCTTAGCGAGGTCCATTTTCTGCAATGTGATTCCCTGAGGGCTGAGGATTAGCTGCCCTGGGCAGCCTGACCCTGCCGGCAAGCCCTCCCCAGGCGTGCCTGGGTTGAGGTCAATATAAACAGCACTCCAGGCAGCAATAGCCCCTGCAGCTGTGCCTGAATCCATATTCTCTGCACCATCAGCAGTCTCGGGGCTGTGCTGGTGGGAGGGTGTGTGGGTCCACGGCTTTGTGGGTGGCCCGGTGTGAGTGGGGCTCTGCTGGATTTTCGGCAGGAGTTGCCAGGCTGCCACCTGTAAAGAAGAGGATGTGTCACCCATAACTTCCACTGGAATATCTCTCCGGGCTGAGGTGAGGAAGGAAAAAAAGGAGTGGGGTCCGGGACAGGAGGGGTATCTCACGCAGGGCAATGGAAAGCTTCCAGAAGAGCGCCCGTGGCCAGGACCATCCTGGCTGACCTGCAGGCACCAAGTTGGCCTGCGTGCTGTCGCTGGTGTGGCTCCACGGCCCTTCCTCTAGGCTTTCAAGCCCTTGTACATATTCAGGTGTTTCACCTGGGAAGGGTGGGAACAGTTCAGCAGCATCTGGCCTGGGGCTCAGCTCACGTTTACTCACGGAGGCCTGGGCACGGTCCCCCAGCTTTGCAATAAGGACGCTCCTTGCGTGGGGGGGCGGGGCTGCTGGCTGTATGGGAGATGATTCCCCACCTCTGACCAATTTCAGAATTGTTTACCACTGAAACAAGTGCCTTGGTAGTGTTTTCCTCTGTATAACTGTTAGGTTCAGTTTTTTTTTTTTTTTGGTTCAAGTTAGATTTTATTCCTTTTTTATGTATGTATGGATATAAGCATGGAAATAATTCATTCTTATAAATATATCAGTGTGAATGGAAGAACTTTTTTTCCTGTATTATTTTTACATTTTAATTTTAAAAAATTTGAAATTTAATTTTATTTATTTTTTTACAGTAGGTTATTATTAGTTATCTATTTTATGCATAAATATGTATACAGGCCAATCCCAATCTCCCAACTCATCCCACCACCACCACCCCATGGCTTCCCCCACTTTGTGTCCATACGTTTGTTCTCTACCTCTGTGTCTCTATTTCTGCCCTGCAAACCAGTTCATCTGTACCATTTTTCTAGGTTCCACATATAGGCATTAATATACAATATTTGTTTTTCTCTTTCAGACTTACTTCACTCTGCATGACAGTCTCTAGATCCATCAACTTCTCTACAAATGACCGTTTCATTCCTTTTTATGGCTGAGTAATATTCCATTTTATATATGTACCACATCTTTATCCATTCGTCTGTCTGTGGGCATTTAGTTTGCTTCCATTACCTGGCTATTGTAAATAGTGCTGCAATGAACATTGTGGTGAATGTGTCTTTGTGATTTATGGTTTTCTCTGGGTATATGCCCAGAAGTGGGATTGCTGGATCCTGTGCTAATTCTCTTTTTAGTTTTTTAAAGGAACCTCCATACTGTTCTCCATAGTGACTGTATCAATTTACATTTCCACCAATAGCGGAAGAGGGTTCCTTTTGTCCACACCCTCCCCAGAATTGGTTGTTTGTAGATTATCTGATGATGCCGATTCTAACAGGTGTGAGGTCTTACCTCATTGTAGTTTTGATTTGCATTTCTCTAATAATTAGTGATGTTGAGCAGCTTTTCATGTGCGTCTTGGCCATCTCTGTGTCTTCTTTGAAGAAACGTCTCTTTAGATCTTCTGCCCATTTTTGTATTGGGTTGTTTGTTTTATTAATATTAAGCTGCATGAGCTGTTTATATATATTGGAGATTAAACCTTTGTCCATTGATTCGTTTGTGAACGTTTTCGCCCATTCTGAGGGTTGCCTTTTTCCATTCCCGTTTTTTTAACAAAGAAAGAAAGAAAGCAAAAGAAGCAGAACACTAATGTGCGTGAAATATGCCTCTTGAAACTGTCGTTTTGAAATATGGACGTCTTTTGAATTTTTTGGTCGATATATGACCCCAGGATTTGTTTTCAGGGCAGGTGTCATTTACAGGCCTGTAATGATTTGGAATATCCACTGACCATTAGCGCTGGGATTAAAGCTGCTGTTGTGTGAAACGGCCACAAGGTGGCAGCAGTTCTCCCTTACCAAATCTGGTTACTAGGGCAGCAGAGCCTCAATGGAAGTCGCGTTCTAGATTGGAATGTAGAATGGAATGTGCCAGGAGAAAGCCCCTCAAGTTTGTCTCACTACTTCTTGTTCGTGTTTTTAATTTAATTTTTTATTTTTTATTACAGCAAGTTTGAGTACAACGTTTAGCTTGTTGTAGGTGTGCAAGAGGTGGTTCTTTTACACATATACATATGTCTGTTCTCCCTGGGATCCTTTTCCCATGTACGTTATGACAGAATGTTGAGTAGTCTTCTCTTGGTACTCCGTAGGTCTTTGGTGATTATATACGTCTACTGTGTTTGTATATGTCTGTTAACCCCAATATCGTAATGAATTCAATCCTCACACCTTTCCTTTGGTGAACCATAAGTTTGTTTAATGAATCTGTGATTGCCCTTCTCCGTGGAAATATCTGCCCTGCTATCAATTTATAGGTAACACCTATAAGTGATATGATATGATATGTGTCTTTCACTTTCTGACTTACTCCAAGTCACGTGATTACCTCTAGACTCATCTAAGGTGCTGCAAATGGCATTGTGTCCTTTTTTTCCTTGGCGAATATTCTGTCTTAGCGAGGTCCATTTTCTGCAATGTGATTCCCTGAGGGCTGAGGATTAGCTGCCCTGGGCAGCCTGACCCTGCCGGCAAGCCCTCCCCAGGTGTGCCTGGGTTGAGGTCAATATAAACAGCACTCCAGGCAGCAATAGCCCCTGCAGCTGTGCCTGACTCCATATTCTCTGCACCATCAGCAGTCGCGGGGCTGTGCTGGTGGGAGGGTGTGAGGGTCCACGGCTTTGTGGGTGGCCCGGTGTGAGTGGGGCTCTGCTGGATTTTCGGCAGGAGTTGCCAGGCTGCCACCTGTAAAGAAGAGGATGTGTCACCCATAACTTCCACTGGAATATCTCTCCGGGCTGAGGTGAGGAAGGAAAGAAAGGAGTGGGGGCCGGGACAGGAGGGGTATCTCAGGCAGGGCAATGGAAAGCTTCCTGAAGAGCGCCCGTGGCCAGGACCATCCTGGCTGACCTGCAGGCACCAGGCTGGCCTGCGTGCTGTCGCTGGTGTGCCTCCACGGCCCTTCCTCTAGGCTTTCAAGCCCTTGTACATATTCAGGTGTTTCACCTGGGAAGGGTGGGAACAGTTCAGCAGCAGCTGGCCTGGGGCTCATCTCACGTTTACTCACAGAGGCCTCGGCACGGTCCCCCAGCTTTGCAATAAGGACGCTCCTTGCGTGGGGGGGCGGGGCTGCTGGCTGTATGGGAGATGATTCCCCACCTCTGACCAATTTCAGAATTGTTTACCACTGGAGCAAGTGCCTTGGTAGTGTTTTCCTCTGTATAACTGTTAGGTTCAGTTTTTTTTCTTTTTTGGTTCAAGTTAGATTTAATTCCTCTTTTATGTATTTATGGATATAAGCATGGAAATAATTCATTCTTATAAATACATCAGTGTGAATGGAAGAACATTTTTTTCTGTTTTATTTTTACATTTTATTTTTAAAAATTTTGAAATTTAATTTTATTTATTTTTTTTATACAGTAGGTTATTATTAGTTATCTATTTTATGCATAAACATGTATACAGGTCAATCCCAATCTCCCAACTCATCCCACCTCCACCACCCCATGGCTTACCCCACTTTGTGTCCATACGTTTGTTCTCTACCTCTGTGTCTCTATTTCTGCCCTGCCAACCAGTTCATCTGTACCATTTTTCTAGGTTCCACATATAGGCCTTAATATACAATATTTGTTTTTCTCTTTCTGACTTACTTCACTCTGCATGACAGTCTCTAGATCCATCAACTTCTCTACAAATGACCCAGTTTCATTCCTTTTTATGGCTGAGTAATATTCCATTTTATATATGTACCACATCTTTATCCATTCGTCTGTCTGTGGCCATTTAGTTTGCTTCCAATACCTGGCTATTGTAAATAGTGCTGCAATGAACATTGTGGTGAATGTGTCTCTGTGATTTATGGTTTTCTCTGGGTATATACCCAGAAGTGGGATTGCTGGATCCTATGGTAATTCTCTTTTTAGTTTTTTTTTAGGAACCTCCATACTGTTCTCCATAGTGACTGTATCAATTTACATTCCCACCAATAGCGGAAGAGGGTTCCTTTTGTCCACACCCTCCCCAGAATTTGTTGTTTGTACATTATCTGATGATGCCGATTCTAACAGGTGTGAGGTCTTACCTCATTGTAGTTTTGATTTGCATTTCTCTAATAATTAGTGATGTTGAGCAGCTTTTCATGTGCGTCTTGGCCATCTCTGTGTCTTCTTTGAAGAAACGTCTCTTTAGATCTTCTGCCCATTTTTGTATTGGGTTGTTTGTTTTATTAACATTAAGCTGCATGAGCTGTTTATATATATTGGAGATTAAACCTTTGTCCATTGATTCGTTTGTGAACGTTTTCGCCCATTCTGAGGGTTGCCTTTTTCCATTCCCGTTTTTTTAACAAAGAAAGAAAGAAAGCAAAAGAAGCAGAACACTAATGTGCGTGAAATATGCCTCTTGAAACTGTCGTTTTGAAATATGGACGTCTTTTGAATTTTTTGGTCGATATATGACCCCAGGATTTGTTTTCAGGGCAGGTGTCATTTACAGGCCTGTAATGATTTGGAATATCCACTGACCATTAGCGCTGGGATTAGAGCTGCTGTTGTGTGAAACGGCCACAAGGTGGCAGGAGTTCTCCCTTACCAAATCTGGTTACTAGGGCAGCAGAGCCTCAATTAAGTCGCGTTCTAGATTGGAATGTAGAACGGAATGTGCCAGGAGAAAGCCCATCAAGTTTGTCTCACTTCTTCTTGTTCGTGTTTTTAATTTATTTTTTTATTTTTTATTACAGCAAGTTTGAGTACAACGTTTAGCTTGTTGTACGTGTGCAAGAGGTTGTTCTTTTACACATATACATATGTCAGTTCTCCCTGGGATCCTTTTCCCATGTACGTTATGACAGAATGTTGAGTAGTCTTCTCTTGGTACTCCGTAGGTCTTTGTTGATTATATACGTCTACTGTGTGTGTATATGTCTGTTAACCCCAATATCGTAATGAATTCAATCCTCACACCTTTCGTTTGGTGAACCATAAGTTTGTTTAATGAATCTGTGATTGCCCTTCTCCGTGGAAATATCTGCCGTGGTATCAATTTATAGGTAACACCTATAAGTGATATGATATGATATGTGTCTTTCACTTTCTGACTTACTCCAAGTCACGTGATTACCTCTAGACTCATCTAAGGTGCTGCAACTGGCATTGTGTACTTTTTTTCCTTGGCCAATATTGTCTCTTAGCGAGGTCCATTTTCTGCAATGTGATTCCCTGAGGGCTGAGGATTAGCTGACCTGGGCAGCCTGACCCTGCCGGCAAGCCCTCCCCAGGTGTGCCTGGGGTGAGGTCAATATAAACAGCACTCCAGGCAGCAATAGCCCCTGCAGCTGTGCCTGACTCCATATTCTCTGCACCATCAGCAGTCTCGGGGCTGTGCTGTTGGGTGGGTGTGAGGGTTCACGGCTTTGTTGGTGGCCCGGTGTGAGTGGGGCTCTGCTGGATTTTCGGCAGGAGTTGCAGGCTGCCACCTGTAAAGAAGAGGATGTGTCACCCATAACTTCCACTGGAATATCTCTCCGGGCTGAGGTGAGGAAGGAAAGAAAGGAGTGGGGGCCGGGACAGGAGGGGTATCTCAGGCAGGGCAATGGAAAGCTTCCAGAAGAGCGCCCGTGGCCAGGACCATCCTGGCTGACCTGCAGGCACCAAGTTGGCCTACGTGCTGTCGCTGGTGTGGCTTCACGGCCCTTCCTCTAGGCTTTCAAGCCCTTGTACATATTCAGGTGTTTCACCTGGGAAGGGTGGGAACAGTTCAGCAGCAGCTGGCCTGGGGCTCAGCTCACGTTTACTCACAGAGGCCTCGGCACGGACCCCAGCTTTGCAATAAGGACGCTCCTTGCGTGGGCGGGCGGGGCTGCTGGCTGTATGGGAGATGATTCCCCACCTCTGACCAATTTCAGAAATGTTTACCACTGGAACATGTGCCTTGGTAGTGTTTTCCTCTGTATAACTGTTAGGTTCAGTTTTGTTTTTTTTGTTTCATGTTAGATTTTATTCCTCTTTTATGTATTTATGGATATAAGCATGGAAATGATTCATTCTTATAAATACATCAGTGTGAATGGAAGAACTTTTTTTCTGTTTTATTTTTACATTTTATTTTTAAAATTTTTGAAATTTAATTTTATTTATTTTTTTTATACAGTAGGTTATTATTAGTTATCTATTTTATGCGTAAACATGTATACAGGTCAATCCCAATCTCCCAACTCATCCCACCACCACCACCCCATGGCTTCCCCCACTTTGTGTCCATACGTTTGTTCTCTACCTCTGTGTCTCTATTTCTGCCCTGCAAACCAGTTCATCTGTACCATTTTTCTAGGTTCCACATATAGGCATTAATATACAATATTTGTTTTTCTCTTTCTGACTTACTTCACTCTGCATGACAGTCTCTAGATCCATCAACTTCTCTACAAATGACCCAGTTTCATTCCTTTTTATGGCTGAGTAATATTCCATTTTATATATGTACCACATCTTTATCCATTCGTCTGTCTGTGGGCATTTAGTTTGCTTCCATTACCTGGCTATTGTAAATAGTGCTGCAATGAACATTGTGGTGAATGTGTCTTTGTGATTTATGGTTTTCTCTGGGTATATGCCCAGAAGTGGGATTGCTGGATCCTGTGCTAATTCTCTTTTTAGTTTTTTAAAGGAACCTCCATACTGTTCTCCATAGTGACTGTATCAATTTACATTTCCACCAATAGCGGAAGAGGGTTCCTTTTGTCCACACCCTCCCCAGAATTGGTTGTTTGTAGATTATCTGATGATGCCGATTCTAACAGGTGTGAGGTCTTACCTCATTGTAGTTTTGATTTGCATTTCTCTAATAATTAGTGATGTTGAGCAGCTTTTCATGTGCGTCTTGGCCATCTCTGTGTCTTCTTTGAAGAAACGTCTCTTTAGATCTTCTGCCCATTTTTGTATTGGGTTGTTTGTTTTATTAATATTAAGCTGCATGAGCTGTTTATATATATTGGAGATTAAACCTTTGTCCATTGATTCGTTTGTGAACGTTTTCGCCCATTCTGAGGGTTGCCTTTTTCCATTCCCGTTTTTTTAACAAAGAAAGAAAGAAAGCAAAAGAAGCAGAACACTAATGTGCGTGAAATATGCCTCTTGAAACTGTCGTTTTGAAATATGGACGTCTTTTGAATTTTTTGGTCGATATATGACCCCAGGATTTGTTTTCAGGGCAGGTGTCATTTACAGGCCTGTAATGATTTGGAATATCCACTGACCATTAGCGCTGGGATTAAAGCTGCAGTTGTGAGAAACGGCCACAAGGTGGCAGCAGTTCTCCCTTACCAAATCTGGTTACTAGGGCAGCAGAGCCTCAATGGAAGTCGCGTTCTAGATTGGAATGTAGAACGGAATGTGCCAGGAGAAAGCCCCTCAAGTTTGTCTCACTACTTCTTGTTCGTGTTTTTAATTTAATTTTTTTATTTTTTATTACAGCAAGTTTGAGTACAACGTTTAGCTTGTTGTAGGTGTGCAAGAGGTGGTACTTTTACACATATACATACGTCTGTTCTCCCTGGGATCCTTTTCCCATGTACGTTATGACAGAATGTTGAGTAGTCTTCTCTTGGTACTCCGTAGGTCTTTGGTGATTATATACGTCTACTGTGTTTGTATATGTCTGTTAACCCCAATATCGTAATGAATTCAATCCTCACACCTTTCCTTTGGTGAACCATAAGTTTGTTTAATGAATCTGTGATTGCCCTTCTCCGTGGAAATATCTGCCCTGGTATCAATTTATAGGTAACACCTATAAGTGATATGATATGATATGTGTCTTTCACTTTCTGACTTACTCCAAGTCACGTGATTACCTCTAGACTCATCTACGGTGCTGCAAATGGCATTGTGTCCTTTTTTTCCTTGGCGAATATTCTGTCTTAGCGAGGTCCATTTTCTGCAATGTGATTCCCTGAGGGCTGAGGATTAGCTGACCTGGGCAGCGTGACCCTGCCAGCAAGCCCTCCCCAGGTGTGCCTGGGTTGAGGTCAATATAAACAGCACTCCAGGCAGCAATAGCCCCTGCAGCTGTGCCTGACTCCATATTCTCTGCACCATCAGCAGTCTCGGGGCTGTGCTGGTGGTAGGGTGTGAGGGTTCACGGCTTTGTGGGTGGCCCGGTGTGAGTGGGGCTCTGCTGGATTTTCGGCAGGAGTTGCCAGTCTGCCACCTGTAAACAAGAGGATGTGTCACCCATAACTTCCACAGGAATATCTCTCCGGGCTGAGGTGAGGAAGGAAAAAAAGGAGTGGGGGCCGGGACAGGAGGGGTATCTCAGGCAGGGCAATGGAAAGCTTCCAGAAGAGCGCCCGTGGCCAGGACCATCCTGGCTGACCTGCAGGCACCAAGTTGGCCTGCGTGCTGTCGCTGGTGTGCCTCCACGTCCCTTCCTCTAGGCTTTCAAGCCCTTGTACATATTCAGGTGTTTCACCTGGGAAGGGTGGGAACAGTTCAGCAGCAGCTGGCCTGGGGCTCAGTTCACGTTTACTCACAGAGGCCTCGGCACGGTCCCCCAGCTTTGCAATAAGGACGCTCCTTGCGTGGGCGGGCGGGGCTGCTGGCTGTATGGGAGATGATTCCCCACCTCTGACCAATTTCAGAATTGTTTACCACTGGAACAAGTGCCTTGGTAGTGTTTTCCTCTGTATAACTGTTAGGTTCAGTTTTTTTTTCTCTTTTGGTTCAAGTTAGATTTTATTCCTCTTTTATGTATTTATAGATATAAGCATGGAAATAATTCATTGTTATATATACATCAGTGTGAATGGAAGAACTTTTTTTCTGTTTTATTTTTACATTTTATTTTTAAAAATTTTGAAATTTAATTTTGTTTATTTTATTATACAGTAGGTTATTATTAGTTATCTATTTTATGCATAAACATGTATACAGGCCAATCCCAATCTCCCAACTCATCCCACCACCACCACCCCATGGCTTCCCCCACTTTGTGTCCATACGTTTGTTCTCTACCTCTGTGTCTCTATTTCTGCCCTGCAAACCAGTTCTTCTGTACCATTTTTCTAGGTTCCACATATAGGCCTTAATATACAATATTTGTTTTTCTCTTTCTGACTTACTTCACTCTGCATGACAGTCTCTAGATCCATCAACTTCTCTACAAATGACCGTTTCATTCCTTTTTATGGCTGAGTAATATTCCATTTTATATATGTACCACGTCTTTATCCATTCGTCTGTCTGTGGGCATTTAGGTTGCTTCCATTACCTGGCTATTGTAAATAGTGCTGCAATGAACATTGTGGTGAATGTGTCTTTGTGATTTATGGTTTTCTCTTGGTATATGCCCAGAAGTGGGATTGCTGGATCCTATGGTAATTCTCTTTTTAGTTTTTTAAAGGAACCTCCATACTGTTCTCCATAGTGACTGTATCAATTTACATTCCCACCAATAGCGGAAGAGGGTTCCTTTTGTCCACACCCTCCCCAGAATTTGTTGTTTGTAGATTATCTGATGCTGCCGATTCTAACAGGTGTGAGGTCTTACCTCATTGTAGTTTTGATTTGCATTTCTCTAATAATTAGTGATGTTGAGCAGCTTTTCATGTGCGTCTTGGCCATCTCTGTGTCTTCTTTGAAGAAACGTCTCTTTAGATCTTCTGCCCATTTTTGTATTGGGTTGTTTGTTTTATTAATATTAAGCTGCATGAGCTGTTTATATATATTGGAGATTAAACCTTTGTCCATTGATTCGTTTGTGAACCTTTTCGCCCATTCTGAGGGTTGCCTTTTTCCATTCCCGTTTTTTTTAACAAAGAAAGAAAGAAAGCAAAAGAAGCAGAACACTAATGTGCGTGAAATATGCCTCTTGAAACTGTCGTTTTGAAATATGGACGTCTTTTGAATTTTTTGGTCGATATATGACCCCAGGATTTGTTTTCAGGGCAGGTGTCATTTACAGGCCTGTAATGATTTGGAATATCCACTGACCATTAGCGCAGGGATTAAAGCTGCTGTTGTGTGAAACGGCCACAAGGTGGCAGCAGTTCTCCCTTACCAAATCTGGTTACTAGGGCAGCAGAGCCTCAATGGAAGTTGTGTTCTAGATTGGAATGTAGAACGGAATGTGCCAGGAGAAAGCCCCTCAAGTTTGTCTCACTACTTCTTGTTCGTGTTTTTAATTTATTTTTTTATTTTTTATTACAGCAAATTTGAGTACAACGTTTAGCTTGTTGTAGGTGTGCAAGAGGTGGTTCTTTTACACATATACATATGTCTTTTCTTCCTGGAATCCTTTTCCCATGTACGTTATGACAGAATGTTGAGTAGTCTTCTCTTGGTACTCCGTAGGTCTTTGGTGATTATATACGTCTACTGTGTTTGTATATGTCTGTTAACCCCAATATCGTAATGAATTCAATCCTCACACCTTTCCTTTGGTGAACCATAAGTTTGTTTAATGAATCTGTGATTGCCCTTCTCCGTGGAAATATCTGCCCTGGTATCAATTTATAGGTAACACCTATAAGTGATATGACATGATATGTGTCTTTCACTTTCTGACTTACTCCAAGTCACGTGATTACCTGTAGACTCATCTACGGTGCTGCAAATGGCATTGTGTCCTTTTTTTCCTTGGCGAATATTCTCTCTTAGCGAGGTCCATTTTCTGCAATGTGATTCCCTGAGGGCTGAGGATTAGCTGACCTGGGCAGCCTGACCCTGCCGGCAAGCCCTCCCCAGGTGTGCCTGGGTTGAGGTCAATATAAACAGCACTCCAGGCAGCAATAGCCCCTGCAGCTGTGCCTGACTCCATATTCTCTGCACCATCATCAGTCTCGGGGCTGTGCTGGTGGGAGGGTGTGAGGGTCCACTGCTTTGTGGGTGGCCCGGTGTGAGTGGGGCTCTGCTGGATTTTCGGCAGGAGTTGCCAGGCTGCCACCTGTAAAGAAGAGGATGTGTCACCCATAACTTCCACTGGAATATCTCTCCGGGCTGAGGTGAGGAAGGAAAGAAAGGAGAGGGGGCCGGGACAGGAGGGGTATCTCAGGCAGGGCAATGGAAAGCTTCCAGAAGAGCAACCGTGGCCAGGACCATCCTGGCTGCCCTGCAGGCACCAAGTTGGCCTGCGTGCTGTCGCTGGTGTGCCTCCACGGCCCTTCCTCTAGGCTTTCAAGCCCTTGTACATATTCAGGTGTTTCACCTGGGAAGGGTGGGAACAGTTCAGCAGCAGCTGGCCTGGGGCTCAGCTCACGTTTACTCACAGAGGCCTGGGCACCGTCTCCCAGCTTTGCAATAAGGACGCTCCTTGCGTGGGCGGGTGGGGCTGCTGGCTGTATGGGAGATGATTCCCCACCTCTGACCAATTTCAGAATTGTTTACCACTGGAGCAAGTGCCTTGGTAGTGTTTTCCTCTGTATAACTGTTAGGTTCAGTTTTTTTTTTCTTTTTTGGTTCAAGTTAGATTTTATTCCTCTTTTATGTATTTATAGATATAAGCATGGAAATAATTCATTGTTATATATACATCAGTGTGAATGGAAGAACTTTTTTTCTGTTTTATTTTTACATTTTATTTTTAAAAATTTTGAAATTTAATTTTGTTTATTTTTTTATACAGTAGGTTATTATTACTTATCTATTTTATGCATATACATGTATAGAGTTCAATCCCAATCTCCCAACTCATCCCACCACCACCACCCCATGGCTTCCCCCACTTTGTGTCCATACGTCTGTTCTCTACCTCTGTGTCTCTATTTCTGCCCGGCAAACCAGTTCATCTGTACCATTTTTCTAGGTTCCACATATAGGCATTAATATACAATATTTGTTTTTCTCTTTCTGACTTACTTCACTCTGCATGACAGTCTCTAGATCCATCAACTTCTCTACAAATGACCCAGTTTCATTCCTTTATATGGCTGAGTAATATTCCATTTTATATATGTACCACATCTTTATCCATTCGTCTGTCTGTGGGCATTTAGGTTGCTTCCATTACCTGGCTATTGTAAATAGTGCTGCAATGAACATTGTGGTGAATGTGTCTTTGTGATTTTTGGTTTTCTCTGGGTATATGCCCAGATGTGGGATTGCTGGATCCTATGGTAATTCTCTTTTTAGTTTTTTAAAGGAACCTCCATACTGTTCTCCATAGTGACTGTATCAATTTACATTCCCACCAATAGCGGAAGAGGGTTCCTTTTGTCCCACCCTCCCCAGAATTTGTTGTTTGTACATTATCTGATGATGCCGATTCTAACAGGTGTGAGGTCTTACCTCATTGTAGTTTTGATTTGCATTTCTCTAATAATTAGTGATGTTGAGCAGCTTCTCATGTGCGTCTTGGCCATCTCTGTGACTTCTTTGAAGAAACGTCTCTTTAGATCTTCTGCCCATTTTCGTATTGGGTTGTTTGTTTTATTAATATTAAGCTGCATGAGCTGTTTATATATATTGGAGATTAAACCTTTGTCCATTGATTCGTTTGTGAACGTTTTCGCCCATTCTGAGGGTTGCCTTTTTCCATTCCCGTTTTTTTAACAAAGAAAGAAAGAAAGCAAAAGAAGCAGAACACTAATGTGCGTGAAATATGCCTCTTGAAACTGTCGTTTTGAAATATGGACGTCTTTTGAATTTTTTGGTCGATATATGACCCCAGGATTTGTTTTCAGGGCAGGTGTCATTTACAGGCCTGTAATGATTTGGAATATCCACTGACCATTAGCGCTGGGATTAAAGCTGCAGTTGTGAGAAACGGCCACAAGGTGGCAGCAGTTCTCCCTTACCAAATCTGGTTACTAGGGCAGCAGAGCCTCAATGGAAGTCGCGTTCTAGATTGGAATGTAGAACGGAATGTGCCAGGAGAAAGCCCCTCAAGTGTGTCTCACTACTTCTTGTTCTTGTTTTTAATTTAATTTTTTATTTTTTTATTACAGCATGTTTGAGTACAACGTTTAGCTTGTTGTAGGTGTGCAAGAGGTGGTTCTTTGACACATATACATATGTCTGTTCTTCCTGGGATCCTTTTCCCATGTACGTTATGACAGAATGTTGAGTAGTCTTCTCTTGGTACTCCGTAGGTCTTTGGTGATTCTATACGTCTACTGTGTTTGTATATGTCTGTTAACCCCAATATCATAATGAATTCAATCCTCACACCTTTCCTTTGGTGAACCATAAGTTTGTTTAATGAATCTGTGATTGCCCTTCTCCGTGGAAATATCTGCCCTGGTATCAATGTATAGGTAACACCTATAAGTGATATGATACGATATGTGTCTTTCACTTTCTGACTTACTCCAAGTCACGTGATTACCTCGAGACTCATCTACGGTGCTGCGAATGGCATTGTGTCCTTTTTTTCCTTGGCGAATATTCTGTCTTAGCGAGGTCCATTTTCTGCAATGTGATTCCCTGAGGGCTGAGGATTAGCTGCCCTGGGCAGCCTGACCCTGCCGGCAAGCCTTCCCGAGGTGTGCCTGGGTTGAGGTCAATATAAACAGCACTCCAGGCAGCAATAGCCCCTGCAGCTGTGCCTGAATCCATATTCTCTGCCCCGTCAGCAGTCTCGGGGCTGTGCTGGTGGGAGGGTGTGAAGGTCCACGGCTTTGTGGGTGGCCCGGGGCGAGTGGGGCTCTGCTGGACTTTCGGCAGGAGTTGCCAGGCTGCCACCTGTAAAGAAGAGGATGTGTCACCCATAACTTCCACTGGAATATCTCTCCGGGATGAGGTGAGGAAGGAAAAAAAGGAGTGGGGGCCGGGACAGGAGGGGTATCTCAGGCAGGGCAATGGAAAGCTTCCAGAAGAGCGCCCGTGGCCAGGACCATCCTGGCTGACCTGCAGGCACCAATTTGGCATGCGTGCCATCGCTGGTGTGGCTCCACGGCCCTCTCTCTAGGCTTTCAAGCTTTTGTACATATTCAGGTGTTTCACCTGGGAAGGGTGGGAACAGTTCAGCAGCATCTGGCCTGGGGCTTAGCTCACGTTAACTCACAGAGGCCTGGGCACGGTCTCCCAGCTTTGCAATAAGGACGCTCCTTGCGTGCGCGGGTGGGGCTGCTGGCTGTATGGGAGATGATTCCCCACCTCTGACCAATTTCAGAATTGTTTACCACTGGAGCAAGTGCCTTGGTAGTGTTTTCCTCTGTATAACTGTTAGGTTCAGTTTTTTTTTCTCTTTTGGTTCAAGTTAGATTTTATTCCTCTTTTATGTATTTATAGATATAAGCATGGAAATAATTCATTGTTATATATACATTAGTGTGAATGGAAGAACTTTTTTTCTGTTTTATTTTTACATTTTATTTGTAAAAATTTTGAAATTTAATTTTGTTTATTTTTTTATACAGTAGGTTATTATTAGTTATCTATTTTATGCATATACATGTATACAGGTCAATCCCAATCTCCCAACTCATCCCACCACCACCACCCCATGGCTTCCCCCACTTTGTGTCCATACGTCTGTTCTCTACCTCTGTGTCTCTATTTCTGCCCGGCAAACCAGTTCATCTGTACCATTTTTCTAGGTTCCACATATAGGCATTAATATACAATATTTGTTTTTCTCTTTCTGACTTACTTCACTCTGTATGAGAGTCTCTAGATCCATCAACTTCTCTACAAATGACCCAGTTTCATTCCTTTTTATGGCTGAGTAATATTCCATTTTATATATGTACCACATCTTTATCCATTCGTCTGTCTGTGGGCATTTAGGTTGCTTCCATTACCTGGCTATTGTAAATAGTGCTGCAATGAACATTGTGGTGAATGTGTCTTTGTGATTTATGGTTTTCTCTTGGTATATGCCCAGAAGTGGGATTGCTGGATCCTATGGTAATTCTCTTTTTAGTTTTTTAAAGGAACCTCCATACTGTTCTCCATAGTGACTGTATCAATTTACATTCCCACCAATAGCGGAAGAGGGTTCCTTTTGTCCACACCCTCCCCAGAATTTGTTGTTTGTAGATTATCTGATGCTGCCGATTCTAACAGGTGTGAGGTCTTACCTCATTGTAGTTTTGATTTGCATTTCTCTAATAATTAGTGATGTTGAGCAGCTTTTCATGTGCGTCTTGGCCATCTCTGTGTCTTCTTTGAAGAAACGTCTCTTTAGATCTTCTGCCCATTTTTGTATTGGGTTGTTTGTTTTATTAATATTAAGCTGCATGAGCTGTTTATATATATTGGAGATTAAACCTTTGTCCATTGATTCGTTTGTGAACCTTTTCGCCCATTCTGAGGGTTGCCTTTTTCCATTCCCGTTTTTTTTAACAAAGAAAGAAAGAAAGCAAAAGAAGCAGAACACTAATGTGCGTGAAATATGCCTCTTGAAACTGTCGTTTTGAAATATGGACGTCTTTTGAATTTTTTGGTCGATATATGACCCCAGGATTTGTTTTCAGGGCAGGTGTCATTTACAGGCCTGTAATGATTTGGAATATCCACTGACCATTAGCGCAGGGATTAAAGCTGCTGTTGTGTGAAACGGCCACAAGGTGGCAGCAGTTCTCCCTTACCAAATCTGGTTACTAGGGCAGCAGAGCCTCAATGGAAGTTGTGTTCTAGATTGGAATGTAGAACGGAATGTGCCAGGAGAAAGCCCCTCAAGTTTGTCTCACTACTTCTTGTTCGTGTTTTTAATTTATTTTTTTATTTTTTATTACAGCAAATTTGAGTACAACGTTTAGCTTGTTGTAGGTGTGCAAGAGGTGGTTCTTTTACACATATACATATGTCTTTTCTTCCTGGAATCCTTTTCCCATGTACGTTATGACAGAATGTTGAGTAGTCTTCTCTTGGTACTCCGTAGGTCTTTGGTGATTATATACGTCTACTGTGTTTGTATATGTCTGTTAACCCCAATATCGTAATGAATTCAATCCTCACACCTTTCCTTTGGTGAACCATAAGTTTGTTTAATGAATCTGTGATTGCCCTTCTCCGTGGAAATATCTGCCCTGGTATCAATTTATAGGTAACACCTATAAGTGATATGACATGATATGTGTCTTTCACTTTCTGACTTACTCCAAGTCACGTGATTACCTGTAGACTCATCTACGGTGCTGCAAATGGCATTGTGTCCTTTTTTTCCTTGGCGAATATTCTCTCTTAGCGAGGTCCATTTTCTGCAATGTGATTCCCTGAGGGCTGAGGATTAGCTGACCTGGGCAGCCTGACCCTGCCGGCAAGCCCTCCCCAGGTGTGCCTGGGTTGAGGTCAATATAAACAGCACTCCAGGCAGCAATAGCCCCTGCAGCTGTGCCTGACTCCATATTCTCTGCACCATCAGCAGTCTCGGGGCTGTGCTGGTGGGAGGGTGTGAGGGTCCACTGCTTTGTGGGTGGCCCGGTGTGAGTGGGGCTCTGCTGGATTTTCGGCAGGAGTTGCCAGGCTGCCACCTGTAAAGAAGAGGATGTGTCACCCATAACTTCCACTGGAATATCTCTCCGGGCTGAGGTGAGGAAGGAAAGAAAGGAGAGGGGGCCGGGACAGGAGGGGTATCTCAGGCAGGGCAATGGAAAGCTTCCAGAAGAGCAACCGTGGCCAGGACCATCCTGGCTGCCCTGCAGGCACCAAGTTGGCCTGCGTGCTGTCGCTGGTGTGCCTCCACGGCCCTTCCTCTAGGCTTTCAAGCCCTTGTACATATTCAGGTGTTTCACCTGGGAAGGGTGGGAACAGTTCAGCAGCAGCTGGCCTGGGGCTCAGCTCACGTTTACTCACAGAGGCCTGGGCACCGTCTCCCAGCTTTGCAATAAGGACGCTCCTTGCGTGGGCGGGTGGGGCTGCTGGCTGTATGGGAGATGATTCCCCACCTCTGACCAATTTCAGAATTGTTTACCACTGGAGCAAGTGCCTTGGTAGTGTTTTCCTCTGTATAACTGTTAGGTTCAGTTTTTTTTTTCTTTTTTGGTTCAAGTTAGATTTTATTCCTCTTTTATGTATTTATAGATATAAGCATGGAAATAATTCATTGTTATATATACATCAGTGTGAATGGAAGAACTTTTTTTCTGTTTTATTTTTACATTTTATTTTTAAAAATTTTGAAATTTAATTTTGTTTATTTTTTTATACAGTAGGTTATTATTACTTATCTATTTTATGCATATACATGTATAGAGTTCAATCCCAATCTCCCAACTCATCCCACCACCACCACCCCATGGCTTCCCCCACTTTGTGTCCATACGTCTGTTCTCTACCTCTGTGTCTCTATTTCTGCCCGGCAAACCAGTTCATCTGTACCATTTTTCTAGGTTCCACATATAGGCATTAATATACAATATTTGTTTTTCTCTTTCTGACTTACTTCACTCTGCATGACAGTCTCTAGATCCATCAACTTCTCTACAAATGACCCAGTTTCATTCCTTTATATGGCTGAGTAATATTCCATTTTATATATGTACCACATCTTTATCCATTCGTCTGTCTGTGGGCATTTAGGTTGCTTCCATTACCTGGCTATTGTAAATAGTGCTGCATTGAACATTGTGGTGAATGTGTCTTTGTGATTTATGGTTTTCTCTGGGTATATGCCCAGATGTGGGATTGCTGGATACTATGGTAATTCTCTTTTTAGTTTTTTAAAGGAACCTCCATACTGTTCTCCATAGTGACTGTATCAATTTACATTCCCACCAATAGCGGAAGAGGGTTCCTTTTGTCCCACCCTCCCCAGAATTTGTTGTTTGTACATTATCTGATGATGCCGATTCTAACAGGTGTGAGGTCTTACCTCATTGTAGTTTTGATTTGCATTTCTCTAATAATTAGTGATGTTGAGCAGCTTCTCATGTGCGTCTTGGCCATCTCTGTGACTTCTTTGAAGAAACGTCTCTTTAGATCTTCTGCCCATTTTCGTATTGGGTTGTTTGTTTTATTAATATTAAGCTGCATGAGCTGTTTATATATATTGGAGATTAAACCTTTGTCCATTGATTCGTTTGTGAACGTTTTCGCCCATTCTGAGGGTTGCCTTTTTCCATTCCCGTTTTTTTAACAAAGAAAGAAAGAAAGCAAAAGAAGCAGAACACTAATGTGCGTGAAATATGCCTCTTGAAACTGTCGTTTTGAAATATGGACGTCTTTTGAATTTTTTGGTCGATATATGACCCCAGGATTTGTTTTCAGGGCAGGTGTCATTTACAGGCCTGTAATGATTTGGAATATCCACTGACCATTAGCGCTGGGATTAAAGCTGCAGTTGTGAGAAACGGCCACAAGGTGGCAGCAGTTCTCCCTTACCAAATCTGGTTACTAGGGCAGCAGAGCCTCAATGGAAGTCGCGTTCTAGATTGGAATGTAGAACGGAATGTGCCAGGAGAAAGCCCCTCAAGTGTGTCTCACTACTTCTTGTTCTTGTTTTTAATTTAATTTTTTATTTTTTTATTACAGCATGTTTGAGTACAACGTTTAGCTTGTTGTAGGTGTGCAAGAGGTGGTTCTTTGACACATATACATATGTCTGTTCTTCCTGGGATCCTTTTCCCATGTACGTTATGACAGAATGTTGAGTAGTCTTCTCTTGGTACTCCGTAGGTCTTTGGTGATTCTATACGTCTACTGTGTTTGTATATGTCTGTTAACCCCAATATCGTAATGAATTCAATCCTCACACCTTTCCTTTGGTGAACCATAAGTTTGTTTAATGAATCTGTGATTGCCCTTCTCCGTGGAAATATCTGCCCTGGTATCAATGTATAGGTAACACCTATAAGTGATATGATACGATATGTGTCTTTCACTTTCTGACTTACTCCAAGTCACGTGATTACCTCGAGACTCATCTACGGTGCTGCGAATGGCATTGTGTCCTTTTTTTCCTTGGCGAATATTCTGTCTTAGCGAGGTCCATTTTCTGCAATGTGATTCCCTGAGGGCTGAGGATTAGCTGCCCTGGGCAGCCTGACCCTGCCGGCAAGCCCTCCCGAGGTGTGCCTGGGTTGAGGTCAATATAAACAGCACTCCAGGCAGCAATAGCCCCTGCAGCTGTGCCTGAATCCATATTCTCTGCCCCGTCAGCAGTCTCGGGGCTGTGCTGGTGGGAGGGTGTGAAGGTCCACGGCTTTGTGGGTGGCCCGGGGCGAGTGGGGCTCTGCTGGACTTTCGGCAGGAGTTGCCAGGCTGCCACCTGTAAAGAAGAGGATGTGTCACCCATAACTTCCACTGGAATATCTCTCCGGGATGAGGTGAGGAAGGAAAAAAAGGAGTGGGGGCCGGGACAGGAGGGGTATCTCAGGCAGGGCAATGGAAAGCTTCCAGAAGAGCGCCCGTGGCCAGGACCATCCTGGCTGACCTGCAGGCACCAATTTGGCATGCGTGCCATCGCTGGTGTGGCTCCACGGCCCTCTCTCTAGGCTTTCAAGCTTTTGTACATATTCAGGTGTTTCACCTGGGAAGGGTGGGAACAGTTCAGCAGCATCTGGCCTGGGGCTTAGCTCACGTTAACTCACAGAGGCCTGGGCACGGTCTCCCAGCTTTGCAATAAGGACGCTCCTTGCGTGCGCGGGTGGGGCTGCTGGCTGTATGGGAGATGATTCCCCACCTCTGACCAATTTCAGAATTGTTTACCACTGGAGCAAGTGCCTTGGTAGTGTTTTCCTCTGTATAACTGTTAGGTTCAGTTTTTTTTTCTCTTTTGGTTCAAGTTAGATTTTATTCCTCTTTTATGTATTTATAGATATAAGCATGGAAATAATTCATTGTTATATATACATTAGTGTGAATGGAAGAACTTTTTTTCTGTTTTATTTTTACATTTTATTTGTAAAAATTTTGAAATTTAATTTTGTTTATTTTTTTATACAGTAGGTTATTATTAGTTATCTATTTTATGCATATACATGTATACAGGTCAATCCCAATCTCCCAACTCATCCCACCACCACCACCCCATGGCTTCCCCCACTTTGTGTCCATACGTCTGTTCTCTACCTCTGTGTCTCTATTTCTGCCCGGCAAACCAGTTCATCTGTACCATTTTTCTAGGTTCCACATATAGGCATTAATATACAATATTTGTTTTTCTCTTTCTGACTTACTTCACTCTGTATGAGAGTCTCTAGATCCATCAACTTCTCTACAAATGACCCAGTTTCATTCCTTTTTATGGCTGAGTAATATTCCATTTTATATATGTACCACATCTTTATCCATTCGTCTGTCTGTGGGCATTTAGGTTGCTTCCATTACCTGGCTATTGTAAATAGTGCTGCAATGAACATTGTGGTGAATGTGTCTTTGTGATTTATGGTTTTCTCTGGGTATATGCCCAGTAGTGGGATTGCTGGATCCTATGGTAATTCTCTTTTTCGTTTTTTAAAGGAACCTCCATACTGTTCTCCATAGTGACTGTATCAATTTACATTCCCACCAATAGCGGAAGTGGGTTCCTTTTGTCCACACCCTCCCCAGAATTTGTTGTTTGTACATTATCTGATGATGCCGATTCTAACAGGTGTGAGGTCTTACCTCATTGTAGTTTTGATTTGCATTTCTCTAATAATTAGTGATGTTGAGCAGCTTCTCATGTGCGTCTTGGCCATCTCTGTGTCTTCTTTGAAGAAACGTCTCTTTAGATCTTCTGCCCATTTTTGTATTGGGTTGTTTGTTTTATTAATATTAAGCTGCATGAGCTGTTTATATATATTGGAGATTAAACCTTTGTCCATTGATTCGTTTGTGAACGTTTTCGCCCATTCTGAGGGTTGCCTTTTTCCATTCCCGTTTTTTTAACAAAGAAAGAAAGAAAGCAAAAGAAGCAGAACACTAATGTGCGTGAAATATGCCTCTTGAAACTGTCGTTTTGAAATATGGACGTCTTTTGAATTTTTTGGTCGATATATGACCCCAGGATTTGTTTTCAGGGCAGGTGTCATTTACAGGCCTGTAATGATTTGGAATATCCACTGACCATTAGCGCTGGGATTAAAGCTGCAGTTGTGAGAAACGGCCACAAGGTGGCAGCAGTTCTCCCTTACCAAATCTGGTTGCTAGGGCAGCAGAGCCTCAATGGAAGTCGCGTTCTAGATTGGAATGTAGAACGGAATGTGCCAGGAGAAAGCCCCTCATGTGTGTCTCACTACTTCTTGTTCTTGTTTTTAATTTAATTTTTTATTTTTTTATTACAGCATGTTTGAGTACAACGTTTAGCTTGTTGTTGGTGTGCAAGAGGAGGTTCTTTGACACATATACATATGTCTGTTCTTCCTGGGATCCATTTCCCATGTACGTTATGACAGAATGTTGAGTAGTCTTCTCTTGGTACTCCGTAGGTCTTTGGTGATTCTATACGTCTACTGTGTTTGTATATGTCTGTTAACCCCAATATCGTAATGAATTCAATCCTCACACCTTTCCTTTGGTGAACCATAAGTTTGTTTAATGAATCTGTGATTGCCCTTCTCCGTGGAAATATCTGCCCTGGTATCAATTTATAGGTAACACCTATAAGTGATATGATACGATATGTGTCTTTCACTTTCTGACTTACTCCAAGTCACGTGATTACCTGTAGACTCATCTACGGTGCTGCAAATGGCATTGTGTCCTTTTTTTCCTTGGCGAATATTCTGTCTTAGCGAGGTCCATTTTCTGCAATGTGATTCCCTGAGGGCTGAGGATTAGCTGCCCTGGGCAGCCTGACCCTGCCGGCAAGCCCTCCCCAGGTGTGCCTGGGTTGAGGTCAATATAAACAGCACTCCAGGCAGCAATAGCCCCTGCAGCTGTGCCTGACTCCATATTCTCTGCCCCGTCAGCAGTCTCGGGGCTGTGCTGGTGGGAGGGTGTGAGGGTCCACGGCTTTGTGGGTGGCCCGGTGTGAGTGGGGCTCTGCTGGACTTTCGGCAGGAGTTGCCAGGCTGCCACCTGTAAAGAAGAGGATGTGTCACCCATAACTTCCACTGGAATATCTCTCCGGGCTGAGGTGAGGAAGGAAAAAAAGGAGTGGGGGCCGGGACAGGAGGGGTATCTCAGGCAGGGCAATGGAAAGCTTCCAGAAGAGCGCCCGTGGCCAGGACCATCCTGGCTGACCTGCAGGCACCAAGTTGGCCTGCGTGCCGTCGCTGGTGTGGCTCCACGGCCCTCCCTCTAGGCTTTCAAGCCCTTGTACATATTCAGGTGTTTCACCTGGGAAGGGTGGGAACAGTTCAGCAGCATCTGGCCTGGGGCTCAGCTCACGTTTACTCACAGAGGCCTGGGCATGGTCTCCCAGCTTTGCAATAAGGACGCTCCTTGCGTGGGCGGGTGGGGCTGCTGGCTGTATGGGAGATGATTCCCCACCTCTGACCAATTTCAGAATTGTTTACCACTGGAGCAAGTGCCTTGGTAGTGTTTTCCTCTGTATAACTGTTAGGTTCAGTTTTTTTTTCTCTTTTGGTTCAAGTTAGATTTTATTCCTCTTTTATGTATTTATAGATATAAGCATGGAAATAATTCATTGTTATATATACATCAGTGTGAATGGAAGAACTTTTTTTCTGTTTTATTTTTACATTTTATTTTTAAAAATTTTGAAATTTAATTTTGTTTATTTTTTATACAGTAGGTTATTATTAGTTATCTATTTTATGCATATACATGTATACAGGTCAATCCCAATCTCCCAACTCATCCCACCACCACCACCCCATGGCTTCCCCCACTTTGTGTCCATACGTCTGTTCTCTACCTCTGTGTCTCTATTTCTGCCCGGCAAACCAGTTCATCTGTACCATTTTTCTAGGTTCCACATATAGGCATTAATATACAATATTTGTTTTTCTCTTTCTGACTTACTTCACTCTGCATGACAGTCTCTAGATCCATCAACTTCTCTACAAATGACCCCGTTTCATTCCTTTTTATGGCTGAGTAATATTCCATTTTATATATGTACCACATCTTTATCCATTCGTCTGTCTGTGGGCATTTAGGTTGCTTCCATTACCTGGCTATTGTAAATAGTGCTGCAATGAACATTGTGGTGAATGTGTCTTTGTGATTTATGGTTTTCTCTGGGTATATGCCCAGAAGTGGGATTGCTGGATCCTATGGTAATTCTCTTTTTAGTTTTTTAAAGGAACCTCCATACTGTTCTCCATAGTGACTGTATCAATTTACATTCCCACCAATAGCGGAAGAGGGTTCCTTTTGTCCACACCCTCCCCAGAATTTGTTGTTTGTACATTATCTGATGATGCCGATTCTAACAGGTGTGAGGTCTTACCTCATTGTAGTTTTGATTTGCATTTCTCTAATAATTAGTGATGTTGAGCAGCTTCTCATGTGCGTCTTGGCCATCTCTGTGACTTCTTTGAAGAAACGTCTCTTTAGATCTTCTGCCCATTTTTGTATTGGGTTGTTTGTTTTATTAATATTAAGCTGCATGAGCTGTTTATATATATTGGAGATTAAACCTTTGTCCATTGATTCGTTTGTGAACGTTTTCGCCCATTCTGAGGGTTGCCTTTTTCCATTCCCGTTTTTTTAACAAAGAAAGAAAGAAAGCAAAAGAAGCAGAACACTAATGTGCGTGAAATATGCCTCTTGAAACTGTCGTTTTGAAATATGGACGTCTTTTGAATTTTTTGGTCGATATATGACCCCAGGATTTGTTTTCAGGGCAGGTGTCATTTACAGGCCTGTAATGATTTGGAATATCCACTGACCATTAGCGCTGGGATTAAAGCTGCAGTTGTGAGAAACGGCCACAAGGTGGCAGCAGTTCTCCCTTACCAAATCTGGTTACTAGGGCAGCAGAGCCTCAATGGAAGTCGCGTTCTAGATTGGAATTTAGAACGGAATGTGCCAGGAGAAAGCCCCTCAAGTGTGTCTCACTACTTCTTGTTCTTTTTTTTAATTTAATTTTTTATTTTTTTATTACAGCATGTTTGAGTACAACGTTTAGCTTGTTGTAGGTGTGCAAGAGGTGGTTCTTTGACACATATACATATGTCTGTTCTTCCTGGGATCCTTTTCCCATGTACGTTATGACAGAATGTTGAGTAGTCTTCTCTTGGTACTCCGTAGGTCTTTGGTGATTATATACGTCTACTGTGTTTGTATATGTCTGTTAACCCCAATATCGTAATGAATTCAATCCTCACACCTTTCCTTTGGTGAACCATAAGTTTGTTTAATGAATCTGTGATTGCCCTTCTCCGTGGAAATATCTGCCCTGGTATCAATTTATAGGTAACACCTATAAGTGATATGATACGATATGTGTCTTTCACTCTCTGACTTACACCAAGTCACGTGATTACCTCGAGACTCATCTACGGTGCTGCGAATGGCATTGTGTCCTTTTTTTCCTTGGCGAATATTCTGTCTTAGGGAGGTCCATTTTCTGCAATGTGATTCCCTGAGGGCTGAGGATTAGCTGCCCTGGGCATCCTGACCCTGCCGGCAAGCCCTCCCCAGGTGTGCCTGGGTTGAGGTCAATATAAACAGCACTCCAGGCAGCAATAGCCCCTGCAGCTGTGCCTGACTCCATATTCTCTGCCCCGTCAGCAGTCTCGGGGCTGTGCTGGTGGGAGGGTGTGAGGGTCCACGGCTTTGTGGGTGGCCCGGTGTGAGTGGGGCTCTGCTGGACTTTCGGCAGGAGTTGCCAGGCTGCCACCTGTAAAGAAGAGGATGTGTCACCCATAACTTCCACTGGAATATCTCTCCGGGCTGAGGTGAGGAAGGAAAAAAAGGAGTGGGGGCCGGGACAGGAGGGGTATCTCAGGCAGGGCAATGGAAAGCTTCCAGAAGAGCGCCCGTGGCCAGGACCATCCTGGCTGACCTGCAGGCACCAAGTTGGCCTGCGTGACGTCGCTGGTGTGGCTCCACGGCCCTCCCTCTAGGCTTTCAAGCCCTTGTACATATTCAGGTGTTTCACCTGGGAAGGGTGGGAACAGTTCAGCAGCATCTGGCCTGGGGCTCAGCTCACGTTTACTCACAGAGGCCTGGGCACGGTCTCCCAGCTTTGCAATAAGGACGCTCCTTGCATGGGCGGGTGGGGCTGCTGGCTGTATGGGAGATGATTCCCCACCTCTGACCAATTTCAGAATTGTTTACCACTGGAGCAAGTGCCTTGGTAGTGTTTTCCTCTGTATAACTGTTAGGTTCAGTTTTTTTTTCTCTTTTGGTTCAAGTTAGATTTTATTCCTCTTTTATGTATTTATAGATATAAGCATGGAAATAATTCATTGTTATATATACATCAGTGTGAATGGAAGAACTTTTTTTCTGTTTTATTTTTACATTTTGCTTTTAAAAATTTTGAAATTTAATTTTGTTTATTTTTTTATACAGTAGGTTATTATTAGTTATCTATTTTATGCATATACATGTATACAGGTCAATCCCAATCTCCCAACTCATCCCACTACCACCACCCCATGGCTTCCCCCACTTTGTGTCCATACGTCTGTTCTCTACCTCTGTGTCTCTATTTCTGCCCTGCAAACCAGTTCATCTGTACCATTTTTCTAGGTTCCACATATAGGCATTAATATACAATATTTGTTTTTCTCTTTCTGACTTACTTCACTCTGTATGACAGTCTCTAGATCCATCAGCTTCTCTACAAATGACCCAGTTTCATTCCTTTTTATGGCTGAGTAATATTCCATTTTATATATGTACCACATCTTTATCCATTCGTCTGTCTGTGGGCATTTAGGTTGCTTCCATTACCTGGCTATTGTACATAGTGCTGCAATGAACTTTGTGGTGAATGTGTCTTTGTGATTTATGGTTTTCTCTGGGAATATGCCCAGAAGTGGGATTGCTGGATCCTATGGTAATTCTCTTTTTAGTTTTTTAAAGGAACCTCCATACTGTTCTCCATAGTGACTGTATCAATTTACATTCCCACCAATAGCGGAAGAGGGTTCCTTTTGTCCACACCCTCCCCAGAATTTGTTGTTTGTACATTATCTGATGATGCCGATTCTAACAGGTGTGAGGTCTTACCTCATTGTAGTTTTGATTTGCATTTCTCTAATAATTAGTGATGTTGAGCAGCTTCTCATGTGCGTCTTGGCCATCTCTGTGTCTTCTTTGAAGAAACGTCTCTTTAGATCTTCTGCCCATTTTTGTATTGGGTTGTTTGTTTTATTAATATTAAGCTGCATGAGCTGTTTATATATATTGGAGATTAAACCTTTGTCCATTGATTCGTTTGTGAACGTTTTCGCCCATTCTGAGGGTTGCCTTTTTCCATTCCCGTTTTTTTAACAAAGAAAGAAAGAAAGCAAAAGAAGCAGAACACTAATGTGCGTGAAATATGCCTCTTGAAACTGTCGTTTTGAAATATGGACGTCTTTTGAATTTTTTGGTCGATATATGACCCCAGGATTTGTTTTCAGGGCAGGTGTCATTTACAGGCCTGTAATGATTTGGAATATCCACTGACCATTAGCGCTGGGATTAAAGCTGCAGTTGTGAGAAATGGCCACAAGGTGGCAGCAGTTCTCCTTTACCAAATCTGGTTACTAGGGCAGCAGAGCCTCAATGGAAGTCGCGTTCTAGATTGGAATGTAGAACGGAATGTGCCAGGAGAAAGCCCCTCAAGTGTGTCTCACTACTTCTTTTTCTTGTTTTTAATTTAATTTTTTATTTTTTTATTACAGCATGTTTGAGTACAACGTTTAGCTTGTTGTAGGTGTGCAAGAGGTGGTTCTTTGACACATATACATATGTCTGTTCTTCCTGGGATCCTTTTCCCATGTACGTTATGACAGAATGTTGAGTAGTCTTCTCTTGGTACTCCGTAGGTCTTTGGTGATTATATACGTCTACTGTGTTTGTATATGTCTGTTAACCCCAATATCGTAATGAATTCAATCCTCACACCTTTCCTTTGGTGAACCATAAGTTTGTTTAATGAATCTGTGATTGCCCTTCTCCGTGGAAATATCTGCCCTGGTATCAATTTATAGGTAACACCTATAAGTGATATGATACGATATGTGTCTTTCACTTTCTGACTTACTCCAAGTCACGTGATTACCTCGAGACTCATCTACGGTGCTGCGAATGGCATTGTGTCCTTTTTTTCCTTGGCGAATATTCTGTCTTAGCGAGGTCCATTTTCTGCAATGTGATTCCCTGAGGGCTGAGGATTAGCTGCCCTGGGCAGCCTGACCCTGCCGGCAAGCCCTCCCCAGGTGTGCCTGGGTTGAGGTCAATATAAACAGCACTCCAGGCAGCAATAGCCCCTGCAGCTGTGCCTGACTCCATATTCTCTGCCCCGTCAGCAGTCTCGGGGCTGTGCTGGTGGGAGGGTGTGAGGGTCCACGGCTTTGTGGGTGGCCCGGTGTGAGTGGGGCTCTGCTGGACTTTCGGCAGGAGTTGCCAGGCTGCCACCTGTAAAGAAGAGGATGTGTCACCCATAACTTCCACTGGAATATCTCTCCGGGCTGAGGTGAGGAAGGAAAAAAAGGAGTGGGGGCCGGGACAGGAGGGGTATCTCAGGCAGGGCAATGGAAAGCTTCCAGAAGAGCGCCCGTGGCCAGGACCATCCTGGCTGACCTGCAGGCACCAAGTTGGCCTGCATGCCGTCGCTGGTGTGGCTCCACGGCCCTCTCTCTAGGCTTTCAAGCTTTTGTACATATTCAGGTGTTTCACCTGGGAAGGGTGGGAACAGTTCAGCAGCATCTGGCCTGGGGCTCAGCTCACGTTTACTCACAGAGGCCTGGGCACGGTCTCCCAGCTTTGCAATAAGGACGCTCCTTGCGTGGGCGGGTGGGGCTGCTGGCTGTATGGGAGATGATTCCCCACCTCTGACCAATTTCAGAGTTGTTTACCACTGGAGCAAGTGCCTTGGTAGTGTTTTCCTCTGTATAACTGTTAGGTTCAGTTTTTTTTTCTCTTTTGGTTCAAGTTAGATTTTATTCCTCTTTTATGTATTTATAGATATAAGCATGGAAATAATTCATTGTTATATATACATCAGTGTGAATGGAAGAACTTTTTTTCTGTTTTATTTTTACATTTTATTTTTAAAAATTTTGAAATTTAATTTTGTTTATTTTTTTATACAGTAGGTTATTATTAGTTATCTATTTTATGCATATACATGTATACAGGTCAATCCCAATCTCCCAACTCATCCCACTACCACCACCCCATGGCTTCCCCCACTTTGTTTCCATACGTCTGTTCTCTACCTCTGTGTCTCTATTTCTGCCCTGCAAACCAGTTCATCTGTACCATTTTTCTAGGTTCCACATATAGGCATTAATATACAATATTTGTTTTTCTCTTTCTGACTTACTTCACTCTGTATGACAGTCTCTAGATCCATCAGCTTCTCTACAAATGACCCAGTTTCATTCCTTTTTATGGCTGAGTAATATTCCATTTTATATATGTACCACATCTTTATCCATTCGTCTGTCTGTGGGCATTTAGATTGCTTCCATTACCTGGCTATTGTAAATAGTGCTGCAATGAACATTGTGGTGAATGTGTCTTTGTGATTTATGGTTTTCTCTGGGTATATGCCCAGAAGTGGGATTGCTGGATCCTATGGTAATTCTCTTTTTAGTTTTTTAAAGGAACCTCCATACTGTTCTCCATAGTGACTGTATCAATTTACATTCCCACCAATAGCGGAAGAGGGTTCCTTTTGTCCACACCCTCCCCAGAATTTGTTGTTTGTACATTATCTGATGATGCCGATTCTAACAGGTGTGAGGTCTTACCTCATTGTAGCTTTGATTTGCATTTCTCTAATAATTAGTGATGTTGAGCAGCTTCTCATGTGCGTCTTGGCCATCTCTGTGTCTTCTTTGAAGAAACGTCTCTTTAGATCTTCTGCCCATTTTTGTATTGGGTTGTTTGTTTTATTAATATTAAGCTGCATGAGCTGTTTATATATATTGGAGATTCAACCTTTGTCCATTGATTCATTTGTGAACGTTTTCGCCCATTCTGAGGGTTGCCTTTTTCCATTCCCGTTTTTTTAACAAAGAAAGAAAGAAAGCAAAAGAAGCAGAACACTAATGTGCGTGAAATATGCCTCTTGAAACTGTCGTTTTGAAATATGGCCGTCTTTTGAATTTTTTGTTCGATATATGACCCCAGGATTTGTTTTCAGGGCAGGTGTCATTTACAGGCCTGTAATGATTTGGAATATCCACTGACCATTAGCGCTGGGATTAAAGCTGCAGTTGTGAGAAACGGCCACAAGGTGGCAGCAGTTCTCCCTTACCAAATCTGGTTACTAGGGCAGCAGAGCCTCAATGGAAGTCGCGTTCTAGATTGGAATGTAGAACGGAATGTGCCAGGAGAAAGCCCCTCAAGTGTGTCTCACTACTTCTTGTTCTTCTTTTTAATTTAATTTTTTATTTTTTTATTACAGCATGTTTGAGTACAACGTTTAGCTTGTTGTAGGTGTGCCAGAGGTGTTTCTTTTACACATATACATATGTCTGTTCTTCCTGGGATCCTTTTCCCATGTACGTTATGACAGAATGTTGAGTAGTCTTCTCTTGGTACTCCGTAGGTCTTTGGTGATTATATACGTCTACTGTGTTTGTATATGTCTGTTAACCCCAATATCGTAATGAATTCAATCCTCACACCTTTCCTTTGGTGAACCATAAGTTTGTTTAATGAATCTGTGATTGCCCTTCTCCGTGGAAATATCTGCCCTGGTATCAATTTATAGGTAACACCTATAAGTGATATGATACGATATGTGTCTTTCACTCTCTGACTTACTCCAAGTCACGTGATTACCTCGAGACTCATCTACGGTGCTGCGAATGGCATTGTGTCCTTTTTTTCCTTGGCGAATATTCTGTCTTAGCGAGGTCCATTTTCTGCAATGTGATTCCCTGAGGGCTGAGGATTAGCTGCCCTGGGCAGCCTGACCCTGCCGGCAAGCCCTCCCCAGGTGTGCCTGGGTTGAGGTCAATATAAACAGCACTCCAGGCAGCAATAGCCCCTGCAGCTGTGCCTGACTCCATATTCTCTGCCCCGTCAGCAGTCTCGGGGCTGTGCTGGTGGGAGGGTGTGAGGGTCCACGGCTTTGTGGGTGGCCCGGTGTGAGTGGGGCTCTGCTGGACTTTCGGCAGGAGTTGCCTGGCTGCCACCTGTAAAGAAAAGGATGTGTCACCCATAACTTCCACTGGAATATCTCTCCGGGCTGAGGTGAGGAAGGAAAAAAAGGAGTGGGGGCCGGGACAGGAGGGGTATCTCAGGCAGGGCAATGGAAAGCTTCCAGAAGAGCGCCCGTGGCCAGGACCATCCTGGCTGACCTGCAGGCACCAAGTTGGCCTGCGTGCCGTCGCTGGTGTGGCTCCACGGCCCTCCCTCTAGGCTTTCAAGCCCTTGTACATATTCAGGTGTTTCACCTGGGAAGGGTGGGAACAGTTCAGCAGCATCTGGCCTGGGGCTCAGCTCACGTTTACTCACAGAGGCCTGGGCACGGTCCCCCAGCTTTGCAATAAGGACGCTCCTTGCGTGGGCGGGTGGGGCTGCTGGCTGTATGGGAGATGATTCCCCACCTCTGACCAATTTCAGAATTGTTTACCACTGGAGCAAGTGCCTTGGTAGTGTTTTCCTCTGTATAACGGTTAGGTTCAATTTTTTTTTTCTCTTTTGGTTCAAGTTAGATTTTATTCCTCTTTTATGTATTTATAGATATAAGCATGGAAATAATTCATTGTTATATATACATCAGTGTGAATGGAAGAACTTTTTTTCTGTTTTAGTTTTACATTTTATTTTTAAAAATTTTGAAATTTAATTTTGTTTATTTTTTTATACAGTAGGTTATTATTAGTTATCTATTTTATGCATATACATGTATACAGGTCAATCCCAATCTCCCAACTCATCCCACCACCACCACCCCATGGCTTCCCCCACTTTGTGTCCATACGTCTGTTCTCTACCTCTGTGTCTCTATTTCTGCCCAGCAAACCAGTTCATCTGTACCATTTTTCTAGGTTCCACATATAGGCATTAATATACAATATTTGTTTTTCTCTTTCTGACTTACTTCACTCTGTATGACAGTCTCTAGATCCATCAACTTCTCTACAAATGACCCAGTTTCATTCCTTTTTATGGCTGAGTAATATTCCATTTTATATATGTACCACATCTTTATCCATTCGTCTGTCTGTGGGCATTTAGGTTGCTTCCATTACCTGGCTATTGTAAATAGTGCTGCAATGAACATTGTGGTGAATGTGTCTTTGTGATTTATGGTTTTCTCTGGGTATATGCCCAGAAGTGGGATTGCTGGATCCTATGGTAATTCTCTTTTTAGTTTTTTAAAGGAACCTCCATACTGTTCTCCATAGTGACTGTATCAATTTACATTCCCACCAATAGCGGAAGAGGGTTCCTTTTGTCCACACCCTCCCCAGAATTTGTTGTTTGTACATTATCTGATGATGCCGATTCTAACAGGTGTGAGGTCTTACCTCATTGTAGTTTTGATTTGCATTTCTCTAATAATTAGTGATGTTGAGCAGCTTCTCATGTGCGTCTTGGCCATCTCTGTGACTTCTTTGAAGAAACGTCTCTTTATATCTTCTGCCCATTTTTGTATTGGGTTGTTTGTTTTATTAATATTAAGCTGCATGAGCTGTTTATATATATTGGAGATTAAACCTTTGTCCATTGATTCGTTTGTGAACGTTTTCGCCCATTCTGAGGGTTGCCTTTTTCCATTCCCGTTTTTTTAACAAAGAAAGAAAGAAAGCAAAAGAAGCAGAACACTAATGTGCGTGAAATATGCCTCTTGAAACTGTCGTTTTGAAATATGGACGTCTTTTGAATTTTTTGGTCGATATATGACCCCAGGATTTGTTTTCAGGGCAGGTGTCATTTACAGGCCTGTAATGATTTGGAATATCCACTGACCATTAGCGCTGGGATTAAAGCTGCAGTTGTGAGAAATGGCCACAAGGTGGCAGCAGTTCTCCCTTACCAAATCTGGTTACTAGGGCAGCAGAGCCTCAATGGAAGTTGTGTTCTAGATTGGAATGTAGAACGGAATGTGCCAGGAGAAAGCCCCTCAAGTTTGTCTCACTACTTCTTGTTCGTGTTTTTAATTTATTTTTTTATTTTTTATTACAGCAAATTTGAGTACAACGTTTAGCTTGTTGTAGGTGTGCAAGAGGTGGTTCTTTTACACATATACATATGTCTTTTCTTCCTGGAATCCTTTTCCCATGTACGTTATGACAGAATGTTGAGTAGTCTTCTCTTGGTACTCCGTAGGTCTTTGGTGATTATATACGTCTACTGTGTTTGTATATGTCTGTTAACCCCAATATCGTAATGAATTCAATCCTCACACCTTTCCTTTGGTGAACCATAAGTTTGTTTAATGAATCTGTGATTGCCCTTCTCCGTGGAAATATCTGCCCTGGTATCAATTTATAGGTAACACCTATAAGTGATATGACATGATATGTGTCTTTCACTTTCTGACTTACTCCAAGTCACGTGATTACCTGTAGACTCATCTACGGTGCTGCAAATGGCATTGTGTCCTTTTTTTCCTTGGCGAATATTCTCTCTTAGCGAGGTCCATTTTCTGCAATGTGATTCCCTGAGGGCTGAGGATTAGCTGACCTGGGCAGCCTGACCCTGCCGGCAAGCCCTCCCCAGGTGTGCCTGGGTTGAGGTCAATATAAACAGCACTCCAGGCAGCAATAGCCCCTGCAGCTGTGCCTGACTCCATATTCTCTGCACCATCAGCAGTCTCGGGGCTGTGCTGGTGGGAGGGTGTGAGGGTCCACTGCTTTGTGGGTGGCCCGGTGTGAGTGGGGCTCTGCTGGATTTTCGGCAGGAGTTGCCAGGCTGCCACCTGTAAAGAAGAGGATGTGTCACCCATAACTTCCACTGGAATATCTCTCCGGGCTGAGGTGAGGAAGGAAAGAAAGGAGAGGGGGCCGGGACAGGAGGGGTATCTCAGGCAGGGCAATGGAAAGCTTCCAGAAGAGCAACCGTGGCCAGGACCATCCTGGCTGCCCTGCAGGCACCAAGTTGGCCTGCGTGCTGTCGCTGGTGTGCCTCCACGGCCCTTCCTCTAGGCTTTCAAGCCCTTGTACATATTCAGGTGTTTCACCTGGGAAGGGTGGGAACAGTTCAGCAGCAGCTGGCCTGGGGCTCAGCTCACGTTTACTCACAGAGGCCTGGGCACCGTCTCCCAGCTTTGCAATAAGGACGCTCCTTGCGTGGGCGGGTGGGGCTGCTGGCTGTATGGGAGATGATTCCCCACCTCTGACCAATTTCAGAATTGTTTACCACTGGAGCAAGTGCCTTGGTAGTGTTTTCCTCTGTATAACTGTTAGGTTCAGTTTTTTTTTTCTTTTTTGGTTCAAGTTAGATTTTATTCCTCTTTTATGTATTTATAGATATAAGCATGGAAATAATTCATTGTTATATATACATCAGTGTGAATGGAAGAACTTTTTTTCTGTTTTATTTTTACATTTTATTTTTAAAAATTTTGAAATTTAATTTTGTTTATTTTTTTATACAGTAGGTTATTATTACTTATCTATTTTATGCATATACATGTATAGAGTTCAATCCCAATCTCCCAACTCATCCCACCACCACCACCCCATGGCTTCCCCCACTTTGTGTCCATACGTCTGTTCTCTACCTCTGTGTCTCTATTTCTGCCCGGCAAACCAGTTCATCTGTACCATTTTTCTAGGTTCCACATATAGGCATTAATATACAATATTTGTTTTTCTCTTTCTGACTTACTTCACTCTGCATGACAGTCTCTAGATCCATCAACTTCTCTACAAATGACCCAGTTTCATTCCTTTATATGGCTGAGTAATATTCCATTTTATATATGTACCACATCTTTATCCATTCGTCTGTCTGTGGGCATTTAGGTTGCTTCCATTACCTGGCTATTGTAAATAGTGCTGCATTGAACATTGTGGTGAATGTGTCTTTGAGATTTATGGTTTTCTCTGGGTATATGCCCAGATGTGGGATTGCTGGATACTATGGTAATTCTCTTTTTAGTTTTTTAAAGGAACCTCCATACTGTTCTCCATAGTGACTGTATCAATTTACATTCCCACCAATAGCGGAAGAGGGTTCCTTTTGTCCCACCCTCCCCAGAATTTGTTGTTTGTACATTATCTGATGATGCCGATTCTAACAGGTGTGAGGTCTTACCTCATTGTAGTTTTGATTTGCATTTCTCTAATAATTAGTGATGTTGAGCAGCTTCTCATGTGCGTCTTGGCCATCTCTGTGACTTCTTTGAAGAAACGTCTCTTTAGATCTTCTGCCCATTTTCGTATTGGGTTGTTTGTTTTATTAATATTAAGCTGCATGAGCTGTTTATATATATTGGAGATTAAACCTTTGTCCATTGATTCGTTTGTGAACGTTTTCGCCCATTCTGAGGGTTGCCTTTTTCCATTCCCGTTTTTTTAACAAAGAAAGAAAGAAAGCAAAAGAAGCAGAACACTAATGTGCGTGAAATATGCCTCTTGAAACTGTCGTTTTGAAATATGGACGTCTTTTGAATTTTTTGGTCGATATATGACCCCAGGATTTGTTTTCAGGGCAGGTGTCATTTACAGGCCTGTAATGATTTGGAATATCCACTGACCATTAGCGCTGGGATTAAAGCTGCAGTTGTGAGAAACGGCCACAAGGTGGCAGCAGTTCTCCCTTACCAAATCTGGTTACTAGGGCAGCAGAGCCTCAATGGAAGTCGCGTTCTAGATTGGAATGTAGAACGGAATGTGCCAGGAGAAAGCCCCTCAAGTGTGTCTCACTACTTCTTGTTCTTGTTTTTAATTTAATTTTTTATTTTTTTATTACAGCATGTTTGAGTACAACGTTTAGCTTGTTGTAGGTGTGCAAGAGGTGGTTCTTTGACACATATACATATGTCTGTTCTTCCTGGGATCCTTTTCCCATGTACGTTATGACAGAATGTTGAGTAGTCTTCTCTTGGTACTCCGTAGGTCTTTGGTGATTCTATACGTCTACTGTGTTTGTATATGTCTGTTAACCCCAATATCGTAATGAATTCAATCCTCACACCTTTCCTTTGGTGAACCATAAGTTTGTTTAATGAATCTGTGATTGCCCTTCTCCGTGGAAATATCTGCCCTGGTATCAATGTATAGGTAACACCTATAAGTGATATGATACGATATGTGTCTTTCACTTTCTGACTTACTCCAAGTCACGTGATTACCTCGAGACTCATCTACGGTGCTGCGAATGGCATTGTGTCCTTTTTTTCCTTGGCGAATATTCTGTCTTAGCGAGGTCCATTTTCTGCAATGTGATTCCCTGAGGGCTGAGGATTAGCTGCCCTGGGCAGCCTGACCCTGCCGGCAAGCCCTCCCGAGGTGTGCCTGGGTTGAGGTCAATATAAACAGCACTCCAGGCAGCAATAGCCCCTGCAGCTGTGCCTGAATCCATATTCTCTGCCCCGTCAGCAGTCTCGGGGCTGTGCTGGTGGGAGGGTGTGAAGGTCCACGGCTTTGTGGGTGGCCCGGGGCGAGTGGGGCTCTGCTGGACTTTCGGCAGGAGTTGCCAGGCTGCCACCTGTAAAGAAGAGGATGTGTCACCCATAACTTCCACTGGAATATCTCTCCGGGATGAGGTGAGGAAGGAAAAAAAGGAGTGGGGGCCGGGACAGGAGGGGTATCTCAGGCAGGGCAATGGAAAGCTTCCAGAAGAGCGCCCGTGGCCAGGACCATCCTGGCTGACCTGCAGGCACCAATTTGGCATGCGTGCCATCGCTGGTGTGGCTCCACGGCCCTCTCTCTAGGCTTTCAAGCTTTTGTACATATTCAGGTGTTTCACCTGGGAAGGGTGGGAACAGTTCAGCAGCATCTGGCCTGGGGCTTAGCTCACGTTAACTCACAGAGGCCTGGGCACGGTCTCCCAGCTTTGCAATAAGGACGCTCCTTGCGTGCGCGGGTGGGGCTGCTGGCTGTATGGGAGATGATTCCCCACCTCTGACCAATTTCAGAATTGTTTACCACTGGAGCAAGTGCCTTGGTAGTGTTTTCCTCTGTATAACTGTTAGGTTCAGTTTTTTTTTCTCTTTTGGTTCAAGTTAGATTTTATTCCTCTTTTATGTATTTATAGATATAAGCATGGAAATAATTCATTGTTATATATACATTAGTGTGAATGGAAGAACTTTTTTTCTGTTTTATTTTTACATTTTATTTGTAAAAATTTTGAAATTTAATTTTGTTTATTTTTTTATACAGTAGGTTATTATTAGTTATCTATTTTATGCATATACATGTATACAGGTCAATCCCAATCTCCCAACTCATCCCACCACCACCACCCCATGGCTTCCCCCACTTTGTGTCCATACGTCTGTTCTCTACCTCTGTGTCTCTATTTCTGCCCGGCAAACCAGTTCATCTGTACCATTTTTCTAGGTTCCACATATAGGCATTAATATACAATATTTGTTTTTCTCTTTCTGACTTACTTCACTCTGTATGAGAGTCTCTAGATCCATCAACTTCTCTACAAATGACCCAGTTTCATTCCTTTTTATGGCTGAGTAATATTCCATTTTATATATGTACCACATCTTTATCCATTCGTCTGTCTGTGGGCATTTAGGTTGCTTCCATTACCTGGCTATTGTAAATAGTGCTGCAATGAACATTGTGGTGAATGTGTCTTTGTGATTTATGGTTTTCTCTGGGTATATGCCCAGTAGTGGGATTGCTGGATCCTATGGTAATTCTCTTTTTCGTTTTTTAAAGGAACCTCCATACTGTTCTCCATAGTGACTGTATCAATTTACATTCCCACCAATAGCGGAAGTGGGTTCCTTTTGTCCACACCCTCCCCAGAATTTGTTGTTTGTACATTATCTGATGATGCCGATTCTAACAGGTGTGAGGTCTTACCTCATTGTAGTTTTGATTTGCATTTCTCTAATAATTAGTGATGTTGAGCAGCTTCTCATGTGCGTCTTGGCCATCTCTGTGTCTTCTTTGAAGAAACGTCTCTTTAGATCTTCTGCCCATTTTTGTATTGGGTTGTTTGTTTTATTAATATTAAGCTGCATGAGCTGTTTATATATATTGGAGATTAAACCTTTGTCCATTGATTCGTTTGTGAACGTTTTCGCCCATTCTGAGGGTTGCCTTTTTCCATTCCCGTTTTTTTAACAAAGAAAGAAAGAAAGCAAAAGAAGCAGAACACTAATGTGCGTGAAATATGCCTCTTGAAACTGTCGTTTTGAAATATGGACGTCTTTTGAATTTTTTGGTCGATATATGACCCCAGGATTTGTTTTCAGGGCAGGTGTCATTTACAGGCCTGTAATGATTTGGAATATCCACTGACCATTAGCGCTGGGATTAAAGCTGCAGTTGTGAGAAACGGCCACAAGGTGGCAGCAGTTCTCCCTTACCAAATCTGGTTGCTAGGGCAGCAGAGCCTCAATGGAAGTCGCGTTCTAGATTGGAATGTAGAACGGAATGTGCCAGGAGAAAGCCCCTCATGTGTGTCTCACTACTTCTTGTTCTTGTTTTTAATTTAATTTTTTATTTTTTTATTACAGCATGTTTGAGTACAACGTTTAGCTTGTTGTTGGTGTGCAAGAGGAGGTTCTTTGACACATATACATATGTCTGTTCTTCCTGGGATCCATTTCCCATGTACGTTATGACAGAATGTTGAGTAGTCTTCTCTTGGTACTCCGTAGGTCTTTGGTGATTCTATACGTCTACTGTGTTTGTATATGTCTGTTAACCCCAATATCGTAATGAATTCAATCCTCACACCTTTCCTTTGGTGAACCATAAGTTTGTTTAATGAATCTGTGATTGCCCTTCTCCGTGGAAATATCTGCCCTGGTATCAATTTATAGGTAACACCTATAAGTGATATGATACGATATGTGTCTTTCACTTTCTGACTTACTCCAAGTCACGTGATTACCTGTAGACTCATCTACGGTGCTGCAAATGGCATTGTGTCCTTTTTTTCCTTGGCGAATATTCTGTCTTAGCGAGGTCCATTTTCTGCAATGTGATTCCCTGAGGGCTGAGGATTAGCTGCCCTGGGCAGCCTGACCCTGCCGGCAAGCCCTCCCCAGGTGTGCCTGGGTTGAGGTCAATATAAACAGCACTCCAGGCAGCAATAGCCCCTGCAGCTGTGCCTGACTCCATATTCTCTGCCCCGTCAGCAGTCTCGGGGCTGTGCTGGTGGGAGGGTGTGAGGGTCCACGGCTTTGTGGGTGGCCCGGTGTGAGTGGGGCTCTGCTGGACTTTCGGCAGGAGTTGCCAGGCTGCCACCTGTAAAGAAGAGGATGTGTCACCCATAACTTCCACTGGAATATCTCTCCGGGCTGAGGTGAGGAAGGAAAAAAAGGAGTGGGGGCCGGGACAGGAGGGGTATCTCAGGCAGGGCAATGGAAAGCTTCCAGAAGAGCGCCCGTGGCCAGGACCATCCTGGCTGACCTGCAGGCACCAAGTTGGCCTGCGTGCCGTCGCTGGTGTGGCTCCACGGCCCTCCCTCTAGGCTTTCAAGCCCTTGTACATATTCAGGTGTTTCACCTGGGAAGGGTGGGAACAGTTCAGCAGCATCTGGCCTGGGGCTCAGCTCACGTTTACTCACAGAGGCCTGGGCATGGTCTCCCAGCTTTGCAATAAGGACGCTCCTTGCGTGGGCGGGTGGGGCTGCTGGCTGTATGGGAGATGATTCCCCACCTCTGACCAATTTCAGAATTGTTTACCACTGGAGCAAGTGCCTTGGTAGTGTTTTCCTCTGTATAACTGTTAGGTTCAGTTTTTTTTTCTCTTTTGGTTCAAGTTAGATTTTATTCCTCTTTTATGTATTTATAGATATAAGCATGGAAATAATTCATTGTTATATATACATCAGTGTGAATGGAAGAACTTTTTTTCTGTTTTATTTTTACATTTTATTTTTAAAAATTTTGAAATTTAATTTTGTTTATTTTTTATACAGTAGGTTATTATTAGTTATCTATTTTATGCATATACATGTATACAGGTCAATCCCAATCTCCCAACTCATCCCACCACCACCACCCCATGGCTTCCCCCACTTTGTGTCCATACGTCTGTTCTCTACCTCTGTGTCTCTATTTCTGCCCGGCAAACCAGTTCATCTGTACCATTTTTCTAGGTTCCACATATAGGCATTAATATACAATATTTGTTTTTCTCTTTCTGACTTACTTCACTCTGCATGACAGTCTCTAGATCCATCAACTTCTCTACAAATGACCCCGTTTCATTCCTTTTTATGGCTGAGTAATATTCCATTTTATATATGTACCACATCTTTATCCATTCGTCTGTCTGTGGGCATTTAGGTTGCTTCCATTACCTGGCTATTGTAAATAGTGCTGCAATGAACATTGTGGTGAATGTGTCTTTGTGATTTATGGTTTTCTCTGGGTATATGCCCAGAAGTGGGATTGCTGGATCCTATGGTAATTCTCTTTTTAGTTTTTTAAAGGAACCTCCATACTGTTCTCCATAGTGACTGTATCAATTTACATTCCCACCAATAGCGGAAGAGGGTTCCTTTTGTCCACACCCTCCCCAGAATTTGTTGTTTGTACATTATCTGATGATGCCGATTCTAACAGGTGTGAGGTCTTACCTCATTGTAGTTTTGATTTGCATTTCTCTAATAATTAGTGATGTTGAGCAGCTTCTCATGTGCGTCTTGGCCATCTCTGTGACTTCTTTGAAGAAACGTCTCTTTAGATCTTCTGCCCATTTTTGTATTGGGTTGTTTGTTTTATTAATATTAAGCTGCATGAGCTGTTTATATATATTGGAGATTAAACCTTTGTCCATTGATTCGTTTGTGAACGTTTTCGCCCATTCTGAGGGTTGCCTTTTTCCATTCCCGTTTTTTTAACAAAGAAAGAAAGAAAGCAAAAGAAGCAGAACACTAATGTGCGTGAAATATGCCTCTTGAAACTGTCGTTTTGAAATATGGACGTCTTTTGAATTTTTTGGTCGATATATGACCCCAGGATTTGTTTTCAGGGCAGGTGTCATTTACAGGCCTGTAATGATTTGGAATATCCACTGACCATTAGCGCTGGGATTAAAGCTGCAGTTGTGAGAAACGGCCACAAGGTGGCAGCAGTTCTCCCTTACCAAATCTGGTTACTAGGGCAGCAGAGCCTCAATGGAAGTCGCGTTCTAGATTGGAATTTAGAACGGAATGTGCCAGGAGAAAGCCCCTCAAGTGTGTCTCACTACTTCTTGTTCTTTTTTTTAATTTAATTTTTTATTTTTTTATTACAGCATGTTTGAGTACAACGTTTAGCTTGTTGTAGGTGTGCAAGAGGTGGTTCTTTGACACATATACATATGTCTGTTCTTCCTGGGATCCTTTTCCCATGTACGTTATGACAGAATGTTGAGTAGTCTTCTCTTGGTACTCCGTAGGTCTTTGGTGATTATATACGTCTACTGTGTTTGTATATGTCTGTTAACCCCAATATCGTAATGAATTCAATCCTCACACCTTTCCTTTGGTGAACCATAAGTTTGTTTAATGAATCTGTGATTGCCCTTCTCCGTGGAAATATCTGCCCTGGTATCAATTTATAGGTAACACCTATAAGTGATATGATACGATATGTGTCTTTCACTCTCTGACTTACACCAAGTCACGTGATTACCTCGAGACTCATCTACGGTGCTGCGAATGGCATTGTGTCCTTTTTTTCCTTGGCGAATATTCTGTCTTAGGGAGGTCCATTTTCTGCAATGTGATTCCCTGAGGGCTGAGGATTAGCTGCCCTGGGCATCCTGACCCTGCCGGCAAGCCCTCCCCAGGTGTGCCTGGGTTGAGGTCAATATAAACAGCACTCCAGGCAGCAATAGCCCCTGCAGCTGTGCCTGACTCCATATTCTCTGCCCCGTCAGCAGTCTCGGGGCTGTGCTGGTGGGAGGGTGTGAGGGTCCACGGCTTTGTGGGTGGCCCGGTGTGAGTGGGGCTCTGCTGGACTTTCGGCAGGAGTTGCCAGGCTGCCACCTGTAAAGAAGAGGATGTGTCACCCATAACTTCCACTGGAATATCTCTCCGGGCTGAGGTGAGGAAGGAAAAAAAGGAGTGGGGGCCGGGACAGGAGGGGTATCTCAGGCAGGGCAATGGAAAGCTTCCAGAAGAGCGCCCGTGGCCAGGACCATCCTGGCTGACCTGCAGGCACCAAGTTGGCCTGCGTGACGTCGCTGGTGTGGCTCCACGGCCCTCCCTCTAGGCTTTCAAGCCCTTGTACATATTCAGGTGTTTCACCTGGGAAGGGTGGGAACAGTTCAGCAGCATCTGGCCTGGGGCTCAGCTCACGTTTACTCACAGAGGCCTGGGCACGGTCTCCCAGCTTTGCAATAAGGACGCTCCTTGCATGGGCGGGTGGGGCTGCTGGCTGTATGGGAGATGATTCCCCACCTCTGACCAATTTCAGAATTGTTTACCACTGGAGCAAGTGCCTTGGTAGTGTTTTCCTCTGTATAACTGTTAGGTTCAGTTTTTTTTTCTCTTTTGGTTCAAGTTAGATTTTATTCCTCTTTTATGTATTTATAGATATAAGCATGGAAATAATTCATTGTTATATATACATCAGTGTGAATGGAAGAACTTTTTTTCTGTTTTATTTTTACATTTTGCTTTTAAAAATTTTGAAATTTAATTTTGTTTATTTTTTTATACAGTAGGTTATTATTAGTTATCTATTTTATGCATATACATGTATACAGGTCAATCCCAATCTCCCAACTCATCCCACTACCACCACCCCATGGCTTCCCCCACTTTGTGTCCATACGTCTGTTCTCTACCTCTGTGTCTCTATTTCTGCCCTGCAAACCAGTTCATCTGTACCATTTTTCTAGGTTCCACATATAGGCATTAATATACAATATTTGTTTTTCTCTTTCTGACTTACTTCACTCTGTATGACAGTCTCTAGATCCATCAGCTTCTCTACAAATGACCCAGTTTCATTCCTTTTTATGGCTGAGTAATATTCCATTTTATATATGTACCACATCTTTATCCATTCGTCTGTCTGTGGGCATTTAGGTTGCTTCCATTACCTGGCTATTGTACATAGTGCTGCAATGAACTTTGTGGTGAATGTGTCTTTGTGATTTATGGTTTTCTCTGGGAATATGCCCAGAAGTGGGATTGCTGGATCCTATGGTAATTCTCTTTTTAGTTTTTTAAAGGAACCTCCATACTGTTCTCCATAGTGACTGTATCAATTTACATTCCCACCAATAGCGGAAGAGGGTTCCTTTTGTCCACACCCTCCCCAGAATTTGTTGTTTGTACATTATCTGATGATGCCGATTCTAACAGGTGTGAGGTCTTACCTCATTGTAGTTTTGATTTGCATTTCTCTAATAATTAGTGATGTTGAGCAGCTTCTCATGTGCGTCTTGGCCATCTCTGTGTCTTCTTTGAAGAAACGTCTCTTTAGATCTTCTGCCCATTTTTGTATTGGGTTGTTTGTTTTATTAATATTAAGCTGCATGAGCTGTTTATATATATTGGAGATTAAACCTTTGTCCATTGATTCGTTTGTGAACGTTTTCGCCCATTCTGAGGGTTGCCTTTTTCCATTCCCGTTTTTTTAACAAAGAAAGAAAGAAAGCAAAAGAAGCAGAACACTAATGTGCGTGAAATATGCCTCTTGAAACTGTCGTTTTGAAATATGGACGTCTTTTGAATTTTTTGGTCGATATATGACCCCAGGATTTGTTTTCAGGGCAGGTGTCATTTACAGGCCTGTAATGATTTGGAATATCCACTGACCATTAGCGCTGGGATTAAAGCTGCAGTTGTGAGAAATGGCCACAAGGTGGCAGCAGTTCTCCTTTACCAAATCTGGTTACTAGGGCAGCAGAGCCTCAATGGAAGTCGCGTTCTAGATTGGAATGTAGAACGGAATGTGCCAGGAGAAAGCCCCTCAAGTGTGTCTCACTACTTCTTTTTCTTGTTTTTAATTTAATTTTTTATTTTTTTATTACAGCATGTTTGAGTACAACGTTTAGCTTGTTGTAGGTGTGCAAGAGGTGGTTCTTTGACACATATACATATGTCTGTTCTTCCTGGGATCCTTTTCCCATGTACGTTATGACAGAATGTTGAGTAGTCTTCTCTTGGTACTCCGTAGGTCTTTGGTGATTATATACGTCTACTGTGTTTGTATATGTCTGTTAACCCCAATATCGTAATGAATTCAATCCTCACACCTTTCCTTTGGTGAACCATAAGTTTGTTTAATGAATCTGTGATTGCCCTTCTCCGTGGAAATATCTGCCCTGGTATCAATTTATAGGTAACACCTATAAGTGATATGATACGATATGTGTCTTTCACTTTCTGACTTACTCCAAGTCACGTGATTACCTCGAGACTCATCTACGGTGCTGCGAATGGCATTGTGTCCTTTTTTTCCTTGGCGAATATTCTGTCTTAGCGAGGTCCATTTTCTGCAATGTGATTCCCTGAGGGCTGAGGATTAGCTGCCCTGGGCAGCCTGACCCTGCCGGCAAGCCCTCCCCAGGTGTGCCTGGGTTGAGGTCAATATAAACAGCACTCCAGGCAGCAATAGCCCCTGCAGCTGTGCCTGACTCCATATTCTCTGCCCCGTCAGCAGTCTCGGGGCTGTGCTGGTGGGAGGGTGTGAGGGTCCACGGCTTTGTGGGTGGCCCGGTGTGAGTGGGGCTCTGCTGGACTTTCGGCAGGAGTTGCCAGGCTGCCACCTGTAAAGAAGAGGATGTGTCACCCATAACTTCCACTGGAATATCTCTCCGGGCTGAGGTGAGGAAGGAAAAAAAGGAGTGGGGGCCGGGACAGGAGGGGTATCTCAGGCAGGGCAATGGAAAGCTTCCAGAAGAGCGCCCGTGGCCAGGACCATCCTGGCTGACCTGCAGGCACCAAGTTGGCCTGCATGCCGTCGCTGGTGTGGCTCCACGGCCCTCTCTCTAGGCTTTCAAGCTTTTGTACATATTCAGGTGTTTCACCTGGGAAGGGTGGGAACAGTTCAGCAGCATCTGGCCTGGGGCTCAGCTCACGTTTACTCACAGAGGCCTGGGCACGGTCTCCCAGCTTTGCAATAAGGACGCTCCTTGCGTGGGCGGGTGGGGCTGCTGGCTGTATGGGAGATGATTCCCCACCTCTGACCAATTTCAGAGTTGTTTACCACTGGAGCAAGTGCCTTGGTAGTGTTTTCCTCTGTATAACTGTTAGGTTCAGTTTTTTTTTCTCTTTTGGTTCAAGTTAGATTTTATTCCTCTTTTATGTATTTATAGATATAAGCATGGAAATAATTCATTGTTATATATACATCAGTGTGAATGGAAGAACTTTTTTTCTGTTTTATTTTTACATTTTATTTTTAAAAATTTTGAAATTTAATTTTGTTTATTTTTTTATACAGTAGGTTATTATTAGTTATCTATTTTATGCATATACATGTATACAGGTCAATCCCAATCTCCCAACTCATCCCACTACCACCACCCCATGGCTTCCCCCACTTTGTTTCCATACGTCTGTTCTCTACCTCTGTGTCTCTATTTCTGCCCTGCAAACCAGTTCATCTGTACCATTTTTCTAGGTTCCACATATAGGCATTAATATACAATATTTGTTTTTCTCTTTCTGACTTACTTCACTCTGTATGACAGTCTCTAGATCCATCAGCTTCTCTACAAATGACCCAGTTTCATTCCTTTTTATGGCTGAGTAATATTCCATTTTATATATGTACCACATCTTTATCCATTCGTCTGTCTGTGGGCATTTAGATTGCTTCCATTACCTGGCTATTGTAAATAGTGCTGCAATGAACATTGTGGTGAATGTGTCTTTGTGATTTATGGTTTTCTCTGGGTATATGCCCAGAAGTGGGATTGCTGGATCCTATGGTAATTCTCTTTTTAGTTTTTTAAAGGAACCTCCATACTGTTCTCCATAGTGACTGTATCAATTTACATTCCCACCAATAGCGGAAGAGGGTTCCTTTTGTCCACACCCTCCCCAGAATTTGTTGTTTGTACATTATCTGATGATGCCGATTCTAACAGGTGTGAGGTCTTACCTCATTGTAGCTTTGATTTGCATTTCTCTAATAATTAGTGATGTTGAGCAGCTTCTCATGTGCGTCTTGGCCATCTCTGTGTCTTCTTTGAAGAAACGTCTCTTTAGATCTTCTGCCCATTTTTGTATTGGGTTGTTTGTTTTATTAATATTAAGCTGCATGAGCTGTTTATATATATTGGAGATTCAACCTTTGTCCATTGATTCATTTGTGAACGTTTTCGCCCATTCTGAGGGTTGCCTTTTTCCATTCCCGTTTTTTTAACAAAGAAAGAAAGAAAGCAAAAGAAGCAGAACACTAATGTGCGTGAAATATGCCTCTTGAAACTGTCGTTTTGAAATATGGCCGTCTTTTGAATTTTTTGTTCGATATATGACCCCAGGATTTGTTTTCAGGGCAGGTGTCATTTACAGGCCTGTAATGATTTGGAATATCCACTGACCATTAGCGCTGGGATTAAAGCTGCAGTTGTGAGAAACGGCCACAAGGTGGCAGCAGTTCTCCCTTACCAAATCTGGTTACTAGGGCAGCAGAGCCTCAATGGAAGTCGCGTTCTAGATTGGAATGTAGAACGGAATGTGCCAGGAGAAAGCCCCTCAAGTGTGTCTCACTACTTCTTGTTCTTCTTTTTAATTTAATTTTTTATTTTTTTATTACAGCATGTTTGAGTACAACGTTTAGCTTGTTGTAGGTGTGCCAGAGGTGTTTCTTTTACACATATACATATGTCTGTTCTTCCTGGGATCCTTTTCCCATGTACGTTATGACAGAATGTTGAGTAGTCTTCTCTTGGTACTCCGTAGGTCTTTGGTGATTATATACGTCTACTGTGTTTGTATATGTCTGTTAACCCCAATATCGTAATGAATTCAATCCTCACACCTTTCCTTTGGTGAACCATAAGTTTGTTTAATGAATCTGTGATTGCCCTTCTCCGTGGAAATATCTGCCCTGGTATCAATTTATAGGTAACACCTATAAGTGATATGATACGATATGTGTCTTTCACTCTCTGACTTACTCCAAGTCACGTGATTACCTCGAGACTCATCTACGGTGCTGCGAATGGCATTGTGTCCTTTTTTTCCTTGGCGAATATTCTGTCTTAGCGAGGTCCATTTTCTGCAATGTGATTCCCTGAGGGCTGAGGATTAGCTGCCCTGGGCAGCCTGACCCTGCCGGCAAGCCCTCCCCAGGTGTGCCTGGGTTGAGGTCAATATAAACAGCACTCCAGGCAGCAATAGCCCCTGCAGCTGTGCCTGACTCCATATTCTCTGCCCCGTCAGCAGTCTCGGGGCTGTGCTGGTGGGAGGGTGTGAGGGTCCACGGCTTTGTGGGTGGCCCGGTGTGAGTGGGGCTCTGCTGGACTTTCGGCAGGAGTTGCCTGGCTGCCACCTGTAAAGAAAAGGATGTGTCACCCATAACTTCCACTGGAATATCTCTCCGGGCTGAGGTGAGGAAGGAAAAAAAGGAGTGGGGGCCGGGACAGGAGGGGTATCTCAGGCAGGGCAATGGAAAGCTTCCAGAAGAGCGCCCGTGGCCAGGACCATCCTGGCTGACCTGCAGGCACCAAGTTGGCCTGCGTGCCGTCGCTGGTGTGGCTCCACGGCCCTCCCTCTAGGCTTTCAAGCCCTTGTACATATTCAGGTGTTTCACCTGGGAAGGGTGGGAACAGTTCAGCAGCATCTGGCCTGGGGCTCAGCTCACGTTTACTCACAGAGGCCTGGGCACGGTCCCCCAGCTTTGCAATAAGGACGCTCCTTGCGTGGGCGGGTGGGGCTGCTGGCTGTATGGGAGATGATTCCCCACCTCTGACCAATTTCAGAATTGTTTACCACTGGAGCAAGTGCCTTGGTAGTGTTTTCCTCTGTATAACGGTTAGGTTCAATTTTTTTTTTCTCTTTTGGTTCAAGTTAGATTTTATTCCTCTTTTATGTATTTATAGATATAAGCATGGAAATAATTCATTGTTATATATACATCAGTGTGAATGGAAGAACTTTTTTTCTGTTTTAGTTTTACATTTTATTTTTAAAAATTTTGAAATTTAATTTTGTTTATTTTTTTATACAGTAGGTTATTATTAGTTATCTATTTTATGCATATACATGTATACAGGTCAATCCCAATCTCCCAACTCATCCCACCACCACCACCCCATGGCTTCCCCCACTTTGTGTCCATACGTCTGTTCTCTACCTCTGTGTCTCTATTTCTGCCCAGCAAACCAGTTCATCTGTACCATTTTTCTAGGTTCCACATATAGGCATTAATATACAATATTTGTTTTTCTCTTTCTGACTTACTTCACTCTGTATGACAGTCTCTAGATCCATCAACTTCTCTACAAATGACCCAGTTTCATTCCTTTTTATGGCTGAGTAATATTCCATTTTATATATGTACCACATCTTTATCCATTCGTCTGTCTGTGGGCATTTAGGTTGCTTCCATTACCTGGCTATTGTAAATAGTGCTGCAATGAACATTGTGGTGAATGTGTCTTTGTGATTTATGGTTTTCTCTGGGTATATGCCCAGAAGTGGGATTGCTGGATCCTATGGTAATTCTCTTTTTAGTTTTTTAAAGGAACCTCCATACTGTTCTCCATAGTGACTGTATCAATTTACATTCCCACCAATAGCGGAAGAGGGTTCCTTTTGTCCACACCCTCCCCAGAATTTGTTGTTTGTACATTATCTGATGATGCCGATTCTAACAGGTGTGAGGTCTTACCTCATTGTAGTTTTGATTTGCATTTCTCTAATAATTAGTGATGTTGAGCAGCTTCTCATGTGCGTCTTGGCCATCTCTGTGACTTCTTTGAAGAAACGTCTCTTTATATCTTCTGCCCATTTTTGTATTGGGTTGTTTGTTTTATTAATATTAAGCTGCATGAGCTGTTTATATATATTGGAGATTAAACCTTTGTCCATTGATTCGTTTGTGAACGTTTTCGCCCATTCTGAGGGTTGCCTTTTTCCATTCCCGTTTTTTTAACAAAGAAAGAAAGAAAGCAAAAGAAGCAGAACACTAATGTGCGTGAAATATGCCTCTTGAAACTGTCGTTTTGAAATATGGACGTCTTTTGAATTTTTTGGTCGATATATGACCCCAGGATTTGTTTTCAGGGCAGGTGTCATTTACAGGCCTGTAATGATTTGGAATATCCACTGACCATTAGCGCTGGGATTAAAGCTGCAGTTGTGAGAAATGGCCACAAGGTGGCAGCAGTTCTCCCTTACAAAATCTGGTTACTAGGGCAGCAGAGCCTCAATGGAAGTCGCGTTCTAGATTGGAATGTAGAACGGAATGTGCCAGGAGAAAGCCCCTCAAGTGTGTCTCACTACTTCTTGTTCTTGTTTTTAATTTAATTTTTTATTTTTTTATTACAGCATGTTTGAGTACAACGTTTAGCTTGTTGTAGGTGTGCCAGAGGTGGTTCTTTTACACATATACATATGTTTGTTCTTCCTGGGATCCTTTTCCCATGTACGTTATGACAGAATGTTGAGTAGTCTTCTCTTGGTACTCCGTAGGTCTTTGGTGATTATATACGTCTACTGTGTTTGTATATGTCTCTTAACCCCAATATCGTAATGAATTCAATCCTCACACCTTTCCTTTGGTGAACCATAAGTTTGTTTAATGAATCTGTGATTGCCCTTCTCCGTGGAAATATCTGCCCTGGTATCAATTTATAGGTAACACCTATAAGTGATATGATACGATATGTGTCTTTCACTCTCTGACTTACTCCAAGTCACGTGATTACCTCGAGACTCATCTACAGTGCTGCGAATGGCATTGTGTCCTTTTTTTCCTTGGCGAATATTCTGTCTTAGCGAGGTCCATTTTCTGCAATGTGATTCCCTGAGGGCTGAGGATTAGCTGCCCTGGGCAGCCTGACCCTGCCGGCAAGCCCTCCCCAGGTGTGCCTGGGTTGAGGTCAATATAAACAGCACTCCAGGCAGCAATAGCCCCTGCAGCTGTGCCTGACTCCATATTCTCTGCCCCGTCAGCCGTCTCGGGGCTGTGCTGGTGGGAGGGTGGGAGGGTCCACGGCTTTGTGGGTGGCCCGGTGTGAGTGGGGCTCTGCTGGACTTTCGGCAGGAGTTGCCAGGCTGCCACCTGTAAAGAAGAGGATGTTTCACCCATAACTTCCACTGGAATATCTCTCCGGGCTGAGGTGAGGAAGGAAAAAAGGAGTGGGGGCCGGGACAGGAGGGGTATCTCAGGCAGGGCAATGGAAAGCTTCCAGAAGAGCGCCCGTGGCCAGGACCATCCTGGCTGACCTGCAGGCACCAAGTTGGCCTGCGTGCCGTCGCTGGTGTGGCTCCACGGCCCTCCCTCTAGGCTTTCAAGCCCTTGTACATATTCAGGTGTTTCACCTGGGAAGGGTGGGAACAGTTCAGCAGCATCTGGCCTGGGGCTCAGCTCACGTTTACTCACAGAGGCCTGTGCACGGTCCCCCAGCTTTGCAATAAGGACGCTCCTTGCGTGGGGGGGCGGGGCTGCTGGCTGTATGGGAGATGATTCCCCACCTCTGACCAATTTCAGAATTGTTTACAACTGGAGCAAGTGCCTTGGTAGTGTTTTCCTCTGTATAACTGTTAGGTTCAATTTTTTTTTTCTTTTTTGGTTCAAGTTAGATTTTATTCCTCTTTTATGTATTTATAGATATAAGCATGGAAATAATTCATTGTTATATATACATCAGTGTGAATGGAAGAACTTTTTTTCTGTTTTATTTTTACATTTTATTTTTAAAAATTTTGAAATTTAATTTTGTTTATTTTTTTATACAGTAGGTTATTATTAGTTATCTATTTTATGCATATACATGTATACAGGTCAATCCCAATCTCCCAACTCATCCCACCACCACCACCCCAAGGCTTCCCCCACTTTGTGTCCATACGTCTGTTCTCTACCTCTGTGTCTCTATTTCTGCCCTGCAAACCAGTTCATCTGTACCATTTTTCTAGGTTCCACATATAGGCATTAATATACAATATTTGTTTTTCTCTTTCTGACTTACTTCACTCTGCATGACAGTCTCTAGGTCCATCAACTTCTCTACAAATGACCCAGTTTCATTCCTTTTTATGGCTGAGTAATATTCCATTTTATATATGTACCACATCTTTATCCATTCGTCTGTCTGTGGGCATTTAGGTTGCTTCCATTACCTGGCTATTGTAAATAGTGCTGCAATGAACATTGTGGTGAATGTGTCTTTGTGATTTATGGTTTTCTCTGGGTATATGCCCAGAAGTGGGATTGCTGGATCCTATGGTAATTCTCTTTTTAGTTTTTTAAAGGAACCTCCATACTGTTCTCCATAGTGACTGTATCAATTTACATTCCCACCAATAGCGGAAGAGGGTTCCTTTTGTCCACACCCTCCCCAGAATTTGTTGTTTGTACATTATCTGATGATGCCGATTCTAACAGGTGTGAGGTCTTACCTCATTGTAGTTTTGATTTGCATTTCTCTAATAATTAGTGATGTTGAGCAGCTTCTCATGTGCGTCTTGGCCATCTCTGTGACTTCTTTGAAGAAACGTCTCTTTAGATCTTCTGCCCATTTTTGTATTGGGTTGTTTGTTTTATTAATATTAAGCTGCATGAGCTGTTTATATATATTGGAGATTAAACCTTTGTCCATTGATTCGTTTGTGAACGTTTTCGCCCATTCTGAGGGTTGCCTTTTTCCATTCCCGTTTTTTTAACACAGAAAGAAAGCAAAAGAAGCAGAACACTAATGTGCGTAAAATATGCCTCTTGAAACTGTCGTTTTGAAATATGGACGTCTTTTGAATTTTTTGGTCGATATATGACCCCAGGATTTGTTTTCAGGGCAGGTGTCATTTACAGGCCTGTAATGATTTGGAATATCCACTGACCATTAGCGCTGGGGTTAAAGCTGCAGTTGTGAGAAATGGCCACAAGGTGGCAGCAGTTCTCCCTTACAATATCTGGTTACTAGAGCAGCAGAGCCTCAATGGAAGTCGCGTTCTAGATTGGAATGTAGAACGGAATGTGCCAGGAGAAGGCCCCTCAAGTGTGTCTCACTACTTGTTGTTCTTGTTTTTAATTTAATTTTTTATTTTTTTATTACAGCATGTTTGAGTACAACGTTTAGCTTGTTGTAGGTGTGCCAGAGGTGTTTCTTTTACACATATACATATGTCTGTTCTTCCTGGGATCCTTTTCCCATGTACGTTATGACAGAATGTTGAGTAGTCTTCTCTTGGTACTCCGTAGGTCTTTGGTGATTATATACGTCTACTGTGTTTGTATATGTCTGTTAACCCCAATATCGTAATGAATTCAATCCTCACACCTTTCCTTTGGTGAACCATAAGTTTGTTTAATGAATCTGTGATTGCCCTTCTCCGTGGAAATATCTGCCCTGGTATCAATTTATAGGTAACACCTATAAGTGATATGATACGATATGTGTCTTTCACTCTCTGACTTACTCCAAGTCACGTGATTACCTCGAGACTCATCTACGGTGCTGCGAATGGCATTGTGTCCTTTTTTTCCTTGGCGAATATTCTGTCTTAGCGAGGTCCATTTTCTGCAATGTGATTCCCTGAGGGCTGAGGATTAGCTGCCCTGGGCAGCCTGACCCTGCCGGCAAGCCCTCCCCAGGTGTGCCTGGGTTGAGGTCAATATAAACAGCACTCCAGGCAGCAATAGCCCCTGCAGCTGTGCCTGACTCCATATTCTCTGCCCCGTCAGCAGTCTCGGGGCTGTGCTGGTGGGAGGGTGTGAGGGTCCACGGCTTTGTGGGTGGCCCGGTGTGAGTGGGGCTCTGCTGGACTTTCGGCAGGAGTTGCCTGGCTGCCACCTGTAAAGAAAAGGATGTGTCACCCATAACTTCCACTGGAATATCTCTCCGGGCTGAGGTGAGGAAGGAAAAAAAGGAGTGGGGGCCGGGACAGGAGGGGTATCTCAGGCAGGGCAATGGAAAGCTTCCAGAAGAGCGCCCGTGGCCAGGACCATCCTGGCTGACCTGCAGGCACCAAGTTGGCCTGCGTGCCGTCGCTGGTGTGGCTCCACGGCCCTCCCTCTAGGCTTTCAAGCCCTTGTACATATTCAGGTGTTTCACCTGGGAAGGGTGGGAACAGTTCAGCAGCATCTGGCCTGGGGCTCAGCTCACGTTTACTCACAGAGGCCTGGGCACGGTCCCACAGCTTTGCAATAAGGACGCTCCTTGCGTGGGCGGGTGGGGCTGCTGGCTGTATGGGAGATGATTCCCCACCTCTGACCAATTTCAGAATTGTTTACCACTGGAGCAAGTGCCTTGGTAGTGTTTTCCTCTGTATAACTGTTAGGTTCAGTTTTTTTTTTTTTCTTTTTTGGTTCAAGTTAGATTTTATTCCTCTTTTATGTATTTATAGATATAAGCATGGAAATAATTCATTGTTATATATACATCAGTGTGAACGGAAGAACTTTTATTCTGTTTTATTTTTACATTTTATTTTTAAAAATTTTGAAATTTAGTTTTGTTTATTTTTTTATACAGTAGGTTATTATTAGTTATCTATTTTATGCATATACATGTATACAGGTCAATCCCAATCTCCCAACTCATCCCACCACCACCACCCCATGGCTTCCCCCACTTTGTGTCCATACGTTTGTTCTCTACCTCTGTGTCTCTATTTCTGCCCTGCAAACCAGTTCATCTGTACCATTTTTCTAGGTTCCACATATAGGCATTAATATACAATATTTGTTTTTCTCTTTCTGACTTACATCACTCTGTATGACAGTCTCTAGATCCATCAACTTCTCTACAAATGACCCAGTTTCATTCCTTTTTATGGCTGAGTAATATTCCATTTTATATATGTACCACATCTTTATCCATTCGTCTGTCTGTGGCCATTTAGGTTGCTTCCATTACCTGGCTATTGTAAATAGTGCTGCAATGAACATTGTGGTGAATGTGTCTTTGTGATTTATGGTTTTCTCTGGGTATATGCCCAGAAGTGGGATTGCTGGATCCTATGGTAATTCTCTTTTTAGTTTTTTAAAGGAACCTCCATACTGTTCTCCATAGTGACTGTATCAATTTACATTCCCACCAATAGCGGAAGAGGGTTCCTTTTGTCCACACCCTCCCCAGAATTTGTTGTTTGTACATTATCTGATGATGCCGATTCTAACAGGTGTGAGGTCTTACCTCATTGTAGTTTTGATTTGCATTTCTCTAATAATTAGTGATGTTGAGCAGCTTCTCATGTGCGTCTTGGCCTTCTCTGTGACTTCTTTGAAGAAACGTCTCTTTAGATCTTCTGCCCATTTTTGTATTGGGTTGTTTGTTTTATTAATATTAAGCTGCATGAGCTGTTTATATATATTGGAGATTAAACCTTTGTCCATTGATTCGTTTGTGAACGTTTTCGCCCATTCTGAGGGTTGCCTTTTTCCATTCCCGTTTTTTTAACAAAGAAAGAAAGAAAGCAAAAGAAGCAGAACACTAATGTGCGTGAAATATGCCTCTTGAAACTGTCGTTTTGAAATATGGACGTCTTTTGAATTTTTTGGTCGATATATGACCCCAGGATTTGTTTTCAGGGCAGGTGTCATTTACAGGCCTGTAATGATTTGGAATATCCACTGACCATTAGCGCTGGGATTAAAGCTGCAGTTGTGGGAAACGGCCACAAGGTGGCAGCAGTTCTCCCTTACCAAATCTGGTTACTAGGGCAGCAGAGCCTCAATGGAAGTCGCGTTCTAGATTGGAATGTAGAACGGAATGTGCCAGGAGAAGGCCCCTCAAGTGTGTCTCACTACTTCTTGTTCTTGTTTTTAATTTAATTTTTTATTTTTTTATTACAGCATGTTTGAGTACAACGTTTAGCTTGTTGTAGGTGTGCCAGAGGTGGTTCTTTTACACATATACATATGTCTGTTCTTCCTGGGATCCTTTTCCCATGTACGTTATGACAGAATGTTGAGTAGTCTTCTCTTGGTACTCCGTAGGTCTTTGGTGATTATATACGTCTACTGTGTTTGTATATGTCTGTTAACCCCAATATCGTAATGAATTCAATCCTCACACCTTTCCTTTGGTGAACCATAAGTTTGTTTAATGAATCTGTGATTGCCCTTCTCCGTGGAAATATCTGCCCTGGTATCAATTTATAGGTAACACCTATAAGTGATATGATACGATATGTGTCTTTCACTTTCTGACTTACTCCAAGTTACGTGATTACCTCGAGACTCATCTACGGTGCTGCGAATGGCATTGTGTCCTTTTTTTCCTTGGCGAATATTCTGTCTTAGCGAGGTCCATTTTCTGCAATGTGATTCCCTGAGGGCTGAGGATTAGCTGCCCTGGGCAGCCTGACCCTGCCGGCAAGCCCTCCCCAGGTGTGCCTGGGTTGAGGTCAATATAAACAGCACTCCAGGCAGCAATAGCCCCTGCAGCTGTGCCTGACTCCATATTCTCTGCCCCGTCAGCAGTCTCGGGGCTGTGCTGGTGTGAGGGTGTGAGGGTCCACGGCTTTGTGGGTGGCCCGGTGTGAGTGGGGCTCTGCTGGACTTTCGGCAGGAGTTGCCAGGCTGCCACCTGTAAAGAAGAGGATGTGTCACCATAACTTCCACTGGAATATCTCTCCGGGCTGAGGTGAGGAAGGAAAAAAAGGAGTGGGGGCCGGGACAGGAGGGGTATCTCAGGCAGGGCAATGGAAAGCTTCCAGAAGAGCGCCCGTGGCCAGGACCATTCTGGCTGACCTGCAGGCACCAAGTTGGCCTGCGTGCCGTCGCTGGTGTGGCTCCACGGCCCTCCCTCTAGGCTTTCAAGCCCTTGTACATATTCAGGTGTTTCACGTGGGAAGGGTGGGAACAGTTCAGCAGCATCTGGCCTGGGGCTCAGCTCACGTTTACTCACAGAGGCCTGGGCACGGTCCCCAGCTTTGCAATAAGGACGCTCCTTGCGTGGGCGGGTGGGGCTGCTGGCTGTATGGGAGATGATTACCCACCTCTGACCAATTTCAGAATTGTTTACCACTGGAGCAAGTGCCTTGGTAGTGTTTTCCTCTGTATAACTGTTAGGTTCAGTTTTTTTTTTTTTCTTTTTTGGTTCAAGTTAGATTTTATTCCTCTTTTATGTATTTATAGATATAAGCATGGAAATAATTCATTGTTATATATACATCAGTGTGAATGGAAGAACTTCTTTTCTGTTTTATTTTTACATTTTATTTTTAAAAATTTTGAAATATAATTTTATTTATTTTTTTATACAGTAGGTTATTATTAGTTATCTATTTTATGCATAAACAGGCCAATCCCAATCTCCCAACTCATCCCACCACCACCACCCCATGGCTTCCCCCACTTTGTGTCCATACGTTTGTTCTCTACCTCTGTGTCTCTATTTCTGCCCTGCAAACCAGTTCATCTGTACCATTTTTCTAGGTTCCACATATAGGCATTAATATACAATATTTGTTTATCTCTTTCTGACATACTTCACTCTGTATGACAGTCTCTAGATCCATCAACTTCTCTACAAATGACCCAGTTTCATTCCTTTTTATGGCTGAGTAATATTCCATTTTATATATGTACCACATCTTTATCCATTCGTCTGTCTGTGGCCATTTATGTTGCTTCCATTACCTGGCTATTGTAAATAGTGCTGCAATGAACATTGTGGTGAATGTGTCTTTGTGATTTATGGTTTTCTCTGGGTATATGCCCAGAAGTGGGATTGCTGGATCCTATGGTAATTCTCTTTTTAGTTTTTTAAAGGAACCTCCATACTGTTCTCCATAGTGACTGTATCAATTTACATTCCCACCAATAGCGGAAGAGGGTTCCTTTTGTCCACACCCTCCCCAGAATTTGTTGTTTGTACATTATCTGATGATGCCGATTCTAACAGGTGTGAGGTGTTACCTCATTGTAGTTTTGATTTGCATTTCTCTAATAATTAGTGATGTTGAGCAGCTTCTCATGTGCGTCTTGGCCATCTCTGTGACTTCTTTGAAGAAACGTCTCTTTAGATCTTCTGCCCATTTTTGTATTGGGTTGTTTGTTTTATTAATATTAAGCTGCATGAGCTGTTTATATATATTGGAGATTAAACCTTTGTCCATTGATTCGTTTGTGAACGTTTTCGCCCATTCTGAGGGTTGCCTTTTTCCATTCCCGTTTTTTTAACAAAGAAAGAAAGAAAGCAAAAGAAGCAGAACACTAATGTGCGTGAAATATGCCTCTTGAAACTGTCGTTTTGAAATATGGACGTCTTTTGAATTTTTTGGTCGATATATGACCCCAGGATTTGTTTTCAGGGCAGGTGTCATTTACAGGCCTGTAATGATTTGGAATATCCACTGACCATTAGCGCTGGGATTAAAGCTGCAGTTGTGGGAAACGGCCACAAGGTGGCAGCAGTTCTCCCTTACCAAATCTGGTTACTAGGGCAGCAGAGCCTCAATGGAAGTCGCGTTCTAGATTGGAATGTAGAACGGAATGTGCCAGGAGAAGGCCCCTCAAGTGTGTCTCACTACTTCTTGTTCTTGTTTTTAATTTAATTTTTTATTTTTTTATTACAGCATGTTTGAGTACAACGTTTAGCTTGTTGTAGGTGTGCAAGAGGTGGTTCTTTTACACATATACATATGTCTGTTCTTCCTGGGATCCTTTTCCCATGTACGTATGATAGAATGTTGAGTAGTCTTCTCTTGGTACTCCGTAGGTCTTTGGTGATTATATACGTCTACTGTGTTTGTATATGTCTGTTAACCCCAATATCGTAATGAATTCAATCCTCACACCTTTCCTTTGGTGAACCATAAGTTTGTTTAATGAATCTGTGATTGCACTTCTCCGTGGAAATATCTGCCCTGGTATCAATTTATAGGTAACACCTATAAGTGATATGATACGATATGTGTCTTTCACTTTCTGACTTACTCCAAGTCACGTGATTACCTCGAGACTCATCTACGGTGCTGCGAATGGCATTGTGTCCTTTTTTTCCTTGGCGAATATTCTGTCTTAGCGAGGTCCATTTTCTGCAATGTGATTCCCTGAGGGCTGAGGATTAGCTGCCCTGGGCAGCCTGACCCTGCCGGCAAGCCCTCCCCAGGTGTGCCTGGGTTGAGGTCAATATAAACAGCACTCCAGGCAGCAATAGCACCTGCAGCTGTGCCTGACTCCATATTCTCTGCCCCGTCAGCAGTCTCGGGGCTGTGCTGGTGGGAGGGTGTGAGGATCCACGGCTTTGTGGGTGGCCCGGTGTGAGTGGGGCTCTGCTGGATTTTCGGCAGGAGTTGCCAGGCTGCCACCTGTAAAGAAGAGGATGTGTCACCCATAACTTCCACTGGAATATCTCTCCGGGCTGAGGTGAGGAAGGAAAAAAAGGAGTGGGGGCCGGGACAGGAGGGGTATCTCAGGCAGGGCAATGGAAAGCTTCCAGAAGAGCCTCCGTGGCCAGGACCATCCTGGCTGACCTGCAGGCACCAAGTTGGCCTGCGTGCTGTCGCTGTTGTGCCTCCACGGCCCTTCCTCTAGGCTTTCAAGCCCTTGTACATATTCAGGTGTTTCACCTGGGAAGGGTGGGAACAGTTCAGCAGCATCTGGCCTGGGGCTCAGCTCACGTTTACTCACAGAGGCCTCGGCATGGTCCCCCAGCTTTGCAATAAGGACGCACCTTGTGTGGGCGGGCGGGGCTGCTGGCTGTATGGGAGATGATTCCCCACCTCTGACCAATTTCAGAATTGTTTACCACTGGAGCAAGTGCCTTGGTAGTGTTTTCCTCTGTATAACTGTTAGATTCAGTGTTTTTTCTTTTTTGGTTCAAGTTAGATTTTATTCCTCTTTTATGTATTTATGGATATAAGCATGGAAATAATTCATTCTTATAAATACATCAGTGTGAATGGAAGAACATTTTTTTCTGTTTTATTTTTACATTTTATTTTTAAAATTTTTGAAATTTAATTTTATTTATTTTTTTTATACAGTAGGTTATTATTAGTTATCTATTTTATGCATAAACATGTATACAGGTCAATCCCAATCTTCCAACTCATCTCACCACCACCACCCCATGGCTTCCCCCACTTTGTGTCCATACGTTTGTTCTCTACCTCTGTGCCTCTATTTCTGCCCTGCAAACCAGTTCATCTGTACCATTTTTTTGGTTCCACATATAGGCCTTAATATACAATATTTGTTTTTCTCTTTCTGACTTACTTCACTCTGCATGACAGTCTCTAGATCCATCAACTTCTCTACAAATGACCCAGTTTCATTCCTTTCTATGGCTGAGTAATATTCCATTTTATATATGTACCACATCTTTATCCATTCGTCTGTGTGTGGCCACTTATGTTGTTTCCATTACCTGGCTATTGTAAATAGTGCTGCAATGAACATTGTGGTGAATGTGTCTTTGTGATTTATGGTTTTCTCTGGGTATATGCCCAGTAGTGGGATTGCTGGATCCTATGGTAATTCTCTTTTTAGTTTTTTAAAGGAACCTCCATACTGTTCTCCATAGTGACTGTATCAATTTACATTTCCACCAATAGCGGAAGAGGGTTCCT